>NC_044252.1:27083333-27424166 GCF_003957555.1 Calypte anna | reverse complement strand
TTCCACTTAACCATCCCAACCACCCATCCCACCATGAAGATGCATCCTAAGAGATCATGTGTCCACAAAACCCATTCTGCAGCCAGCCACAGGGTGTGTGTGTGTGTGTGTGTGTGTGTGTTTTCTGCAGTGGGCTGTTAGTGACTGTCACTACAATATTTTCTGTTCTTTCATCTGGTCTTCTCACCTAATAAAACCAGAAATGGTGGCCCCAGGAAGAATTTTCTTTATAAGCAAGGAATCATTTTTTCCTAGTATCAATGGAATATGATTTTCTTGGGCAGTTCTTTGTAATTCCCCCTTTCAATATTACCTTGAGTCCAGGGGCTGGACCAGGGGATTTTTGAAGTTCCCTTCCAATCCAAACCATTCTGTGATTCTATGAATACGCCTTAAGTACATACTGATATTCTATCTCCTCTAAAGCACTTGAGCTACTGATAGTCCCATCAAACTCAGTGCTGTCAAAAGATAGTCATTGCCAAGAGGACTAAAAACTCATTGCTTTTTTCTTGGGTTTTTTTCCCCTTTTTTTGCTTTAGAAGTGATGTAATAGCAAAGACCTGTTGAAACATTTCTTTGGGATGGCATTGCAAAACAACCCCACATGTGCACAGAGGGATAATGTGCACGTGCAAGTTGTCAGTCACAGGTGCACATGGAGCACACCCCCCCCTGGTTGGAGTTGAGATACTCTGTGATTAGTTAACCTGCAGTTTCCTAATAGTGCACAGTGTTGAATAGGTAGCAACCATTAAGTGATGAAGGTTGTCACTATGCCTGTATCTGCAGGGCTTGTGGGTACCTGGTTCTGTGAAATAGTGTGTGTGCACGGTCAGTTTCCCACTCTGTAGAAGTGCTGCTTGGCCACAGATAACATCATTTAAAAGGCTGCCTTGGGTATATGTGAACATCTGCAGCTCCCAGCTCTGGCAATGCTTAGATGGAAGGGTAAGATCCTGTGCAGTCTTCATATTAATGGGCAATCCAGAGACTTACTGGGTTTTGTACCCTCTCCAGATACCAGTCTGATAATTTCCATATGAACAAACAGGGAACTGTTCAGCATTACAGTGGGAACAGCTGGCCATACCTTCCCTGCTCATGACTTAACTTAATGTAAGGTCCAGCTTACTGTGAGTCAGGAATTGAAATAAGTATGTTGTTCATCACCTCTGAAGATAGTAGAATTAAGCCAACTTGAAGGGCATATTTGGAAGTTACTTACTCTCTGCTGTTTCTCAATGAAGCAATGTGATCTCTTGTGGCCTTAGTTTAGGAAACTGAATATAGCATCCCAGTTCTGCCAGTGTGCTATCCCAAACCTGCTAAACTTACTGTACAACTGGAAGAGTTAAGTTCTTGTGAAGTTTTCTCACAGAATTTCATGGGGGGTTTTTTGTTTTGTTTTTTTTTAATTATCATCTCATGCTAATGTCATGTAAGAAACATTTTACAGCATTTAAGAAACATACTTGTTTTGGGTTTGGTTAGTAGCCTTTCATTGAATATTATTTGTGATGCATTGTGGACACAGCTGCAGTGTGCTGAGAAAGGTTAAACTGGGAAAACAGTAAGTTTCTTAAGAGCTGCCTGTGGGGTGAGTTGTGCTTTTACTTCTGTCAAGACAGATATCATCTCTCCTTACAAAGTCCTATGTAAGTCCTCAGTCTGTTTGCTGCCCTTTCCCTGTTGCAATTTGGAAATCCTTTCTCATCCATGTAGTTCAGCTGTCCTGCTGCTCAGAGGAGGTTACTGGAAGTCTCCTTTGTAAAAGTTTTATGCTGAAATTAGACACCTTTGAAGTGAAATCCCTTTGTGCAAGCCATGCTCCTCCTGGTTGGGTCATATTGATGGATGGAGAAGGGTTAAGTTCTGAGAAGGAGGAGCAGTGGTATAAGTGTGATTTCTCCAGTGTTTGCCAGGGATGTGTTTAGCAAAATTGGAAGAAAAGGCAGGGATAAGCCTGTGGTACTTCTTTCCAGCTGTGGGGAAGTCAAGTTTGGAGCCCATAGCTTATGAGCACCTACACTGAAATTAATGGCATGAACCTGTTACAACAAGTGATACAAGTGTTACAACCCCCAAAACAGTAAAACCATGAAGTTTATCTTGGAATGACTTTTCTTGTCTCTTCCTGACTGAGGAGGAGATCTTGGCTTCTTTGGGCCATAGCCTTGTAGAGCAAACTCAATGGAATCCATCTTTCTCCTACTCCATGATTCATTGCTTTCCTTTGGAATGCATTTGTACAGGAGGATGTCCACATCCTGGAAGTTACCTATGACAGTAAAAAATATCAGTCAGTGATGGTGATGATGCAATAAAACACATGCAGGAAACAAGGAAACCAGCTAATCTGTCTTGAAACACCAGTCATTTTTCCATGTCACAGAGACACTTTGGGATGGCCTCACAGCCACCTTTCCCATTTATTTAGCCCAAGATCATGGTCTAGTTTGTGTCCTTGCCAAGCTTTTTGGCCCTATCAGCATAGACTTCAGGGTAGATGGATTAACAAGGGCTGGTGTTGACAATGTGTGGTATGGCTTTATCCCATTGCTATATAATGAAGAACTGGAGAGAGCAACTGAGCACTGTGACAGTCAGACAATTTGTTGCCTTTCTCTGCTTGTGCAGAAGCACCTTGGTCGCTGTGGGTTTCAGGACTGCTCTGGATAGTGAGTTTTGCCTTGTGATTCCTCCCACACACCTCTTTTGTGCTTAATAAGGAAGAAAAAAGAAAAAAAACCAAACTAACAGCAAATAAACAATAAAAAAACCCACTTATCACAATGCAAATATACAGAGTTTTTAGTCAGACAACTCTGCTGGCAGAAGCTATATGATGCCTGCACTTGGCAGGGAGAGAATAAGTATTATTAATTTTAATGTAAGCATTAGTGCAGGAAGTGGGAATATAATTAGCCATTAATGTTGTTTGCCTGTATGCAAAATAAATTATTTGTTGCCCCAAAGGGCTTCTAACAGGGAAATAGGTTTCTGCTAATGATTTCCTAAAAAATGCTTGTCCGTGTGAAGAGCGAATAATTCTGTGTGCATTGCGGTCTTTCTTTTGAGGTAAAAAGATGACTGAAGGCAAACAATGAACCTGTTATGTCAGGATATGTATATATAGGGTTGCTCCCAGGACTTGCAAAGCTGAGGCCCCCAGGACTTTGCTCCTAGGTATTAGGAAATGAAGCATTTCAAGCAGTAGAAGCAGCTGTGGGAATTCCAGCGGTGCCTTACCAGGCTGAGTCTCTAGCTCCCTTTGGCGCTTTGACAGGTCCCACTGGACACTTGCCTGGGCTTTTGTCACTGAACATCCTTCTGAAAGCACTTCCCCCCCCTAGTTAAAGAACCACTTGGATCAGTGGAGCCTCTCACTGACATCCACAGGCTTTAGAGCAGGTTCTTTCCTAGTTGGCTAGACCAGGAAGGTCTGACTGCTGTGTATGCCCACAGCAGCGAGCTCCGTGTGACATTGCTGGATCAGCCCTGTCCAAGCTGTGAGGCTTGGTCATTGCTGACAACTCTGTAAGGGGGCCTTACAGTGGGGGGCATTTTTTTAAGCTTTGGAAACTGAAACTAACTTTTCAGAGGTTCTATTTTCCTTTAAATCAGTAGATTTTGGCAATAGGATTTTTTATTATTTGATTTTTCTTTTCTCCTCTTCTCCAGTGGAGGTTAAAAACCCAGCATTTTGAGGAGGTGTCCTTGTGTTTTCCGTTCATCTGTGAGACAGCTCTGAGTCTCTGCAAAAGTGAATTGATGTCTTGTCAGTACAGTAAGTCTGCTTGTATGCCTGAGGAGAAGTGGAGCTGGGTTGCAGTTCTGTACAATTAGTGTTTCCACTGTCATACCACAAACAGCACATATTGCACTCCTGTGCCACTGTAATCTGCATCACTGTTGTACTCAAGTCAATGAATAAAGTTTGGAGCTTTATTCTTAATTACTGGATTCATGTTGCCTCATTTTATTTTGTTTTTTGTTTTTTGTTTTTTTTTTTCACCTTGCAGAGTTTTATCAGTCCTCAAGATGTACTTTCAAGAAAGGGAGAGGTGAGGCATGATTCGCCAAATCAGGACAGATGAACAGTTACACAGCTTCAGTGAAATGATGACAAATGGTCTGGAAATGGACAGAAGGCTTTCTGTAACTAGGTCACTAGATATAACTCATACAACCCACACAGAGGTGTTAATCTTCTGTGGTCAGTTCTTCTGTGGTTTAAAAGGACCTGAGATATCAGTGAGGTCATCTAAGTCATGCTTCACAGGCTGAATGCCTTCCTTTCTCTATCCTTGCAAGTTCAGCTCAAGTTTTAGTTCTTGCCTTGAAAATATTCTTACATGTTTTGGCATTTAAAATTAGGTGTTTGTTTAATTATCTGGAGTTTAAGCCTACCCAGCCTTGGTGTGGGTGTAGAAGGTCAGGGATGATGCCAGTCAAGGAAATTGTGCTATAAAACATCCATGAATGTGCTGAACACCTGGGGCTCCAGCAGACCACAGTAGAAGCAGAATTAAGCAGAATGCACCTCAGAGGAGTAGCAATTCCTCTCAGTTCCTCAGAAAACAGACATGGCAAGGGACTTCAGTTGTTACTGTATGTAGATATTCCCAGGAAAAGAAGCTGCTCAGATACAGCTCCCTAGATGACCTGCCAGATATCTTCACAGAATTAATTTGAGCCTCCTGCAGTTATGGGACCTGAAGCAATCAGAGCTGGAGCCTCATTAGGATTGGCCTCTGGGCTTGCTTGTTGAAAGAGTGGGGGTGGTGGAACTGATTGAAGTGAAGCCATTGGGAATCAATCCGAAAAAAACCTCAAAGGTGGGAAAGAATCTTGCTTCAGGCACTGATCCTCTGAGCTGCAGCCCTCAGCTGAGGGGCAGGAGGGATGCTGCACACATCCTGCCCAGTGCCCTTCAGCCTACGGACAGACCCTGCAGCACCAGAGCTGTGCCCTCCAGGTAATGTGGTCCCCAACTTCTCTTCCACTCCTCAGCCTTCTGAGACTCATCCCTGCCCTATCTTGATCCTCTGTACAGTTCTCTCTCACAGCAAAAACAGAGGTTTCCCCAGGTTTTTCCTTCAATTTTGGGTATGTCTAAGGACTGAGTCTCAGATGAGGTTGGGGCTCACGTTTCTGCTTGGAAAACAGGAGGTGGGGAATTCAACACCACCATGGAGTTATCCTTTACCAAACTCATATCTGCCCCATTCACTTGCCAGGTTATGCTTAGCTTTGCATTGTATTTGTGCTGGAACTTGCACAAGAGAAACTCTTCCATGAACAAACCCAGCAAAATTACTTGCTGGCTGTTAGATTCTTCCTTTCTTTGGGTGGTTTACTCCAGAGATTGTATATTTTTGCAAAAACAAACCACAATCAGAAGATTAAATTAATTTATTGCTACTGCTGGAAATATGATTCGGTGAAGGGCAGAAACTCAACTTGAGCTGAGCAATTAAAAACAGATATTTTTTCTTTCTATATTCCTGCAGTGCTCAGCTGGTAGAGCTCTGATCCTAAACTGGAAAATTTGTACATAAAGGGTGGACATGCCCCTTGCTCTGAACATTTAATGAGCTAATTTTCAACAGGCATGTAGTCCCATGGAGTTCAGCAGATTGGCACATGTGTTCCAGGATCCCTCCTTTCTCTGTCTCCTCCATGTTTGTGGACATGTCCTGCCTGGCCACTTTATGTCTGGTTCAGAGCTGTCAGAACAAATATGAACAAGAACATAATAAACTGTTTTCTATTCTCTTGTTTTTAGGACTAGCACTAAGAAACTTGAGAGTTTTTAGGAAACTGGAGACTCTTGTGAGCAAACTTCAGCTGACAGCACATGGTGTTGTGCAGGCTACCAGAGGGAAGTGCTGGGCAAACCTGAGCCAGATAAGAGTCTTTTAAAAAAACATTTTTAAAATGTCTGTATGAAAGGTAAGCATAGAGTCTGAGATAGAACTTTGTTCAGAAGAGCTTTATGCTACTTATTTCCCATTCCCCTGGACAATCAGACATCAGGGAGATGTTTCCCTGCTGCTCTGAGGGTAAGACCCCATTCCTTGCCTGCAGCCCCCAAGCATTCCCATGTTAGGTGCTCCCTGCGCACCTCCACATGGTTAGGGTGTAGGGAAGGTCTGTGCATGGAGTATCTGTTTATAAAACCACAAGTGTTAGGTCTATGATTTTGCTTTGGAAATTTGATTGCAAGTTTTCCAACCATAGAAAAGAAAAAAAGAACACAACAAAGTCTCTCTTTTGAATCAATCTCAGTTGCTCTTGAGATCCACTGCCCAAGTCTCAGCTCCTTCCCTGGAGCAACATTCCCATGCAGTGGCATCCCTGGGACATGTTCTGCCAACCCAAGCTCTGGAGGTCTGCAGAAGCAAAGCTGGGGATCATTGACCCAGGAGTATGAGGGAGCAGTTGCTCCGTAACATCCTCCCCCAGCCTGGGGCAGCTGGGAATATTATTGCCATGAATGCCCTCCTATGTTTACAGCAAATTCATTAGGATCTATTCCAGTCATCACCTCCAGAGTGTGACAGTGCTGGCCAGCCTAAGTGCATTTTTAATTTCCCTCAGTTAAATGCACAACCCCAGTGAAATTTAAGTCCAGGGATTTTTTTTTTATTATTATTTTGGGGTTTTGGGTTTTTTTTAATTGTTAGACCACTTTTCCCTGCTTTCCTCCTCCCCACAAATAATGTGAGGTTTATGACCCCTGAGTAATGACTGTGGAATGCACTGCATCCTACAGCCATAGCAAGGCATCTGGCAATGGGAATCTTCACAGCATGTCAAAAATACACAGATAATACCACTGTAAATAGCTCAGATCAAAACAAGTCAAAATGTCAATGCTAATTTGCTGTCAAGTATATAGCCCAAGACCACTTCCTCCCTCAAAAAAGAAACCCTGTTCCCAAGTGTGACTTGCTCTACTGTCAGAAGAAGCATGTAGTCCACCAAAAATCTCCCCAAACTCTGAATGAACAAGAGTGGGGGTTTTTCTCCCTTCCTATTTTATTTTTCTGTAGCTTTTGTTCCTGTCTCCTTCTGAGGCTGAGCAAGGAAGCTTCACTCCAGCCTGCCATTTTCATATTGTAAGAAAAGACTCTTAGGAAAGGTATTAACAGTTTTCTCTGGGTCAGTCAGAGGGTGCGAGAGAAAAGCCATTCCAGGAGTTTTCATTACAAAACATTTTTTCACATAGGTTTGCTTTTATTTTTTTTAAGGACTGGGAGATTAAAGAGCCAGCAGCACTGGAGCAGGAAGCTTGCTGTCCATCCATAGGTCAGGTGGGTCTCAGACAGCCACTGCTTCCAGCTCTCTTTTATATACACACTGCAGATTAAAATGTAGAACCTGGGTGAGATGCAATCCTGGTAGTGATGGGAGACCAAAAGTTCTGGGGGAAAGGAAGAAAGGGAGAAGAGGAAAACTGCACAGCAGAGTCTCCTTCGGCTGTGATTTTATAAGACAAAGCACTGGGCAGCTGTTCAGCAAGCTTAAGGTATTCCCACGCCCCCACAGCTTTTTCCTGCCATCAGCTATGTCAGCATGACTGCTTGTGGGGTCGTTCCCAATGGCATTTGGGAACTGATCCTGCTTGAAAAAACATTTTTTACTTTTTATTTTGTCTCATATTTCGAGTGTTGTGTTTTGTGTTTGGTTTTGTTTTTTCTTTTTTTTCTTTTCAAATGGAGTCTGTTCCCTGCTTTGAGTTAAGCAGTGTCCTCTCTGAGCATTTGTGCTGGCATGAAAAATGGCATGGGCAGGAGTGGGCAGTGGGGTCTGAACAAAGAGTGATAGCAGAACATGCTAAACTGCTAAGGTGGGACACTTTGTGTCATGAAATCACAGTCCTGCGTCCATGGCAGAGAGGCCTGAAGGTGGCCCTCCCCTTAGTTCTTTTAATTCCATTTGTACCACTGCTCTGTTGCAGGAGGAGCCTTTCTGACTTCTGAGGCTCAATGAGGTGCTGGCCTCTTCATTGCCTCACACGAGAGTGAGCTTGGCTTCTCTCTGGGGGTGTGTGTCCCACCTTTATTGGCCCCTGGTCTTGCTCATGCCCAATAGGGGCCTGTCCTAATCAGGCACAGGTGGACTCACACCCACTCTTTGGCAACTCAAGGCACCTGGTTTATCTTGTTTCTCTGCACTGCTCATTCTGTTACTAGGTAGTCAATCAAGAAGGGTATAATTGTCTCCAAAACCGTCAAAGTTCAAGCTGCTGTAGTTGGATATTTTTTGCCAAGTCAGGAGTGTGTCAGCTGTTGCCCCAGAATGAAAGAAGGGAGCATGGAGCCTAAAACCAATCTCCAGCTTGCATCCATTAGAGGATATGGCTCTTCTGCTGGGAGAGTAAGCTAGGTGCAGACTGGCCCTGCTTGGCATGTTCCCCTGAGTCCCAGCTGTTCCCCTCACTCCAGGGCAGTGCAAGGGGACAAAATACCAATGCCTTTTTTTTTTTTTTTTTTTTTTTTTTTGCATTCAGGTATTCTTCTTGTGGCTGGAGATCCAGCTTCAATGCTTGCAGCTCTCTGAACTGCAATGCTCCAGGTTTCCCTCACACCCTTCATGCTCTACTTTATCCAGAGACAGCCAGCATGTGTCCCATGGATCAGTCCAGTCTACAAGGTGGATCAGTCCAGTCTACAAGGCAGGTTAAGCTTTGCTAAAGCTTTTGAGTGAACAGGGCACCAGCAAGTCTGGCAAGAAACCTTTGACTACTCCTGCCACTTGCCTTGATAGACTCTGGTAAGAGGGGAAAATGCAGGCAGGGTCTATGGCTCACATTGGATAAGTTACCTGTAAATAGCTCTAAAGATTTTGTTTTGTCCTTGCATTTCTGTCTCTGCAAGTGGCTTTGCTAAGTTAGAGAGTCTCCATCCTCTGTCAGGCTGGGGGAGTCACATCCTGAAGAAGGGTGCTGGGGACGAGGGAAAGGAAGGTGAGCTCTGAGAGCCATTCAGTCCATGCCAGGTTAGTGTGCAGGGCAGAAGATGGGACAGTGCCTCTGATGGCCTTGCTGACTATGATGGGAATTAGAATGTCCTTGCTAGAACTGCAGCAATGGTGTTTGGATGTAAGTCTGGAGAAGCTGCAGAGTTGAGTCCTTCTCAGTGACATTCCCAGTCTTCATGGTTGGCAGGAGTAAGGAGCTGGATATAGGTCAGTAGTGTGTCCCTGGCAGCCCAATGAAGAAATACCAAGAGGCAAGTCAGGTCAGGCAGGATCAGACTGACTCTGGTGCTGGGGGTCTACACCCTTGGAAATGGATCCTGTCCCTGTTTCCCATTACTTGGGATATTCCACCCCCCATGGTGCCAGCTTCTGGAGGGATGAGTTGAAGGTAGAACCAAACCTCTCTTCAGGCCTAATCCATTAAGGCAGCCAGAGGGAAACAGGGCTCCCTCTTGGGTGACTCTCCTGGCTTGAGGTGAGATACTGCAGATAACACAAAATGCAGTTGAGTCCATTCAAGAAATTCATTGGCAAATGCTTTGAGATCTTTATGTCAATGTGTTTGCTGTGAAACAGGACACAAGCTAATAATCAAAACAGGTTTTACTTACAGTGAATGAACTGCTGCTGGGAAATGCCTACTTTACAGCCTTGATACCATGTTGGATGTTAAATGACTGCCAAGAGCAAACTCTGTGGTATCTCAGTTAGCTCTTGCCCTAATTATCATTTACAGAGGAGTCCCAGCTAGATGAATGAAGACTGCAGTATAAAGGACTTGAGTAAGATTTATTGATGTGATTACATTAATAATTCCCCTTGCAATGATGCATTTAAGAGCACAGATATTGGAGGAGGAGGAGAAGTTGTGTTTGATGTTTGGAATCTTTTAAAAGTGTGTGGTTTGTTTTTATGTTTCAGCTTCTGCTGTTCCCTTTACTTTTCTCCTTAAAAGAAAAGAAAAAAGTAATCCTCTTACTGGACAGGTTTGTGAAACAATAGTAGGTAAGTGAAAATAAACTCCTGCTGAGGTTGGCAGGTATTGGATCTTCTCACTGGGCTGCCATGGGGCTCAGGCACCCTGAGCACTTTGTGCCAATGCTCTGATGTCATTCCAAACTCTTGGCACTCAAAGTTTGGTCTTTCCGTAACCAACCAATTGTTCAGCTTCCTGAAAAGTATGTTTGTGTTCCTTCTCCCTTGGAAGTGATTCCAGCAGAGGACCCTCTGGAGAATTTTCTTCTGTTCTGCCAGTTGGATTGACGATGGAGTTATCACTGGGGCAAGCAGAGCAGCCATCTGATCAGGGGGGGAAATAGCTGAAAATCTGACTCTGTCTGAAAGAAAAAAAACCTAATAGCTTTGAGTTGTACCAGCAAGCCTGCCAGTCCTGATGTGTAGCCAAGCTGTCAGTAGTGCTGCCATAAGGGAAGGGATGAGGGAAGGCACTACCCTTCAGTGGCAACATATTTTTAAATACCTTGGAAGCATCTGTATCTGTGCAAGTCCTTAGACATGAAAGCTGAAGTCACAGGTGCTGCTGTCCTAGCAGCCAGCCCTGACCCTTCCCAGTCCTTCTAAGGGCTGAGAAGACCCTGTGGAGGCCATGGGGAAGGTTGCCCAGGGCCACTGCAACTGGGGGCACAGGGAGGGCTCTGTCCCGTGCATCTTTCCCACAGACACCATACCACTGAGTCACCTGGGGCTTTGAAGGAGCTTGTAAACCATTCATTGAAGACTGGAATCAAGAATGACCTTCAGGAAAACCTCTCCCTAGAGACAATCTTGCCCTAGCAAGGTCTGACACTGCCCAAAGGATCCCTGCCTCTTGCTGCTGCCATCATTCTGCCCTTGCCTCTGTCTCAAGGTGGGACATTCTCTGACTCCCTCTTCTCCACAAGCTCTGCTCCTCTTATCTTTTCTTTCTTTCCTCTATCTGGTTGTTACATATGGGCAAATATATCCTTTACCCTTCTTTCCTGGCAGACCCTAGCAGCCTGTGTCTGCTCCCAGAAGCCTGGCCCTTCCCCACCATAGTTCCACCCAAGCAGAATCAAACCCTCTGCAGGTCCTGGGATTCAACTTATCCTTCTCCTTATGGAGGAGAAGCCAGGTGAGTTCACCCAAAGTGAATTAAACTACATTTACTGATCAACCCTGAATTAAAATATCTTTATTCAGCTTAATTTGCTGAAGTTTGCTCCATTTTGCAGTGAACTAAAGACACTTAAAACCTGAAGGTTTGTTCAGATCCTCCACGGGTCCCATGGGAGATACTAAAGCCATTCCTGCTCATCAGCTCACACCATTCTTCTGCCATCTGTCACCACTCCAAGCTGCAGCACTGTAGCAGCTGAAGGTGGGAGCAATTTCAAGCCACCTTCCTCGTTGGTTGAACTGTGGTAGCTTTGTGCTGAGAACCAAACACAACAACAACAACGACTGCATTTTGTGGATGGCCAGGGAGGAACTGGGGGTTAGGCAGAACCTGCACTGAACAGGCCCCTGGACAAGGTCTCATGATGTAACTTAATACTGAGAATTACTCATTAGCAGAAACCTCTTCCTGTAGCAGGAACCCACATGTGGCCTCCCTTTATCTATCTGGGGGGAGGACCAGAAAGGGGTGGTCTGAGAGGGACAATAGACACTTGGATATTCACCTCCCACCCCACATCATCTCCTGTGGTGCATCTCTGAGCTCCCAAGGGATGGGCAGACAATGGCCTGGATGGACAGAGGCCTCAGGCCCTACAGGACACTCTTTGCTTCTTCCACTTGTGCATGAGGTGACATGTTTGCCATTGCCTAACTTAGCCAGTGGTGACCCGACTGCCCCGTGCCCCTGGGTGACTTGCAGTTGCTTCCCCTTTCTGGAAAACCCATTTCTGGGCACCTAGCCTGCAGTGTGAAACAGCCTTTGTGTGATATTTTGTCAGCTTCAAATAATTGAAAAAAGCCTGCATAAAGTCCTAATTGTGTCACAGAACAGGCTCTTCAGTCATCCATCTTCCTATTAAACTTGTGAATTTCAGCTACTCAGCCCTGTTGGAGTTATTTTCCCCTTCCCCTCCTTCTTCTTTTAAGCTTCTATTTATATTCTCTCAGTTGTCTCTGCCAGAAGATCTCATGTGGATACATTAGGCCTTTTCAAAAGGAAAGTTGGATTACAGCGATTTTTCTCCCCGTAGGACACAACAGCTTCATCATTCATAACAGAGCAATACACTATAACTTCATTATAGATGGCATGAAGCTGCCCTATTTAAACAGAATACTTAATGATAGTCAGGCAGGCAGGAGAATTCAGCTCCACTGGTCTACGTGGGAAAAGGGAAACTGCATTTTTTTTTGGTGTTTACTGAGGCAGATTTCTTGACTCTTAATTAAATCTCTTTTCACAGGCACAACAAAAAAACAACCAACCAAGCAACCAGAAAAAAAAAAAAAGTAGAAGGTTTAACTGAGATGGGTGAGATGTTTCCTGGTGGTTATTACACTTTGGCACGTAACTTGACATACCCTAACATCTAATATTAATAGCAGAAGTGGGGACTGGGGGGGAAGCTTGGACTCCTCTGTAGTACTTAGGCTCCACTGAAGCAAATTCCAGTGTGTGGGTGCTCTCCTGCAAGGACCACAGGTTCTTGTTCTTTTCGCTTTCCCTCTTGAGCAGCACTGACCTCAGAAGTGTGCTCTGCTTATTGACCTTGGCTGAGTAGAAGTGGTTTAGGCCTAAAGAAAAGCTACAGACTGAAAAAAAATCTCCTTTTTGGGAAAATGCCAGGAAAAAAATAGCCTTCTGTGAGCTGAGTTGACATCAGACCATAGTTTGTGGTGATAAGGGGGGAGGCTTAAAACAATGCTAATGAAAATGTAGCAAGATGCAAAAATTAATGTTTTCCCATATTTTGATAAAATTAGCTTTTCCTCTCACATGGGTAAGTTTTAGTGGTGCTGAAAGATGCCAAGAGTTCAGCTCTGTCAAGCCAAGTCCTCCATTGGCAGCTTGATTCTCCATGCAGGGATTTTTATATCAGCTTGGGAGAAATTTTGCTCAATATCGCTTTATTAGTAAAATCTGTAAGCTTGGATGAAGTTTCTAATATTGGATTTCTCATCCCATCCCCTCAAAACCATGGGCCACAGCTAATTTTGTATCAGAAATCCATAGCAAAACCTCTTAGGAAGCTGAAAGCTGTGTCCTGTGGCTCCTGGAGTGTTAAACACTGGAAGACAGAGCATTGGTAACCGATGAGGTCTGCTGGTCTGAACATCCCCGTGTGGAGTTTGGAAGAGAAGGGAACAAAGAATGCTTTTTACTGGTATAGAACACTGTCAAAGGAAAGCTGAGGGGCTTCCCTGAAGAGGGGAAAGAGTCTGGAGGGGAAAAAAAGTATAAGGAAGAAATGGCTCCATGAGGAACAAATGGGTGTTGAGCGTACTGCCCAGTCAGCACATCTCAAAGTTTGGCCAGCAGAAGGTATTCTATCTGTCAGGGGAAAGAAAACAATTCATGCTATTAGAGTTCCCTGTAATTTGGTCTAGAAACAGTTTGGATTCAACAACTGAAGAGGAAATGTCAAAGAATGGGAAGCCAAGAGAAGCTCATCAAAAAGACATCTGGTCCTGCTGTCCTTAATGGGAAATCCCTGCCTCCCTCCAGCCACCCTTCCCCAAGCTCTTTTGAAACAGTTAATGGCTGAGAGAATCCAATACATTGCTGGAATGTATCAGCTCGAAGCCTTTGTATAGCTGAGCAGCTAAACAGCTCTGGTTTTGTTTGTATTAGGGCTGATTGTCTTGCCTTTCCTTGGTGAAAGTCAGAAGTGGTTGGGCAGCAGTCAGTGGAGCAACACCAGTGTGAGGCCATTTTCAGCTGGGGGGAGAATTTGGTCATCTCTTTCAAGGCCAAAATCATCAAGTGAAGCAAAAAGACCTCAGAAGGGACACCCATGGAGAGGATGCTTGCACATCTTGTAAGGTGAAGGATTCTTGTCCTGTTCTCCAGCAGCGTACTCACTGCTCCTTCACTGAACAGCTTTGCTTGGGTCTGTTTAGTTTGAGGAAGAGGAGGCTGAGGGGAAGACTTCATTGCTTTCCTTAACTATCTGAAAGGACATTGTAGAGAGGTTGGTGCTGGTCTCTTCTCACAGGTAATTAGGGAGAGAGCAAGAGGGAATGGATTCAAGCTGCAACAGGGTAGATTTATACTGGACATCAGGAAAAAATTCACAGAAAGAGAGGTCAGACACTGGAAGAGGCTGCCCAGGGACATGTTTGAGTCCCAATCCCTGGATGTATTTGAGGGTCATTTAGATGTGATGTTGCGGGATATGGTTTGGGGGAGAACTTTGTGGAGTAGGGATGATGGTTGGACTCTGTGATCCCAAGGGTCTTTTCCAATCTGAAAGATTCTATGATTCTGTGGACAGTCTTGCTACCCCAGAGGGTGACCTGTTTGCCTCTCTGATGTTTCTGGCCCTTTCTTTACTGCTGAGCTCTCACAGGATCTATGCCAGTGCCTTCCTGGGACCAAGGGACTGGTCTGGTCATCTATAAAGCATCCATGAAAGTTATTTCTGTGAGGCAGACATTTCATTCATCCTTAACATCTGCCTGCAGTAAGCCACAGGACACTGTCATGTATCACATAAATCATGTTCTAGGGGCTTGAGTGGCTCAAGGCTCCAGCATGGGGTTCAGTCTTTGATCATACGAATCAGGACAGTTAGCAGAGACCAGTTATTTAAATCTCCCTGTGGAATAAACAGGGTCCTCAGTTCAATTTCCCAACACCAAGGTAAGTGTCACAACAATAATATTAATGAAGCAAACTGCACCTGTTTAGTGACACTGTTCGGGTAAAAGAAAAGAGCACATAGCATAGTATATGTATAAAAGTAAGCACCAAGATCATATTTCTGCACAAGGTTTTTAGCAAATTATTATAATTGTTTATAGAGCTTTGAAATTTATACTTGAGTCCATCTCTGTTTCACAGCATGCAAAGTGCTAAAATGACAGGAGGTAAGGCCAGAGAAGCAGAATCACATCAGCTGAAAGCCACGACGTGGTACTTGAGAATTTCAGCCAAAGGTAATAATCTCACCAGCAGTCAGACTGCCTATTAATGCAGTATGAATACGCAGGGAAAGAAACATTAAAGCATGTAATCAATAGGATGATCCTCTGCACTGAAGGACAGGATGTCAGCCACTTAAAAGAAGACTCGAATAGCGTGAGCTTGGCCCTCAAGGCTTGTCACACCTGAGTCATCACTAATAATCATCATTAATAATATTCAGGAAAAAAAGCAAGGAACACATGGGTACACAGATTTATGTTATTTTATTGGCTCCAGGAAGCTCCATCAGGAGAACCAGCACACAAGTATTTACTTTAGTTGAGCCCAATGGAAAAGTCTAGACTTCCCTGACACTGGGAATATTAGTTCCACACACTAAGCAGAGTCTGAGTATTTCCCAGTTTCACTAAAACCTGCAGCACAACTGCTTGTTTGAAAAAGAGTATTCCAACGTATTTTAGGTACTTCCTACTACAAGAGGAAGAGGACAAACAGGAAGAATTTGTATTGCTCTGGCATTAGTATTTGCCTCGTTGCTACTTGCCCAGCAATTGCCATGGGGCTGTCTGGCAGTCCTACGATTCCAGAGCATCTTTATCCTGGCTGAGAAGGGAAGGAAGGAACAAGTAGGGGATGTAAAGTCTCTGGGTCCTGAAAACAGGAATCACAGGCATCTTTCAAATAATCTTTAATTATTGTGTGTAACTGGTATTATCCTTAATTAGTCTTACTGAATTCAGAATGACTACTCACCTGCTTCAAGATACAAGCACGCTTCAAAAGCTTGCAAAATCAGGGCCTACCCTCCTAGATTTTGAAAGCTAGAGCCAAGAAGTAGCTTGAAAGAGCTTTAAGAGAAGTATCCCTGTGTGACAGATATTTATTTCTCCCGTTTTCTTTCCAGTTACTGAAGACTGCTCTCTGCCTGCTGGATCCAATGGGTCAGACATATGGCTTGCCTGCCTTTTTGTGCTGTAGTTATGTACTGGCAAGAGATGAGAGGTGGTCCAGCTTCCAGTTCTTTGAGTGGCAACAGCCCTTTACCAGAACTTGTTCTTGTATGGAAAGTTGCCCTGCAGCAAAAGTCACTTTCTAGTTCAACCAGACACAAAGATTCTCTGAGAGTTGTCACCCCCATTAAACACAGTCAGGGAGGGTAGTGGCAGGAGGGAGAACTCAAGGACCTGGTGGATGACAGGGCAGCACAGCTTCTCACTTCCCCTGGGAGCCAAAAGTGCCTCCTTAAGACTCTTTTGACTCTAAGATGTAAAGAGAGCCATATGGTGAAGTCTTGGGGTTTTTCTACATACACAGCACTAACAGTTCCAGGGGCATTGGAACACGGATGTCAATGGTCTGTGGGCTAACAGGTCAGAAATTGGGAGATAAAGATTCTGTGCGCTTTTGTTGCCCTCTCCTTGGTGACACTATGACTCAGCTATTGCACAGAAATAATGATTATCCCCCTGCCACCTTATGCAGATGGGTTTGTGGAAATTACCATTTGTGAGTACTCCAGGCTCTTTAGATGTGAGTTGATGGACAAACACTTGACTTGCAGAGCAGAGTCCATATGCAAGGGACTATGTGGTTTGGGGAATCCACCTCTCTGCCCTGCAGCTCTCTGCAATAAAAGATTCATCTCCATTACAGGCCACACCACCATCTTCTGGGCCACACTCAAAACCCACAGCCAGGCCCAAGCTCCCTTTTTCTCAGACCTCAAAGCCTGTGTCCCATTGAGTGTCAAGGCAGTAGGATGAGGATTAAGCTCAGAACAACATAATCATTGTTTGACCATGGTGTGGCCCCCATCCTTCAGTGGAGGGAGGACTAGATCTTCACATACAGAAACAAAGGATATGGCTCTAATGCATGATGCAGAGATGACTTCTGTTTCCTTACTTTTCAGCTCCAAGGAGAGCTGTTGATTTTCTAGGTAGTGGAGTTGCCCATCCTTGTCAGAGACCTGGCTTCTCCTCTTCCAGAAAGACCTTGTAACAGGCAGATATGTATCCCCACATTGATGGTTTAACCTTATTTCTCAAGAGAAATCTTCTTCCATAGTCCTTATGTACCCTCTCTATTGTAAGTTCTGATGTTTTTATTTTTTATATCATAGAATCAAAAAACTATTAAGGTTGGAGAAGACCTCTAAAATCATGAAGTCCAAACAAATCAACCCAACACCAGCATGCCCATCAGAACATGTCCTGAAGTGCAAGTGTCTGTGTTTGTTTAATGCCTCCAGGGATGGTGATTCCACCACTTCCCTGGGCAGGCTGTTCCAATGCTTGATCACTCTTTCAGTAAAGAATTTTTTCCTAATATGCAAAAAACCTCCCTAGCACAACCTGAGGCTAGGGAGCCTCATTAAATAATAAATACTAAATTCCTACAGTATCTCCAAATTACTGGCCTTGGGACAGATTGTCACTTGTACCCTATAGTGAGATTAGACTGGATGCCCATGTCCATTTGCTATTATTGGACTACTTTTCATGTGCTAGTTCTGCCTGTGGTGGTGGGAGTCAGGCAAGGAAAACGTTACAGGAAGAGGGACATCTTCCTGGGAGATCTGCTCTATCCAGGTGGCAGCCCCTACTAGGAAGCCACTGGGAAGGGAGAAGGCAAACTCATTGCTGCGGATTACATCCAGCACTGCTCCAGGAAGGGGGGAGGAGAACCGGAACCTTTCAGCCCGCCAGTCCAGAGCAGGTCAGAAGATGGGTCGCTGGTGACTCCTGCCTGGGGGTTTAGCACCGGGATCCCCCGGGACCACACACAACTGTCCCGGGTGACCACAGCTTTTCTCTCAACGTGTCCCAACCTCCTCTGCAACTAGATCAAACCCCAGGGACCAGACTGAGCACCCCCATGCACAGCGTTGGGGAGCAGCAAGGAGTCCCAGGAGCCACCCCACGGCCTCAGCCCATCACCCCGGGCATCCTCCTCATCCTGTCACTGGTCCCAACCCTCTTTTCCCAGGGGAGCGGCAGCCGGAGGGACCCTACTCCGTGGGGCGGGTCCGTGCCGCGCCTTGCGGGACAAGGCGCGGAGCCGATCGATCACCGATCCCCGTCTCCGGATCCCAGATCTCCATCCTTGACCCAGGTCTTCGAGTCCCCATCCCACAGCCCCGATCCCGGCCAGCTACGCGGCTCCGGGGCGGGGCGGGCGGGGCGGGGCGGCCCGGGCCGGCCGGGGGATCCGGCGCTGCCGGAATAAGAGGCTACGGGAGCGCGTATCGGAGCGGAGGTAGCGTTGTGTCCCGGAGTTTCTCTGGGCAGGGGGTGGGCTGCAGCCCCCATGGATAAATACAAAGGTGAGGCGGGTTTTTAGATTTTTTTTCTCGTTTTTTTTCACCGGGACCGCCACTCTGCCCTGCCCGCCGGGGGAAAGGGGTTGGAGGGTCTCCGGAAGGGAGACAGACCCCAGACCTACTGGTACAAGGCCGTGGGAAGGCGCGGCGGGGTGTGTTGCTCCGGTGATGGTGATTCCCGCGAGTGGTACCGGGGGTCAGCTCCGGAGGGGTCTGGGGGTCCCCTCGAGAAGGGCTCCAGCTCGGTTTCGGGAGTTGTGCGTGGGTATTGTTGCGTGAGTGGGACAGGGCGGGGGGTCCAGCGAGGGCGGAAGGTGGCCAGCAAGTGGGGACGGGAGCTGAGAGGGGACCTCCGCGAGTGGGGATGGGGACCAGAATGTCCTGAGTGGGGCTGCGATCTGATGGGGCCGGCGCGGGAGCGGCTCCCGCCGGTGGGTGCGGGCGCTAAGGGAGGTGCGGGGTCTTGAAGTCCCTCTGTACCTGTCCCAGCCTTGGACGGCGACCGAAGAGTGCGGGAGACCTCTTGATTTTCACCGTCTCCGAACTGGGACTGGGTTGTTTTTTTTTTGCCGCTTGCAGCATTTTGTGTCGTTGTCTGGAGGCACTGAATTTGCCTAACGTTGCCTGCTCCGTCTTTCTCCCTAAATTGCCCATCTGCATGGACTTCCTACCCTCCCAGGCTTAACAGGCACGACATTAAGCGTCCTGTTTTCTAAATGCAAATAGGTTTGGTGGTTTGGGAGAGGGCAGCTGAGCCGCCTCCCTTGCTTTCTCTCTGGCAGATCTCAACCGGGCTGGTGGTCACCCACGGGCCATTTATTTCCCCACGATCAATGGCTATGGCACTTCCTCTGTGATGCTACTTGGTCATTATAACCCAGAATGGCTCATCTCGGATCTGTGGTGTTATGGGCACACTTGGAAACTTCTCAAACTTCCGTGCTCCTTGGTGGCTGAGGAGGCAGGAGGTGGGGTGAGGTGTCTGGGGTGAGGTGTGGGACACTCCGAGCTGTGTGGATCACTCTGCAATTTCTGCTCCTGCTAGTGTGTAAAAGCTTCCCCTGGAGGAGGTGGGTCCACCACTTGCGTAGCACAGAATAAGTGCACCAAATTTTACCTGCTGAGGGGTTATGTGGCTCTCTTTGTAGCTGCTGTGCACCTTATGGAGCTTGAATACTTGAATGAGGAACTTGGTACTAGACAAGTATATTCCTGCCCAGCCCCATTTGGACTTGTTACTATTAAACTTGAAAGGTTTGGTTAGACCTCAGAAGATGCATTGCAGCTAACAGCCCTTGTTTCCTAATCCTCCTTTGGTGGGGATTTGATATGTCAAAGGATCATATTATGTGAAGTTAACTTTTGCCAGGAGTGTGTATATTTTTTGCTATGCTAGTACTTTAACATTTTGACAGAGCTGGCACTGTGCTGCTTGTTGCAATTTCATTCTTTTTGTCCTTACAATCCATCCTTCACGAGCCTGATAAGCAGAACAGTAACACACTGCAAAAATAATGTTGAAGATCATATTACAAGTCAAATACTGTGTAGTTTGGTTGGTGGGGTTTTTTTTTGTTTGGGTTTTTTTTTGGTTTTGTTTTTTTGTTTTTTTCGCAAGGTCTGTACCATTCCATTCATTTCCAGTAGCGAAGCAGTAGATTCATTAGGATTCAGCTATGTTTTGTATATTGTCTTTTTAAATATGCACACTGCTCCCTCAGAGCAGCGAGGCTGTGTTCTGCACATGTGGAATGAATAACAAGTGCAACTGATTGCAGAGCCTTGCCAGTCCTTTTTGTGTGAGTGGTAAGGAGCCTGGGAGGGGGTGTGCATTAATGAGGGGAGGGAGGCAGCACCCTGATGGCTGCAGGTGATGACAAGAGCTCCTTTGGTGGGTGGGACATGTCCCGAGTGTGATGGGGATGGTTGGTGACACCTGGGGCTGGTGAGGCAGGTAGGGGGGAAGGGTAGGGCTCAGATGGGGCAGAACCAGTGGGAGTTGGGGGTCCTGAGGAGCAGGTGGAGAAAGCAGGCAAATAAGTTGTTAATAAGCAGGGAAAATGTGGCTGTTCTGGTGGGGATAGCTCTTTGCTGCCATGGCTAGGATAGGGAGACTTCATCCTTGCTGCTAGCCGGGCCGAGTGGTTGTGCAGGGAAATCCTGTAATGACAGAGAGGGATGGACTCAGGGTTGTTGAGCAATGGGCTGGTGTTCTGGGAGGAGGAATGTGTCTAAAAGATCTTTCTTGTTACTTAAGAAACGAAGGTTACGAGCATCAGCACACACAGCACTTCTTTCCTTTAAACCCAGGCAGGGTTGTGCTTTAATCCAAGCTCTCATCTGTCAGGCACAAGAGGTGTCCCTCCTGTTTCAAAGCCAGGGTGAAGCTGCCACAGGAATCTGGTTGGGTGGAGGGTGCAGGGCCAGGTAGAGTGTCAGCCTGGGAGGTCAGAGTTGGTGGCTGGCAGGGTGGCACCTGTGGAGCAGAAAGAGCCCAGGCTGTTGGACTTGTGTGGTGGGAAGGGAAGGAGGGATTGTGAAACTCTCCTGGGAATTGGTTTCCTTTCCCAGCCTCTGCAAATGGGAATGTGAGGCCAGCTGCATAGGAAGATGTAGACTTTTGACTCTTGTTAGACTATTAAAGCTGTGAAGGTCTTGATGTGTGGCAGGGCTTTTTATTTTCCTATCAGGCAACAGTAAGGAGTGTCTTCTCCCACTGGTGAAGATGCTGTTTAAAATCCACCCTCTCCCTGTGATTGAGGAAATCTATGTGAGGTGTAAGGGGCAACAGATCTCCAGGGGAGTGAGGGGAGACCTGTGGGGACCAGAGGACAAGCACGAGTGAGGGTGCTGGCTGTACCCACAACTACAAAATGACAAGGTCAAAGCTGCTTACTCCTGCTCCTCCTCTGTTTCCTGCAAGCATTCTCTTTCCTCCTCCCCATATGTTTTATATATTAATATGAGTATAAATGAGTATATATTTTTATATTAATACTATATAATAAATTTATTAAAAGTGATGTATTAATATTAAATATTGTATATTGTATTCAAATATCTAAAATTAATATTTTGTATTTAAAATATGAATATTTTACATTTTGAATATGAACTGTTTCATCTTGTGCTCCCTGCTAGAGTGGTACCATGGTTCCTTGCCCACTCTGTTTAATGTGCCTGGCAGGTCCATGGCCAACCATCTCTTCAGCTTCTGCAGTGGAGGAGCTGAATGCACTGTTAGTGATGAGGGGTCTGTTGGTGGCACCCTTACTCCCCCACCATCCCTGTCAACTCTTCTCAGACCAGCTCCTTGTCACCACAGCCACAGGTGATTCTTTCCCAGTGGTGCAGCCTCATGTGTGCAGTCTAAGATGTCACTTGATGTGAGCCTTGAGAGGTTTGTAAGATTATTATTTTATTTTTAATGTCTTGGAGCTCCGTAATGGAACTTGGAGTGACTTGGAGCCCAGTTCTTCAAAGAAAGGTGCTTGGCGTTCTTTTTTTACTGTCTTTGTTGAGCAAATAAAAGCTTTGTGCCTCTTATCTGAGGGTCTTCTAGGGCTCTGCTGGGCATTGACAATGTTTGTGAGGCTTCTTTGAGGAGACAAATATTGTTTGTTTCTGGAGAAGAGATTGATTATTTACAGAAGCCAGCAGTTCAGTTTTGATAAGGATTAAAGTGGTGACTAGGTAAAAGACAAGGTGTTTGCCTGCTAGTTAACATGTTTTAGCTGGGAGAGGACAGGGGTGTGGGTCTGCCTAGGACTTTGGCACCTCTTCTTATTAAAAAGTTCTTGCAAATACAAGAAGATAGGCTTAGGATTAAGCCACAAAGTGGAGACATGAATGAAAGACATGAGCCCTGGTAACAATCCAAGGCCCTTTATAAACTCTTGTTAATGAGTCAGGAACGGATTGATTCACATTAGCATGATCTAGGCTCTATACAAACATATGTGGTTTCTCCTCAGCTGAGGATCAACACAGCTGTTGTGTTTAGCTAATTGTCTTGGTGTAATTGGCAACTGAAGAAAACAGAGCAATGTACTGCTCTGTACCAAATCCAATGCAATTTTCAGCTGCTGGAGCCTTCTTTGAAATACAGATGAAAACTAATGTCCTGCATACCCCTAACTTTTACAGTAACTCACTTATATAAGTTTTGGGGATGGGAAGGGGCTGTTGCAGACTGGGCAGCAGGAGCACAGAGTAATTCACTCAGCAGGAAATTAGGAGAAACCTTTTTCTGTGACTGTAACAGCAGCCTGTCTCAACTGGACTATACTGTGCCCAACCTACCAAGCCATCCTATGCACTGTCACTGCCAGTATATTTCTGTCTCTTCTAGCACAGGTTGCTTTTCTTATTTGAACATAACACCTGGTGATGCTCCGAGTTGTACTGGGTGCACATGAGCCTCTCCCTGTGCTCCAGACCAGGACAGGCTCAGTGCATATGGGCATGAGATCCAGATGGATGTTGCCTTCAGTCCTGTTTGAGCAGGAATGGCCCCTGGAGTGTCTGTGTGAATTCCAGACCTGGGGGTGCTCCTTTTGCTGCTCACAAAAGGTCTCTGGGGCTTGGTCCTTCTCCTGACCATGAGCAGCAGGAATGCAGAGGAGGCAGTACCCCTGTGGTTCCTGCCACTGCAGGGGCTGTGTCACCACCAACATTGCCAGGAGCCTGCTCCTTAAAGCCAGCAGTGCTCACAAGCACTGAGCCTTTTGAGCACCTGGGGTGCTCCTGTGGTGCATTCCCTGTTTGCTCTGGTGGTGCTGACCACTGTCTCAGGCAGGTCTCACTCTTGTCCCTCGGTGCACCTTTGCTGCTCCCTGTGAGTGCTGTGCCTGGCTGAGGACCAGAGATACCATGTGAATGAGTTTGTTGGGCAGGGGGTTTCCCTGATCATTTTCATTGAACACCCACAGCCCAGGAACACAGAGTGTCTGTGCAAAAATGCTTGTTCCCCCTTTTTTTTTTTTTTTTTTTTTTTTGAGGAGCATGGTTGGCTCTTTCAGTTCCTAGCAGTGGTGCTGGGCTGCACACAAAAACACTGCTGGCTTTTAAATCTGAATGCTGGGTACCTGCTTAACTAAATACTTATTTGCCTCCACAGTGTTTCCATCTCACCGTAGAGCACATATAAAGGATCTAAATGGCTTGACTGAATCCCATAAGATTTTATGGCAAAATCTAGGATCTGGAGCCGGAGCTCCCTAATTTGTGGCCAATGCCTTCCTTGCAGCCATCCTGCCGGAATCAGGGGAAGCTAGGGATTCTCTTGAAGTCTCTGTTAACCCAGATTAATCTGATGAGTCCTCTGGAAAGGCATCTGAGGTAGGGGAGTGCATCTTCAGCAGCAACCAGAATGCCTAGAGCTGTAGGGGACATGGTGGGGAACAAATCAGAGGTGGATCTGTGATAAAAGGTGATGCAGAGCATGTGTACCTGGAATGTTCCTCTGCAAAGCTGCTTGGCTGAAGCACAGATTCATACCCAGCAAGTAAACTGGGATCCTGCAGTCACACAGCCAGTTTGACAACCTGTGTGTTGTTGTTTACTTCATCTTGGAAGTTGAGTCATTTGTGCTGTTCTTTTGGGTCAGCAGACAGGACAGACTGGTCCAGTCTGTGCTGTAGGCTTTCAGCAGAGCTCTGTGGATCAGGGATGTGCCTGACATGGCCTTGCTCCAAGGAGCTGCTGATACAGGTGCAGATACAGGCAGTTTCTGGGCTGGAACTGCTTATCTGGCTCTGGTTTGGGGATGGATTGGTAATTGAACAGGCAAGTTCCCTGGCAGTAGCTGGTGAAGGGTATTTTCCTTGTAAGAGATCTGCTGCAGTTTGAAGAAGTTTGGTAACTTCTTGCTGTATGCTATGGTGCATAAAACCTTGTGTCATCAGGAGGAATAACTAAAACTCACAAAAGAAAAAATCTGTTGAGAAGTATTCAGTGGAAAGACAGCGATCTCCCTGTACCCAAAGTTCTTACTAAAAAAAAAAAATTAATAAATTAAAGTACTTGAATCCAGGGAGCAGAGCTTTGGGAGGGAAAAAAACTCTCCAAAACAAACATAAGTTGGTAAGGGTGGCCAGAAGCACCAAGCCCTTTGAGAAGCTGCAGTGAAGCCAGGTTGGTGCTGTGCCTGCACTCACCCCTTCTGTGTCCCTCAGCTTTTGGTCTGAACCTGGCTTCCCCTCCTTGGCCGCAGCCAAAAGAGACAATAACTGGGGCTGAAAGCTCTGAGGGCAGTAAAACTGTGGGCTGCTGGGCCAGGATGAGCATGAGAGCAGCTGCTGCTAAAGGAGGTGCCAGCATGGGAGGGTCTGGCTGTGGTGGCTGCTGCAGGCGCGGATGCAGCAGTGGGGTCAGTGGTGGCAGCACAGGACCCACAGTGCTGGAGGGTGCAGCAGAGGAGAGGCCTGGGAGCTGTGCTGGTTTGGTGTAAAGTTCAAAAGATGAGGGTCAAGACTCACTAAAATACTTTTTTAAAAATTTATTTATTTTCTTTTTTTTTTCTTTTTTTTCCCCTGCTGACCTATTGCCTTCTTTGTGGGCAGGATTCCATAGAAAGCACATCTGAGGATGGTTTGGTGTATTGGCAGCATTGTCTTTGGATATAAACAGCTCTGTCTGGAAGTAAATATCTCAGAATTAAGGGATCAGACAAACTCCCACATAAAATACGGACTTTGCCACTTGCAATTTAATAAAATCCAGTATTCCCCCCCCTTGGGTGGACTCTGCTCTCTTTCTGATGTCTTTTTTTTTCAGAGTTTTTTTCTGGTTTGTTTGGTTTTTTTTTTCCCTTTGGTTCTGCTTAGGATAAAAGCATAGTGCAGGACTTAGAAAAAACCTGGCAAATACAGATCCACAAGCCTTCACTGGCAGTTCAGCCTGTGGGCTTCTCATTTCTGAGTGTAGGAATCTCCTGAGATAACTGGGAGAAGGCACCACCCACAGCACTGAGGAGGTAGATGTATAGAGTTTTTTCTCCTGCTTTGGTGACCTGGGAGACCGATTCTTTTTTAAAAAATACATTTAGTTTCCTAATCTTGCTAATAGGTAATGTATCTAGGCTTCCCAGGGCTGGCACTGAGTTTGGGGTGTAGAGGTGGGCAGCTCAGCTGTTGGGATGCTGTTTCGAGAAGTTTGCAGAATCCTTTGGCAGCAGTGCTTTGAAAGAGGTGGGTCTGAGCCAGGAGATTCCTGCTGCTCATGCTTAAGTCGTGGCCTGAGCCCTTCCCTCTTGGACTGAGTTAGATGGAGAGTGAGTCTGGGGCTGCTGCAAGGAGGGGATCTCCTTCCTCCAGCCTGTGCTCTAAGGCAGGTGGTGAGGGGAAGCATCTGTGCAGCCTCCTGTGGGCTCTGATAAGGTATCTGCAAAGAAATCTCTGATCCCAAAGTCACTCTGCAGATCTCATCGTTGCCATTCATCACTATAAAGTATGACAACTATTAAGGCCTGGGAAGTAAAGCCTGGCTTGCAGAGAACCCGAGTTGCACAAAGTTTTGTTATGTCACTGGTGGCTTTATCTGAAAGCCTCACCACAACTGTGTGTGAAATGTGGAGCTTTCTTCTGCTGAGGAATGCAACCGAGCCAGCTGCAGCCCCAGGAGCACTGTCCATTCCATTTGTCATTTCTGTGGGATAAGCCTGTCCATGTGTCTGGTCAGTCCCAGTGCCAAACAGCTCTTGACTTCTGATGGTCCCACTGTGAATGGGTTGAACTTGGTACTCGTGCAGAGATGCTGCTTGGTGTCTGCTGGTTACAGGGATGCAGTTGCAGCAGTTAGGTGACCACCACTTGTGACAGCAAAATATCACAGATGCAGATAGAAATTTGGGTTGTCTTGATAGGTAGAGAAGTAGCACACCCAGACTTCTGTAATGGCTTATGACAACTGGAAACTGGGACATCCATCCATCCATCAGCAGCTTCATCCCTGCTGCTTGCCTGGGAAGCATGTCCTGTCTCCTTTGTTTAGATACAATGTCTTCAAGGATATTTTACGTTTTATTGCAACCTCTACAAATCTGCCTGGTAGTAGTTCTTGACTGGTAGGGTCCCCTGCTATTTTTATTGTCATGCTTTTTAGACTTGACCATTGCTGTGGGGTGTACAGAATCAGGCAGAGGGCTGGGCTTCTAATGTACAGTTCCACTTCTGCTATAGGGTGTTGCCTGATCTTGGCTGATGCTGAAATATGATAAAGCCCTGCTGGAGAAGGGAACTGCTTGCACTAATTGGGCTCAATCTACAAAGCAGCTGAGATGTCTCTACCTTGCTGTAGTAAGCTGGGCTGAGGGGTGGGATGTCCATGCATCTCATCTAACAGCTTTCTGGTCCCTGTTAGGAATTCAGGGTGCACATGCTTGTGGGCAAAGGCAACTTTTTGTGCTAAATAAAGCTGAGTTGTGCATGAAACTGTATGAACCAGGCCTGAGTGGAGATGTGGTGCAAAAGCAGTCAGGCAAGAGTGTGGGCCAAGAGCCATCCTCTTAAGCCTGAAGCCCCAGAAGAGCTGGCCTCACACCAAGGAGGGTGCCTCTTGCTCAGACAGCTGCTGCTGAAGGGGTCTCAGGTTTGCTGTTCAGCACAGTGTCTACGTGCTTTTTCTCCTGATTTTTTTTTTTTTTTTTTCAAGCCATGTGTGTGTCTTGCCTCATCTGGAGCATGTTGCAGTTGTGCCTGGGGCTGAAAGTGTAATCAGTGCTGGGGCTGCAGGCACTTTTGGAGTTCAACAACCTCACCTGTCTCATGGCATGAGGGTCACAGGTACCCAAAGCAATGGACCCACACATTTGTGGAATGTGTGTATGAGTGTTCTGGGTGGTTTTGGTTTTCTTCCTACCCAGTATTGGTGCTCCCCACTTGCTGCTGTCTCACTCCCCTGTGCAGCAAAATTGGAGATGAATGCAGTTGTTGATGTTCAGCCTTTGCCCAGTCATCACATTTCTAAAAGCCAGTGACCTCTGGAACAATTTATCCCTGCAGGGCAACTTCTTGTGTGCTCTGTCTCTTTCACCCCACCAATTCATCTGGCAAGACCCATGAGAAGTCTATAGGAAAATATGAGGACTTGCTTATCATGATGGTCATAACTGTTACTGGATTCTTCCTGTATTTAACAGTCACACTGAAGATTTAATAGCACAATCCCACATCTGCACACCAAGCATGCACGTAGCTTTTCTGCTGATGAGGATCTGTCTTGTATGTGCTAAGGAGCAGCCCAAAGGTTTTCTGAGGTTTGCAGTGACGATGCACTCACCTCAGTACAAACCTAGAAGGTCATGTTTCCTCTTACTGGAAAAAAACAGAAGTCAGTTACTGAACCATTTAGCAAAGCAATGCTTGTAAATTATTTACTCAAGTTAAGCATGGTATTATTTTATATTAGCACAGGTTCTCATCCCTGCCTCAACTGTATCCCAATTCCCCTTTTCCAGTACTATTACAGGATGCACACAGATGTATCCATGCATAGTGTGTCTCAGGTTTCTCTAAGGAGCAGGGCCAGCTGATGATACTTAGTTGCCTAGATGCTGTGTCAGCTTAATTTGCTGCATCTAGAGCTTTGAAGTTGTTCCTCTAGTGAGGAAATTAGGTTGTCTTTTTGTCTTGGAAGTTAGGTTGTCTTTTAGGTGCTGAAAGGAATTATTGGTTTGGTACTGGTTGTCTTAATGCAATACTGTACAGACCCTGTAATGGATTAAACGGTGTTGGAAACGTCTTAATGCTTGTGAGCATGGCTTGGCTTATATCTGAGTCTGCGTGAACTCCAAGGTCTTGTTCTAGGACAATTCCTCTGTTTTCTACATCATTCTTGAGTGTTATTCCATGTGCTAGCTTTACTCCTGATTTCTCCTATATTAAGTTGTAACTCTGTCTCTGATCCATAGCTATTAAGATGCTGTTAATGTGGTCTGTCATCTGAGCTCTTGGATCATGGTACTCAGTTGATTTAATCACCTGTATATGCCAAAACACCCATCAGGTCTGTTTAACTGGGTTACACTGGCTTCTCCTGCCAGGATAAACTGACAGTACACAAAGCAGAACAGACCTGGGTGAGGATGTAGTTGCTGTAAGCCTGTTTCTGTAAGCACTCTGCACGAGTTAAACTACAGCAAACACAGTTTTCAGATCAGGTTGTGAGAACAGATGTTGTCTCTGAGTGTAAAAGAGAGGTCTATTTCTGGAAATTAAAGTGGGAGTTTGCAGGGTGAGGGGAAGCAAGATGGCAATCAGAATCCTTATACATTATCCTAAAGGATGAATTCCCATGTCTGGCTGAGAAAAGAAATAAATGCTTTCTAGACCCAGGAGGCTCAGCATTCCCAGAACAAAATGATTTATTTTTAATTCAGCTAGTTCACTTGTAGCTCTTAAACCATAAGAGCAATGACAGTTTTATTATACTGCTTAGAAATGAGTGCAGTGAGCTTGGGGTGATGCTGAGGTTGAAAATCCTGGGATGCTTTAAGGAAAGGCATATGGATACACCCACCAGCTGTGCATCTGCAAGACCTGTGAGCCCAGCCCAGCCTGAGCCCAACCAGGGTGCTGGGGCAGCACCCAGAGGCAAGGTTTGACTGGCTGAAATTTTGTGTTAAACAGCACAGGATTTCATGTTCGTGTTTCTTTGGACTGGCTACGTCAGCTTTCCTTCAATTCTTTGGCTTAAATAATGACCTCCCCCTAAGGTTATGTGCTGATTTATTTTTTTTTCTTTCATTTGCTGCTGATATAATTTCAGCTGTGGTGAGTCTTTTATTCTCATGCCGATCAGTTACAAATCCCACAGGAATGTTGAAACCACCAGGAGCACAGCCACGTAGGTGTAGAGCACAGAAAATGGTACTGAGGGTCTGAAGATCATTCTTAGTTTGTCCCATTAGTGGTGGGCATGTAGTGAAGTGGAATATTGTCCTTAATGCAGGCTGGGTACTGCCTGAAGTGAGCATTACTGCAAAGCCAGGATAAGAACTGTGGGCTGTTGCTTACGGCTTCCAGATCACACATTCTTACATCAGCCAACTGCTCAGTGTCTCCATTGAGAAATGTGTAGGTCTGGAAGATACTCCAATGCTACTTTTTTTTTTTTTTCTTTCTTCTTTTATGCAAGGTATTCTTATAATATTTAACTCTGGTCAGGCTACCTCACACTGCTCCTGATTAGCTGCAAAATCTTTGCAGTTTGCTTTTGTTCCCATGCTGGATCGAAGTTTTTGTTGGAAATGTTCTGTTTCCAGCATATGTTCTTGTTTTTCCTGATAAACATGGATGTCTGCTGGCCCACATGAGGAGGAGGTGGGGAGGGCCAAATTAATTCCTGGTGTCACTCCAGCGTAGTAATTGGGCTGACCATAAGGGTCAAACCCATCTAAGATTTATGTTGGCTTTACTGCAAGTTTTACCAGTTTTTGGTTTTTTTCTAACACCAGTTTGTTTCTTGTTATTGATCCCTTCCTTAACCATTTATTTGACAAAACTGATGAAGATGCCTTTGACACGTCAGGAAATCTACATTTAACGTTTAAAAGCTTGTGGTAGAGGAGGAATGTAGAGCTGGAAACTGCTTTGCCAAACAGAAACACTAAGGGTTCCGGGTGCTCATAGCAGAGACACAGCTGACCCTTGCTCCAGACATCATTATTTGAACCATGAAGGATGAGGAGGCTCTACCAGACTGGAGACATGCTTTATGGAAATGTAGCCAAATCAGCTGTGGAGATCTCAGCAAGGGCTGAGGGCTCTGGAGCTGCATAGTGGAGCTTCTGGCACTGCAGCACAGACTCTGCTGGTTCACGACGTCCTCAACTTCTCTGATGCTTTGGGCTGAAGCTTCTTCAGCTGCTGATGAAATGCTGCTCATGAGAGTGTTTGTTAACCCAGATTCTGGGTTGGAATTTCAAATTTGCTTTCAGCCCTTGATTTTAATATTGCCTTCCCTCATTCATGCGTTTACTTTTTGTCTGTTCTTCCCAAACAGGCAGGGCTGTTCTGCCATAGTACAGGCAGAAGGAAGTAAAATATTCCATTTTGAATATGTCAGAGGAACTGCTGCTTAGCACAGACAGAGCTGCTTTCTAGATGAAAGAGTCAAATGCCAAACTGTTTTGTTTCAATTTGAGCAGGAGAAGCTTTGATCTAGAGGAGATGACTCATTCAGTAGCAGGGAACAATTCTTTATAGTGAGTTTAGAAATAAAACCCAAAGATTTGGGATATGATGGCTTTGACACATCAGTCATGGTGTATATTATGTGAAAATGAAAACCATAACATCTGTAATGAAGTGTGGAGGCTTTTCTGAAAAGAGAAAAAAAACCTCCTGATGTTGGTTGCCAGTTTTCCTGAAGCCAGAACAGACTGAGGGTGGGGGGAGATCCCTTCCATCTAGATAGGAATAATAAGCAACGTGGACAAACAAGAAGGGGAAAGACTTCTGCAACACAGCTCAAGCAATAGGTGGGGCCAGGATGAAAGCTAAAGTCTCCATAATCCATGTATGCTGCCTCCTCTTCATCCTGACTCAATGCATCCCTTTTATCACTGCTTGCAGCACTCTGGATGAGAAGTCAGATGCGGTCAGACCCTGCTCGGTCACGGGGTCAGCTCCAGTTGGATGGAGCAGGGATGGCCAACTTCTTGCTACTGAGCTGCTTTTATTTGGAGCCAGGTGTCTGACCCAGATCAATGCAGCTGTGTTTTGTGGCACTGCAGCTGACCCAATAAGCACAGCTGGACCCAGGCTGGGTCTCCACGCCTGCCGCAGCACACGTGTGTAGAGGCAGCCGTGTGCTTTGGTTGGTGTGCTGCATGGCCAGGATCCTGGGGATGTGGTGAAACACATCTGGCTCAACACAGAAAGCTCCTGGCAATCCCCTGTGTGAAAGGAAAATGTCACTGGTGTTCATCATTTTTGCAGCCCTGTTCTGCATCTAGCCACTGACCTACATTTTGCTGTGTGCTACTGTCCTTTGTAGTTTAAGAACAAGTGGGTAACTACCTGGGGATGGCTTCAGAGAACATTCTTCATTCTTTCTCATGGCTGCATGCAGTAGGTGATGGAAGGCTTCTTTGGTACAGTCACCTTGTGAAATCTGCTGTCAAACAGCTTATTCCTCCTGAGAAGGAATCCTTGCCTGTGCCATCTCTGGCAATTGGTTTCCCTCTCGTTTCACCAGCAGACAAATGTTAGCTTTTCACCAGGTTATTTTTCTGCAGTGTAGCAGAAAAATGAGCAGTGGGTAGCAGTGGGAGTAGGAGCAGTGTGCTGGGGAGGAGGACCAGCCCATTGGGTAGCAATGCATGGGCTCGGTTGGGATATTGAGGATGTGCAGGTCCTTTAGAGGTGAAGGGCTGCAGGGACTTCTTTAGTCTGCCTTGTAGCCTTCCCTGGTCACAGAATTTTTTACAAAATACTTTGATTAGGTGGCCCAAACTTATATGGAGGCAATGAAATTAGACAGGGGAAAGATCCTTTAGATCATCTAGTTTATTCCATGTTCCAGCAAGCGTGCCACATGTCACCAAATCCTCCTCTTCCAGGTTCCCTTTGTACACACCATTATCATGGTTTGTTTTGCTGCTGCATTTCTAGGAACTGCCAGTATTTTCAAAGTCCTGCAGAGACAGCAGAGGTGTTCTTTCTGAGTAGGCTTGAGGAGCAGATGATTACATTAATTTTTATTTGATTTTTTTAAATAGACTTAGTGTGGCAGTGTTTTCCCAGCCACAGAGAAGACTTCAGCCCAAGAATCCTTCTTTTTTGCACGTGCATTTCCCCTAAATCCCCATCTCTTCAATAAAATAGTTCTCAATGTGTTTTTAATGAAGCTTTACTATTCAGCTCTAAAGGGACTCTGAGGATTCTCCACCCCAGCCTCCTGCTCAGAGCAGGGCCAACACTGAACTCAGACCATGTTGCTTGGGGATTTGTCTTGTCAGGCCTCAAACTTCTGTGGGTAGAGCTGACACAACAAATTTTCATGGTGAATTTTTTCCCCCCCGTGTATCCAGCTGGCACTTCCCTGCTTCAGTTTGTGTCCCCTTCTTATTTACCCCCCGTGCAGCTCTCTGGTGATCTGGATCCTCTGGTTACTATCCTCCTGGGTGTTGGGGTGCTGCTCTTAACCCCATAGATGCTACTCTTAATCCTCTTCTCCAGGCTGAGCAGGCTCAGCTACAACTTGTGTCCTCCTGATTCCAGTCCCAGCCCCTCAGTGCCAGGTGCTGGATGCTGCTCACAAGGATGTGGACACTGTAGCCTTCCCTACAACTTTTTTGCATTACTTACCAGGGCAGCTTTTGTATTCCTGCTGAACAAAGTGCTGATTTGACAAGAAATCTCAGCCTTGCTGTTCCAGGAGTTATGCTCGTTGCATGCACCTGGACTCCTGAAATTTGGGAGGTAGGACTGGATATAAATAAGAGAAGGATGATGGGAAGGACCATGTTAGGTGGATTTAGCATGTTCTCTGGATAATATTTTTGTATGAGTTCAACACTGTAATTGATCTTTTAAACCTTAAGCTACAGAAATGCTGTGGTACTGCTGCTAACTTGTAGTATGTGAATAGCTCCCCTGACTCTTGTAGAGGCTTGCCAGGTTTCTTGGATAAAGAGATTCAAAAAGAGATCCAATGAAACTCAAAAGGATATTGGAGAGATGTGAAGGGGATTATATTTGTGTCAGTGGAGATTAAGACAGAATTTAACTGACCATGACACATAAGCAAATGAGAGGCTGATGGACTGAAAATTCGTGGCAGTTCTTGCTCATCCCAAGCAAACATCCAGCAGTAGGTAGTGTGACAATAAAGGTGTACACCTAGTTTCTGGTTGTCCTTTTGTTATTCATATGCTTCAGTTCATTCCTGTTTTGAGTGCATAGCTCTGCCTTTACTCTAAAGCAGCATTGTGAAAATGAATGGCTTTACCCCTTGGCACCACATGAATGTCAAAGGAAAAATTTTCTTGTGAGTAGCACTGGTAGTGTGGGTGTTAGGAAAGAGATCTCCAGTCTACCAGGAAATGGCCAGAAGGATCCAACCAGAGGTGTTATTGAGTGTTATCTGAGTGAAGCCTCTGGGAGCCTGTGCTACTTTTACCTCTTGACAGAAGCAATCATAGAATCATCATGGTTGGAAGGGACCTGCAGTATCATAGAGTCCAACAGATGACTCATTAGAGTGGATGCAGACAAAGAATATTCATCTACAACTATAAAACTATAACCTTTGAAATAATTTGAGGTTTTTTGCACAACTTCCAGGTATAAAAGTTTATGTTTATGAATTATAAATAGCATTAAATGTACCTGTTACCTTGAGTGCCATAATGGTTATTAACTACTCTTGGTATCTGTTGAAACAAAATATAACTTTGGTTCAGAACTGGTGGCAATCCTCAAAGTTATCAGTGTGTCCAATACTGCAGTATTGTGAAAGAGATCTCATTTAGATGGAAACAAATTGATGTGATGATTGTTACCTCAGAAAACTGAAACAAGTCTGCAGAAATTTCTGCTTGCAGTGAAGACTAAAATTTTAAGTATAGGATGGAGAAAATAAATAATAAATCCAGCAGGGAACAAGGAAATAATGTAGTAACTGCAAAAGATCCAAACATATGGAAAATTCAATTCTATGGAGAATTAAGTCACTATTATGTAATCATGATCAATGGAAATGAGCTGATGTCAGTATTGGACTGGCCTAATGCATGAGTGGAAAATTGTGTCCTCTCCTGCTAATGGGAGTGGAAGCTCCATGCATTCTGCACTTCCATTAACTGTTGGGTTTTTTTCACCTTGGAGGGCCTGATCCGAACCCTGCAGAGGTAAATAGGGTACCCATTAGCCTAAAATTGATTTGGGATCTGAACCTAAAAGATCTGTAGCAGGTGGCGATCAGTAAGAACCTGTAATGAACATCTACCTTGTGCTGGTTGTTTGGAGTGAAACTTATCCCAAACATTCTTGCTGCTGATTTGAGAGCCAGGAGGAGGAGGTTCTTGGGGTTTCTGGGAAGTTTTTTTCTGTTTTTTAAGTGAGGATGACAAGGGAGTGAGGGGAAGTATGTAAATGTTTGTGTGCTGAGCTAAGTCATAAGGCAGTGCCTTGAAGGTGCATTTTACTGATGAGCATCAGACAAAGTATGACTAAAAGGGGCTTTTTGGTGGGAAGCAAATGGGATTTGTGGGTGACTCTTCCCTGCATGAATTAGGTTTGTCATTCTGGAGTGCTACTGTGTGAGAAAATACGCCTCTGAATCCAGAAATCTGGGAAAACTGTCAGTTGTTAAATGTTGGTGAGTGGAGCTGTTGGGTACTTCACGTATGGGTGGCTTTGAGTTAAGAGGCATGACAGAGGTGGGGGAGAGTAATGAGAGGAAAAGTGATGGGATAATCTGACCAAAAGGCAGTTTACAGTCCAGTGAGAGCGTGAAGGGGGTGAGTAAAGTGAGTGTGAGACTGCAAAGGGTGTCCTCAGAGAAGAGTACCTGAATTGCTGAATTCACTCAGTGGAAGGGGGAGCTGCTGTCTGTGTCTTTAGCTCTTGCCCTAGCCAGGCATTTCTACTTCCTCTGTGCCTGCTCTGGCAGCCAACCCACCCTCTGAGTTCACCTGGGCAACCTATTGGAGGGGGAACCCAAAAAGAAACCCAAACCCTTTTGTTGATGCACGTGTCTTCCACTGAGTTAGAGTTAATAGGGCTCAGTGTAGGGGTGATGGATGCCATCCCAAGTGCAAGGGAGGACTGAAACTGTAGCCAAAAGCAGAGAAAAGGAAAGTGAAAGAGAAGCACAGAGGTCTCATTAGCTCTCTGGGTTCCTGGACTGGAAAGTTGCTGTGTCCCTGAAATAACCTTCTCAAAGTGAACACATGGAAAGAGTATGGAGGGGGCTCTGGCATGAAGAGAGCAAACAGACTTGTTTTCAGTTCTTAGACATTTCTTTTGCATTTCTAGAAAGCCTGTTCAGCTTGACTCAAGAAACAGTCTCTGTAATATGGAAGAATTGCTATTAAAATGGTGGTAGAGGGGTGAAGACACCCTTGGCTTTGTGAGTGATGTCCAAGTGATTGCATCTCCTTCCTGCCCTGCAACTATGCTGATCCATTGAAAGTTGGCCAATGTCTTTCCTGAGAAACAGCTGCTCAGAAATTGGGGAGGAAAAATATTTTATTCCATGCATTCTGGTGGATTTCAGGCTCACCAGCTGGTTGAGAAGCTGCCAAGGGTCTGTGCTGCTGTGGAAATGAACAGTAACTGGGCACGAGTGGCTCTGAGTCCTTTTTTGGACTTCATTGTGAAAATGTCTTAAGCTACTGAATGTCTCATTCAAAGCAGAAATAAATAAGAAGGGAATTTATCTGCCTTTGCCAACAAATAAACTCATTCTGGGGAATTCACTGTCCCTGTTACCCCAGCACCTCTTGGGTTCTGCCTGGAGCTGTCCAAGCCCTCCCCAGCCCTTGTGCTGTCAGTGTTTGAAATATGACAAGCAACCTAAAAACCTGGTTCTTAAATTGGAGTTTTTGACTGCTTGTATCCATGATTTGTGTTATTTAAACTTGAGGACCAAATTCTCATTATATTGAGGGAAGTCTCCCATTAAGGAAATTAGACTTTTTCTAACAGGCTGGGTTAAACAAGAAGAGGCAGGCAGAAAATGGAAGAAAAAAGTGACAATACTGACAGAAATTGCATTTCCTGTAGTAAAGTCTTCTTGACAGAAATCTTCTTTTTACCCTGAGTAAACTGTTCCAGTTTGCTTTTGGAGCAGTTCCCTTTCCACCCACACCATGGAGAAAAGTTTATACGAAGCATTTTGTTTGCTGTAAAGCATTTTGTTTGCTGTAAATTGGAAATAAATATGTTTGCCTCAGTCTTGAAGCTTTTGGCTGTGTGGAAAACAGGATATTTTCTGGCTTAGAATGGTACTTAGCCACAGGAATGACAGCCTTGTCCAGCTGAAATGTGTGCCCAGGTTGGCATGTTGTGGTCTGAGGGTGTCACCTGTGGATAGGTGGCCTTGTAGGTAAGTAAAGGACTGGTTGGATTTTTGGGCTGAAGAAAAAGGTTGTGGTTTATACTCCACCTGAACTCCTGCCTTCAGGTTGGGTGTGGGGGTGTAGGAATGGCTGAAGGCTATGTGAGCTGTATTTAGCTATTTTCTGAGTTCTGTGTATGCATCCTATCTGCCCAAAGCTGCTCTTAATCATGTCCAGGAGCTGCTTGTGTGTGGCTTTTCTGATGGCTAAAAGACCACCTGTGCTGCCAGTATAGTAAGGGTTCTCCAGGCAGACTTTCTCCCCCTGGCCAGTTTCCCTGGAGCAACCCTGTCCATTGGTGAAACTCAAATGTTTCTGTAATGCAGAGTGAATTGTTCTCTTGGGATGAAGTTCAGTCTGCAAAAGGCCTGAGCTTCTTTGGCTCTCACCCAAGACTTTAACAAAGCAGTATCAACCTTTTTGTATTATTTTTATATACACCATACAAAATTTCTGAACAAGATGTTCTTCTGACCCCATGGAAAGGAAGGCCAAGAGAGAATATGTGTGTTGCAGTAGTGGGAGGGATTCAGATGCTGCCAAAGTGATGTGATGTAACTTGAAACAGTGCCAATGTTTCAGCCCTAAACTGAGTGCAGGTGAATGCTAATTTAGATGAGCCTGCACAACATCTATCAACTACATCTGTCAGTTGGTTTAAGGTAACATCTAGAAATACAGGTGAGGGAAGTAGATGCTGTCTGGTGATATAGGAGCATTCTTATCTCTGTGTTTAAGTCCCAAAACAGAACAAGTTACAAATATGCAGTGTGACTCCCTCTAACCTTAATAAGAACCTCAAACACACTTCAGGCCTTATGTTTAGTTTTCAATGAGTAGATAGCTTGGGAAAATATTTTCTATATATATTACACCCTCTCATCTTAGTCTTGGTGTGTGTACAGCTCTGTAAGATAACAGCCCCCAGGTGGCTGAGGGGAGAGCAGTGGGTGTTTATCTTGACTCTGTTAAGGCTTTTGACACCCTCCCTTAACACCTTCAAAGTCAAACTGATGAAGTGCAAGCTAAGGAGGTGGACAGTGAGTTGAGGGGAGAACTGGCTGAGCTGCCTTGCTTCATGGGCTGTGGTTGGTGATGTGGGATCCAGCTGAAGGCTGGTGGAGACCAGGGCTGTGCCCCAGAGGTCGATACTTGGCCAGTGCTCTTCAACATCCTCATTAATGACCTACCTGAAGGGACCAGAGTCTGTCCTCAGCAGTTTTGTAGATAACAAAGCCAGGAGGAATGGTTGATAACACCTGGTGACTGTGCTGCTGGTAGGAAGGACTTCACCAGCCTGGAGGAATGAGCTGACAGAGATTTCCTAAGGTTCAAGAGAGAAGGGCAAGAGAGAAAGGCTTGGCCTTGGGGAAGACTAACTCTGTGCACCAGTTCATGCTACGGCCAACCAGCTGGAAAGCAGCTTTTGAAAAAAAAAATACAGGAGTACAAGAAAACTCCTTTTTAATGTAAGAAAAAGCTTTTTTTTTTTTTTTCCCCTGTGAGGTCAGTCAAATTGGAATGGGTTGCTCTGAGGAACCTGCTGCAGCTGCCCCAGCTCCGAGCAGAGGTGTGGTTCAGTGTCCAGAGGTATCTGCCCACTTCAACCATGGAAACAGTGCAACCTCTGTTATCAGCACAGTGCAAAGCCCCTTCAAAGGGATTTCTGTAACTAATGAGAAATCTGGGATGGAGCATGTGTTAATCCAGCCCTAGCATCTGGTCCTGCTAGGTACACCCCTCATGGGGGAGTAATGGAGGAGGAACTTTTAAACAAAAGAGTATGTAAGCCATCCTGTGATGCATCTTCAGAGGCACAATCTGTTTAACTCCAGGGAGTTTTAGCTTCCTGGAGCAGGGTCTGTGCTCCCAGCTGTGTGACAGCTGCATGGATGAACACTCATCCCATCATACAGGGTCCACTTCTGGCACATTCCAGGTATCAGGGAGCTCGTGGGTCTTAAGCTATTTTACAGGGGAAAATGTAGTGTGAGAAGGTGTTGCCAGGGCTGGGAAATGAGGCTTTTTCTGTGCTGATGGGTTTGCTGCCTCCCCTGTTTCCTCAAAGCACTGCTGAATGTGTCATGCAGAAAGGTGGTTTCATCTGCAGTCGTGCTTGGCTGGAGGGAAAACTCTACTTAATTTATTTGGTTGGTTCAACATGTAGTCTCTCTTGGCAAGTCAGTCAATTCCCAGGCTATTGCAAGTGACTCTTCTGCTCCTTTACTGTGGGCAAAAGGTGAGCTTCTCAGCTGTGGTTGATGTGAGCTGCTGGCCAGGTTGCCCTCCAGCTCAGCCAAGCAGGTTTGACATGGCTGTCCTCCTTGGCTGCCCTCTCTTTCTAGAGGTCTGGAAATGTTGCCAGAGGATCTGGGATGTCGGGTCTCCTAAGTGTACTGGAGTTCAGCTGGACAGGAGGAACTTCCACTGGAAAGGCACATCTGTTACTCCTTAAGTGTGACCACTGTCAAGGTTTCCATCCCTCCAGCAAAGCAGTTCTTAGCCAAAGGCTCAGTAATTTTTTTTAATTTTTTTTTTTTTTTCTTCAAGAGGAGAGGGAAAGTCTTCAGGACAACTGACTAACTGACTCTTTTTTTTTTTTTTTTTAAATGAAGAGATTAATTTTGTTTTATTACAGTATACTGAGTCAGTGGTTTTGACACCCACAGCTGTGTTGGAGGAAAGCTGCTGGAGGAGGACTCAGTCAGGCAGGATCCCATGTGTCTCCTGCAGCTTTGCTCAGGATACACCTTGCAAGGGGCCCTGCAGAGCAGAGGATGCCAGAGGCAGCTCCTGTGTTTGGCTTTGCTTCCCTGGTGGGGCCATTCCCCGGTGGAGGGTGAGAGTCTGCCCAGCAAAACAAAAGTCATTGTTTTCACATGGCCTAAAACCTCTCCCTCCACCTTCCCCTGCACCGCTGCCCCTATCTGGGCTGTAAATCCTGAGGGGAAGCAGTGGGCTGAGTCATCTGGCTGCCTGGGTATTTACAAAACAGAGAGGCTGGTACTGTGCTGAGGCCAACAGGAGAAACCCCATGAACAAAATGTCTTGGCCAGAGAAGGTGGGATCCCTCCTGCTCATTCCCTGTCCTCAGGCTTGGCTGCTGACACAGCTCGCTGGGTTTCAGCTGGAAGGTGCCCAAGAGGAGCCAGTTTGAGGAATCAGGACTGATGCCTCTACCACTGAGGCATCAGGCTTGCATTTTCCTTGCAAAAACCTTGTGTGTGAGCTCAAGGCAGAGGGAGAAGCATGAAAAAAGGCTCGTAAAAGGGTATGGCTTTGAAGATTTGTGATGCTTGCAGGCTGAGATAAGAGGGTTGGCTGCGTTCACCCCATAGCACCCAAGGTGATGGGTCTGTTGCCTGAGTAGGTCTGACCTTTAAGGTGCTCCTTGCTTTAGCTGCAGCCTTAACTTTGATCCTGCTTGCACAGTGCTAAGGGACAGGGAGCACCAGGGCTGCTCCTGGGGATGCTTTGGAGCAGGGTAGTGCACCTGTGCTGTGACACTGGGGGCTGAGACAAACCTAGCCCCATGCTCTTGGAGTTAATTGGTTAATTGCAGCCTCCACAACTTCCCTCCTGTCCCTTTTTCTCCTGGAAAAATAAAATCAGAGCAGGGAGGTTTGGATTACTCTGTTGAGTCTCTCCTTCCTTTGCCTGCTCAGGCTATGGCAGCTGATCTCCTCTTAATGAGCAAAGTTGCCTGGGGATGCCATATACCAGGGGATGCAGTTCTCCCAGTGTTAGTGCATTGATTTCTTCTGGTGACTGCATGTCCAGCCCTGCTTTTGTGGATGCTGTTATCTCTTTCCATGGCTTTCCCTGGAAAAGCTACTTTTCAGCAGAAGGGCTGTGTTTGCCAAGCTTCCTCCTTGTTGGAAGAGACAGGATGAAAGTGCTTGTGGTCCTGTTACTGTATAATGGGAGGTGGAGAGGGTGGAGGAGGAGAAGCATAGTGGAGAGGGATTTCTCCTTTCCTCCCTGTATATCCCACCCACACTATGAAACAGGGAGTTTACAAGTGGGCAGGAAATGGGCAGTGAATAAAGGAAAGCGCTCCTTCACATGCTGCAAATGGAAGCTGTGGGTTGCTGCTGTTAACCAGCTTTTGGAGAGGGCTTAGTACCTGATGTAACCTGGATCTACCCCACCTCAAAGCAGTACATCTGTGTAGTGCCTTGTGGCATTGATCTGAGCATTTACAAGAAATAAAAAGCAAGTCTATGCAGTTCCAGAAGGACAGGGAACTGCTTGGAAGAGTCCAGTGCAGAGCCTCCAAGTTGATGAAGGGAGTGGGACATCTCCCTTATGAGGAAAAGCTGAGGTAGCTGGGTCTCTTCAGCTTAGAGAAGAGGAGAATGAGGGGTGACCTCAATGTTTATGAATATGTAAGGGGAGAGTGCCAGGAGGATGGACTTAAAGCTTTTCTCAGGGGTGACCAACAATAGGACAAGGGGCAGTGGTTATAAACTGGAGCATAGGTGGTTCCATGTAAATATTAGGAAGAAATATTTCACTGTGAAGATGACAGAGCACTGGCACAGGCTGCCCAGGGAGGTTGTGGAGTCTCCTTCCCTGGAGACATTTAAAACCCACCTGGACATGTTCCTGTGTGACCTGCTATAGCTGACCCTGCTCTGGCATGGGGGGTTGGACTAGATGATCTTTTGAGGCCCCTTCCCACCCCTAATTTTCTATGGTTCCATGTCCTGGGCTTCTCAGGCTTGGAGGTGTTGTACAGCAGGAGATGCAGGGGTGTGAGGTTCTTGCAGGCAACACCTGCAAAGCCTGAGCCTGTTCCTCAGCCAGGCAGTGTACCCTGGGGTGGCTAAGGCCTCTATAAGGTATACCATCTCACTAAAGCCTCACTGTCCTGACTGATTGGGACCTCAGAGACCCTGAAACACAGCCCCATTCCCTGATGGCTGTTTTGCAGGCAGGGTTGCTGCTGCTGCTGCTGCAGTGGGTTTGCCCCATCATGGAGCACCAGGTGTTGATTCAGGCTTGCTGGCCCCACAACAGCATCACTGTGACTCCCTAGGGTCCTGGTCTGGGTATTTCTGTTTGTTTGTTTAAGAAAGTTGTATTCATTTATTCCTAATTCCTCAGAGTTCTCATCTTTGCTCAGGCTGTGTCTGTCAGCTATTTTGAAATGAAAAGAAAATAGATGTTTGTCATCCAGCACCTTGGGAGCCAAGTGAAGCTTCAGCCAGAGCCAAGATGCAACGTGGCAGTACAAACACCAATATCTGATGTTCCCCTAGATCTGTAATTAAGAGCTGACAATTTTCCCAAGGTTACTGGAAAGACATGAGCCTACAGGACCCATTTGTCTGACTGCCATGGCACTAAACCTGTTCTTATAGTGATAAGCTGATAGCTGTTGCATTTTGTGCTGATTTCTGGTGATGGGGTTTCTTTTTGGTTTTGTGGGGGGTTTTTTTGGGTTTTTTTTTTAGGTTTTTTTTTAGTATTTTTTTGCAAAGAGGGCTGCTATGTATCTCCATTCTTCCTGATGCAGCCAGGATCTCAGCACAATTTCTGGGCATTGCAGCATCCTGTAAGAGCCACAGGCAGTGCCCTCTCTGGGGACACCGTGAGAAGCAGCTCCCTTCCCAGGGGTCTGTCAATCCCAGTGCCATCAGGGAGGTGAAGGGGCCCTGTGCAGCTCTATTGGCTTTGGCTGGGGTCTCTGCTGGGGCTGCTACTTGGTCTTTTTTTCTCATAGTATTTTTGTCAGAGGAATGCACCTCCTGACCCACTGCCTGGGAGAGCAGAGAGCCGGGAAGGAGGCTCCCGGCACAGCTCCAGCTGACACTCGCCAAAGCTACTCCTATTTTGGGAAGGGATGGGTGTTTCCAGGTCCCCTGGGAATGCACTGCCTTCTGCCTTCTTGCCTTTGTTAATGCTGCTGGGACAATAATGAGGAACTGGAAAACATCTGCAATTTATGATCTTTTTTTTAATAGGTAAGCAAGAGACAAAATGCACCCTGCTTGCCCCCTGCTTGCCCCCTGCTCCCATATTTTGCAGAAAGGATGCCTGAGTGGAAAGCGTGCAGGGAGGGCTGTGTTGGGGAAGTTACTAGCCAGGTTTTTTTGCCTGGTTGGTTCTCTCAGGCCACACCTAGTGTTGAGAGGCAAGGAAAAGGTATTTTTGTCCTATGGAAAAATTGGGTCCTGCTTCCTGCCTATACTGGAAGGTGAAATGTGTTAGGAATGAGCACAGTGTACATCTCAGGAGCTCCTCTCTCCTCTCTGCCTGCTGTTTGTGATGCTTTGGGAGGTGTTAAACTGACTGCCAGTTGGGAAAGTGCAGGCACGCTCCTGTCTGCTTGACTGCTGAGACATCCCCTCCCCAGCCAGAGCACAAGCTCACATCCCATCACAAACTTACTTGAAAGTGAGTTGTGTTTGCAAGGACAGGCTGTCAGGGGATGGGTGAACCACATACTGCTCATCTTCAGTTGAACCAGGGCATAAATAGGCCAGTGACAACAATGCAGCCTTTTGTACATGTCTGCCTTCTGAGTTGCTAAAAGATGGGCTTATTAGTGAAGGATTAAGGGAAAGACATGAATTTCAGTCTTTGGGCCACCCACCTGCTGTTCTTGGTACCTGCAAGGGCCAGAAGACTTTGCTTCAGACTTTGTCCAAGTCTGACCCCTGTGTCCCAAGGCTCTTCAACTTCCTGAGGAAGGCCAGGTCCCAGGGTCCTCCTTTGGCTGTGTGACTGCAGCTCTGTGTCCCAGGCTCCCCATTTCCCTCTTTTTCATGGTCATCCTGAAAAGTTTTTGTTCAGCACAGCTCCCATCTGAAGCCCTTCTGGAAGCCAGATGTGTCAGCTCAGCAAGACATCCTGCCTAAATATTTTTGAACAGAAGTTTAGAGTTGCCTTGTGACTCCTGGTTCACCAGCTGTTTGTTTTTCTGTGTTGATTTTTGGTCTTGTGGTTATCCCTCTGCAACATGTCCAGATTCTGAGCCAACTCTTACCAGTTGGACCAGAAACACTTTATACTGAGCTGGGTGGCATGAAGGGGAGGCTGGAGCAGAGCCTTTGTCTGCAGGGTCTTTTGAAGGGGGACTGAGAACGCAGGAGCTGTTTCCTAACCCAAATATCATCATGGGGCAAGCCCCTCAGAGAAGGTCTCACTGTGGTGAGGTGTGTTGGATGCAAACAGTCTGCAGCAAGAGGGGAAGGGAAGTGGGCAGGGTAGGACATCAATGGAGTTTTTCCTTCTGTGTAAGAAAAAGCAGACCATGGAAGCACTTCTTTGCAGCAGCCTGTAATTTCCTGAAAGAGGCTTGCCTGGGGCTCCTGGGCTGCAGCTGGGGGCTGAGGCCTGTCCCTGTGCAGGTTTCCCTGAAGGATGCTGCACTGGGATGCAGGCTGAGCCCTCTGCCTCTGAGACCACTGTCCCTACAGGAGAGGGATTTTCCAAGCTGCCTCTGTCAGTGGGAGAGTAAGGGATTACTGGTAACCCAAATGGAGTTCATAGGCCATATTTACTGGTAATTCCCATCTTCTTTGGGCCTTTGGGCTAATGCAAAAGGGCCATAAACCTAGCCAGCTAGTGCAGCTAACCAGGAGCTATCAGGGCTTTGTAGCACCACTCTGGGATGAAGTTGTCAGAACTGCCCAGATGAACCTGGCCCATAAGGAGCTCTACTGACATGAAGTATGATTCTGGTATCCTCTTCCCTGCCCCCCAAAAAATCCTGACCCATAAGGAGCTTGCCAAATTTTTTTTTTTTTTTTTTTTTTTTTTTTTTTTTTTTTTAAGTAAAGCTTCATGAAAGCTTTTCTCATTAAAGTTCCTCAGGTCTGGCTGCTATTTCTGATCACGAACAGCCGTGGTGGTTATGGTACTGCTCAGGAAATCCAGCTCCCCTGCCAGACCCTCAGAGACCACTCTCTCTGCCTTGGGGATCTTCTGCCTCAAGCAGTAGTGGGATGGTGACAGTGGGAGAGAGCAGCTCCAAAGGAACTGGTGTTTGGGATGCAGGGGAGCTGCCAGTGCCTCTGCACAATCTGAGCTCAGTTTTGGTCCTCAGTCCATCCCGTCCTGGAGAAGAGCCCCAGTGGTCTTGTGAGGTTATTGGCTATGAAAGGGTGGTGAATTCTGTCCTTCTTTTCATAAAGACAAACTAAATTCCAGAGTTTGAGCTCCCCATTGAACATCGAGTGGCTTGTGATTTCCCATTCCAACAAAATACAGCTTGCATTTGTTTCACTTTCATCTTGGTTTTTTTCTCTGGTATTTTGGAATCCCCAGAGCTGGACAGCTGGATCTGATGTGGACTGGGGAATTTCAGCACTCGCTGTTTGTGCCTGCATAAAACTGGACTTTCCTGATTAGAGGGCATCCTTTGCTTAAATTAAAGCCTGTGTAGGCTGTGTAGGTGAAGATTCAGCTCAGATACCTGTAGTGACTGCACCAGCAGTGATGAGATCTTTCTGTATGCTCTGAGCATTTCTATGCTCTGAGGAATGCTCTTTTTATATCTAACCCAATTTAGTGTAAACCAAACCTTCCAACTCCCAGTGCTAGTCAAAAGGTGCAGGTAGACTGCCTGGCATGTTGATGCCATAGTTAAGGAACACCCATTTCCAGCCAGTGGTGACCAAGGGTGAGCAGCATGTCCATGCCTCTGATTCATGACTCAAACACCTTGGTGATTATTTGCAAATGGTTCAGGCTGATGGTACCACTGGTATCTCCTGGAGCCAGTTTTGAAGTGGTATCTTGGCTTCTGTAATAAGATGCCTTTGCCATTATCTCCCAAAATAAGGCACCCTTGCTATACCCCCTTGTGATGAGTACTTGTTCAGGAGTGGCAGCATTCCTACAACAATTGTTCTGTTGCCCTCAAAATTGTGTCAGGAATTTGTGGAAGAGAGAGGTCCATGAGGGATAAGTGCCACTGGGTGAAAACTTCCATTGCCTTGAGATTCCAGTCCTGAAGCAGATGGGATCCAACACAAGAGGCATTTGAAGGCCGAGACAATTTTCAGTAAATACTCAGTCTTATGACATCCTGTGAGCTTCCTGGGAGTGTTACTGGAAGCCTCTTTAAGCTTGCCAAACTTCCAGTAATTTTGCTTATTTATTTATTTAGTTTTTACACACTTGACAGATAAGGAACTCGAGGGCTTCAACCACAGTGCCCTCCTGAGCTGGGAGAGGGGTGGTCCAGGGGGGCTGCAGTGCCAGGTGCTGCTGCTCCAGCTCATTCCTCCAGCCTGACTCACCACATCTCACCTGCACCTGGTGAGACAGCACTAAGCCCCTGTTTGCCTTCAGAAGGGTGTTTACTCATTTCAGTTGTCTCTGTCACTGCCTGGATATGAATCATGGAGCAAAACAAAACAGGCTCTGCTGCAGGGGAAAAGGTCAAGAAAATGGGCAGTAATGGCTTCAGATAGGGAGGAGGTGATGGGAAGAACCAGCCCTGGTGGAACATCTGCTTGGGCTTCACTCCAGAACTGCAGATCTTTTGGTCTGGGGTTTTATTGCAGACCTCTACCTTTGGCTCTTGCTCCCCCAGAACCATTGGGACCTCCTGGTGGAAGAGGGTAAATGCTGAGTTTGTAGTGAACCACTTCAGTTTGCTCAGGAAAACCAGAAATAAATGCTCACGTGGGTTTCAGCTGTGATTTTGCTGTTGCAGCCACATGTTTGTTTGAATCTCCAATTCAAAACCTCCTGTGAGATCTCAAAGCAGCAGAAATTTAGCAATGATCCTTGGTGAAACTGGAAACCACCCAGTTTTGCATTCAGTTTGCTCTCCAGCATCACATCTCTCCAGCTGAAGTAGCACTCCTGGTCTGGCAGGTCACTCACCACAGACCCTGGAAGCCTTTGCTTCAAAAAAAAAAAAAAAAAAATCCCTAAAATAACAGATGAATGGTGTCATATACAAAACCAGTCCTCTAGGAAACCCATCTCTGAGGGGTTTGCAGAACCCCTCCACTTTTTGGGAAAGAGGGAAGCAAGAGAGGTAGTAATAGGCTGGAAAGAGAAATAGGAGCAGAAGGCATTTAGGTGGAATCTTGAGTTTTCAGCAATTGCCAGTTTTCTGTAAAAATGTTTTTAGACACATGTTCAAGAAACTGTGTTTCTAATATAGTTTAGGGAGCTCTGGGAAAGCTAAAGAAACTCTTTTGGCAGCAGCTCATCTTTCTTAGCCTAGTGTACTTGCCTGATCTGTGTCCCTTTTAAATTCTAATGACTTCCTCAGGCACCACAAACACTTTGGCCTTGTCACTTCTCCTTTTGAAGTTTGCTTCTCATAATGCAGCCTTTTCTGAAGTGCTCCTGCTGTCAGTCAGTTAACCCCATCCAAAACACTCCCCTGCTTCCAAATCACTTAATTCCTTTCCAGTTACAAAGAAGAGCTCTCCTGTTGCTGGCTGCTGACTCATGGGAGGAAGGGGGTGTGCCAGGGTCAGCCAGGAGAACAAGTTCCTGCAGCCACCTAAGATGGGGCAGGAAATTTGAAAAACAAGATGACCGAGGTGGGAAGCAGAGGTGCAGAGGCTGTGAGACGTGTTGAGAGGAAAACACTTCAGTGAAACTGGAGTCTGAGCTTCTGTGTGGTATCTGAGCTGGGTGCTTAGGGTGTCGGTCCCATTGCTGAGGTTTTGTGCTTTGATCTAAAGGGCTGCCTGTGGTGGAGGGTGAATATTGAGGAAAATACATTTCTGAAAAATCTCTGAAGCATTTAACTGCACAGTAACCTTTCCCAGGTGTGCAGGACCAATTTATCAGGTGTTGCAAAAGATGGGTCTGCAGTTTGGCCCAGGGACATCCAAGCTCCCAGAGACGCAGAGGTAGTGGGCACCATTCTGGCCCAAGATGCTGTTTGCAGGACCTGGTGCCCCACTGTGTGAGCACGCTGGGCTGCTCAAGGCCAGGTGGAGATGCTGCAGCTTTGAGAGATAGAAGCTGTCACACGTGGGTTTCTTGACTGACCTTTGCTCCCACTCTCCTTTATTCCCCACCACACCTAGCTAGGGTTAGACTTGCTGGTCCTTCACCAAGGTGCCTTGCCCTGCATCAGGGATTTTGTCTTCTGCTGCTTCAAACCAGTGTGCAAAACTCATCCTCAAATGCCCCTTTGAGAGGACATCCTGAGACAGGCTTGCAGGGGGTGTGAATACAACATGCTGGAGCATTTCCTCTGAAGCACTCTGGATGAGGATGGACAACCATGGATGGAGAGAGTGCAACATACTGGTTTGTTTCTGAGAGGTTCCTATGGATCTTGTTTCTCTTCTACATCTCTGAAACTCTTTCCTGGAGGAGGAATTGGCAGAAGTGTGAGTTGGCATGTCCCACCTGGAAACTTCAGACATGTTATTCAACATGGAGAGGAAATTTAGATAGTTCATTTCTTGAATGCCATGGTGAAGCTGAGGTGCTTGATAGCTTGAGCAGCCCTTGAGAGCTTGGTACCTTTTGTGCCTGTGGTTTTTCATCTGCTTTTCATGCAATGTGTAACCTGTTCATCAGGTGTAAAGATGTTCCTGATGAAGCCTAAGATGGAGATAATTGTTTCTTCTTGTCTTTTCTGTCTGTCTGCCAGGTCAAACATTTCCCCTTAGTTTTTCACATAGGTGAGTGTCAGGAAGCACCAACTCTATGTAGGCAGCGAAGTGCTGGTGTGAGAAAAATGACTGCCTTGAGGTGACTGAAGAAATCTTGTTTTGGGGGCAAACAAAAGATGATATTTGGGTTTATTTTTAACAAAAGTCAAGTGATGAAGGTCTAAGCACAATGATAAGATCTTCAGTGGACCAAAAAGAGACATGTGCAGGTTATATCTCAGGTACTGTATAAGCTGGGACACTCTAGGTAGGAGAGAGCTTCCCCTCTATAGTAAAGTAAGTGGATGGAGCAGCCTCTAGAGAAGAAAAATTCTGGTGACTTTAGTCAGAGGAGGGATTTGAATCCACCTCCCTGTGCTGAAGGGTGAGAGAGCAACTGCCTGTTTTTTGGTGATCCAGCCTCCTCCCCCCCTTGTTTTTTTTTTTCTTTTTTTTTTTTTTCTTCTTTATTTCCCACCTAGAAAAAGTAATAAAACCAAAATTATTTTTATCTCAAACAAAACAAACAAAAAAGAGAAAAAAAAAATCACTTTTTTGTTTATTTTGGTGAATTGTGTAACAAAATATTTCTAGCCCTAAAAATAGGAAGTGTTTTCCTAATTGTTTGTTTTCCATTCTCTTCACCTGCCTGTCTGCTTCTTAGAAAGCCCAGGCAAGTGGATAACAATAAAACAAATGAAATTGCAGCAAACCACAACAGAAACAATCCTCATGTTTTCCCTAACCCAAGAAGATTGAAAGCCTCTGTGGCTTTCTGCTCCCTGCCTCAGCTTCGCCTCTGGGGCTGGAGCTTCAGCACAGAATTGGTGGAAGGAAAGTCAAAGGTTGGGTGGATGTTTGCAGCTTAAGATCCCTCCCTTAGCAATATCCAAAATGTGTAACAGCTCCCTGGATGGGCAGTCCAGGTGATGTTTCTGCTGCCTTTTTTTTTTTTTTTTTTTTAATCCTTGGGACTCTTTTCATCATGTCAAAGAGGCTCCAGATTTTGGTACCTTCTCTGCAGAACTGAAAGGCTCTGCTGACTTGGCTGGAGCTGTCTGTTCCCCACCAGCCATGCAGTGGTTGTGAGGATGTGAGTCTCTTTGTGGCTGGGAGTATTAGAAAACTATCTCCAGGGCAGTTCCTGCTCACAAGATCCTAATTGTGTCCTTGATTGAATTCTTTCCAGTGCTGGAGGCAGAGCCATGGAGTAGCCAGGCTGCACTTAGCTGTAAGTAAATAGAGAGTTCCTTCAAGTTACTACTTTCATTAAAAGCTATTAATTCGTTAGTGTCAGTGCTTAATTATGTTACATTCACCCTTTGAATGGAAAACACAGCAATGTGGATTTGAGTAAGGGAGTTGGGCACAAGCTGCTGGTTCCAAACCACTGCTACCCCAATAACCTGGGGGATAAGGGTTCTCCAGGTCCTGGGGGTGACCTAAATGTTCATCAGGATGTAATGCTGAGAAGAGACATGCCAGGATGGGTAAATTATAGCCAAGCTACTATGATGCCTCCAAAATCTGTTAAGATGGAGATGAAGAAGTAAAACATCAGTTTAGAAAGGCACCAAGGAAGCTGAATTTGGAGGAAGGGCTTGAGCTTGTTCATCAGCAGTTTCTTGCCACAGATTTTCTGCTGCAATCACAAATGAAAATAATAATGTGTCTGAAATCTGTGATAGGATTAGTGATACTTTTGGCATATGTATATAATGGGTTTCAGAGCTTTGATTCAGACTGTTGTTCCCTGTCTGGGTAACTGGCTCTCATTCATGTAAACAAAGTGCAAGGCAGACAAAGTAAGAAAACCTTTTTTATCTGGTAGATGGTTGTTTTGCTGATTAGAGAGCTGTCTTTCATTTACCATGCCTCACAGTCAGGACAGAAAGGGAAATGTTTTCCAGTTTTCCCATGACAGAAAAGAAGCACCAGTCTTTGTGCTGCCTCAGCACCCCTGGGGTCCTGTAGGACCCTGCTGGGGAAGAAGGCAGAGGTGGGATGCAGCTGGCTCATCCTGAACTTCCACTTTCCTACCTGCACATCTCCAGGAGTTTCACTAGTTCCTGCTCAGTGATGAGGCTTAAGCCCAGGGTGTAGGTGGTGTCTTCTCCTGTCACCCTAAGCAGTTAAACAAAGTTTATTTCTCTAGCAGTCTCTTGGCCTGACCCTTTAACTTCACTGGTTTTAGCTGCCCTGGTTTGCATATCAGTGTGTCACTTATCCCACTATACTTGTGGCTTATTAGAAGTCTTGTACCTCCAATTTTTCCCCCCAAGCACCGTCACTTGTGTTCTAGCAGGACATGTTTCTTACACAGGGTGAGTGGGACCTGTGTTGAGGGAGTAATGTGTGAGCAGCCATTGCACAGAGTTGGTGGCTGGGGAGAGGCTCTTCCTCATGAGTGACATTTGTTTTCCCCAAGGCAGCTGATACTTGGCTCTAGAAATATTGAACTGAGAGGCTCTAGTAAGAAAAAGTATTTGGGACTTTCTTGGGCAACATGTGGCTTAATAACACCCAGGTACCAAAACTGGAACCACAGCTGCAAACCTGTTGAGTGACAAAAGTGATGTTTGGGGTGTGAGACAGGGCAGAGCCTCTGTTTCTGTGGAGTATCACTGCAGTGTTAGGACACCACTGGTGTTTACTCACAGGACACATGTGTCTCCAGAGTGCTCATGTGGTGCCCAGATGCTGTGGCAATCCACAGGGATCTGTCTGGTTCCAGGAGGTTGCTCTTCCACCCTGGCTTCAGTGAAATAGTATCTTGGAGGTGTGAGAGGGGATTTGAAGTGGCATCTCTTGAATGTAAGAGTGAGGGCATCTATTCCTGTCCTTAGGTCACTTTCTGGCAGCTGTATCTTCTGCTTGCAAGGGGGAGGGTGGGTGGGAGCTGTGGCCTCCTGTGATGGCAGATGTCAAAGCCCTGCTGGGAGATGCTCACTAAGCACTGGTGACTCATGGCAGGAGAGGGTTTGTAGCTTGACCTCCAGAGTACTGCATAATTGTTCCTAAACCTTCCCTGTCCACACCTCTTAACCCTAAGCTGAAGTTCAGTAAATGTTGGCTTGCTTTGAATTTTCTTCTAAGGAAGGGAGTTGAACTCTGGTCTGTAGACTAGAAGAAGGGGGAGGATACCTTTTTTCCTTTTTTTTTTTTTTAAGGGAGGGGAGGGTATTTTTTTGGTAGGTATTCTGGGGTTATTTGAGCAAATATGCAAATATGCCTGCTGATAATTATATACTGGGATTCCTGAGGAAATTTCTGGTTTGCACATTCCTGCACCAAAATTGCTCAGTGCCTCAGCACTGTTCAGGGTCCCAGGTTATGCTGAAGAGGATGGGTGAGGACTACGTGCAATGCTTGGATAAGAGATTGAGCAAAGTTGTTAGAAAAGATATCCAGCAATCAATAGTGGACTTGCTATAAGCTCTGCCAGCCTATGTGATACATTTTAGGAGACTTTTAAAATCTATTTTCCCCTGCACTATACATAGTCCCATGGTGCAATCATTCTGCTTTTCAGCACTGGGAGCAGAGGCTCAGCCCTGGGGCACAGCTTGAAGAGCCCCTGCTGCAGAGGAAATAGCAAAGAAAAGACTGGGGACTCCAGGGCTGTGTGTCTGTCCTTCTCTCTGACCCTAGAGCTCTTGCTTTTGCTTTCTCAAACATAACTGCTTTCCCCTTCTGTTATGTTTCTATTGTTTGTTGGAGAAATGATGCCTTTAAATCAACAGAGAATGGTGGGAAAATGCTTTGATACGAGGCCCTCAGAGGGCACGTCTACGTGGCTGTGCATGTCCTCTCCTAAGATAACAACCAACACAACCCTCTGTGTATCTGGCAGCTTCCTTTAATTTGTGTCCTGCCTGTGAGGGACAAATCCATCTCCAAATATTTTTGGCAGTTAACCTCCTTTATTTGTGTTGAAGTGGTACAAACTGTGGTGCGTTATTCCAAGGCTGTCATTCACCCTCACTGGGATAGTTACACTCATTAGGACCTTGTATTTTCCCAGTCGTTCCTTTGGGAGCCTGGTATATCCCAGGCTTTCTTTTTCTTCAGGAAAGAGGGTTCCCCTGGCTGCAGGCACTGGGACAGCAGTGTACCTGCTGTGCTGATACTGTTCTGTCCTGCAGTGAGGGATGGAAATGTTCCCCTCAAGATGCAGCCATGCAGAGAATGAATAAGGATGGGACAAGGTCTGCCACAGTGTTTTGACTATAACTGTGCTCCCTAACCCAGGAGCATTGGCAAGGACTTGAGCTGAGGTGCAGGAGCACATAGGATGCCCCCTGGAACTGAATTTATGTAGAGCCATTACTACTAGAGCCAGCAGTTTCTGTCACATTGCTGAGGTTTTTGCATATTTATTTTTCTTGAAAACAGCTGTTCTGTTTGATCAGAAGCCTCTTTGTAGACCCTTCCAGGATATAGCTGTGTGTTACATTAGATAGCAAATGGTTGTAATTTAATTTGGAGGTCAGGTCCACCAGTCCCCTTCCCCCCCAGTGAAGTGTTCTAAGGACTGAGTGATGAAGAGGAGAACATAATTTCCCAAGACTGAAAAAAAAAAAAAATAAAGTCCCAACCTTAGGAGAAAACTGAAGGGAAAAAAAAACCCCACAACCTAAACACAGAAGTAAGGACTGTGGGGAGAGAAGGGAATCAGTGGTGGCAGCTTTAGAGGAAGTTGCATCTCTGTGTCACGCCACGATAGGAATCAACTCTGGGGCTTGGCAGCAAACATGATTTCTGCTTTGTAAGAATTGTTGGAGTTGTTTTCCTCCCTGCTATGAAGGGAGCTTGCTAGGACCTGCTCTTCAGGGTATGTACTTTAGAAAGAGGAGCCTTTAGTTGCTTTCCTGATGTTTTCCTAGCTCGTTTCTGCCCCAGCAGGAGTTACCATGTTGGACAAGTAAAGCACCTGAGTTTGTTGGGCACTCTTATATGGCAAGCTGCAAATGGAAGAGATACCAACTTCTTTCAGATGTCATCCAACAGATTTTTTTGCCAGTGTGAGACCTCCAGTGACTCACCAGTTGCTCTGTCATGGAGAGACTGAGACCCTTTGCAAAGAAAGAAGTCACTGTGTTGCCCCCTAAGTCTCGTGCCAGTACCCTCTATTGCATACAATAAAGCAATATGGCACTGAAATACAAGACTGCTCTGTAAAAACTCCTTACAACACAGTAATTTTAATGTTTCTCTGCTCTCTTCCTTCTTTTTCTTCTTTTTTTTTTTTTCTTTCTTTTCCTTAATTTTTCTTGGATGCTGTTTCCCACCTTCCAGCGAAGGGAAGAGAAGTCTCTTGTTTGCTCAGCTCACTGAAAAAAAGCTTTGTGTGCATTTTCTGCTGCTATTTTGTTAAAGTTCAGAGTTCCTAGGTTAGAGCTGCTGCTTCTCAATATGAGTCTTGTTCAAACTTCTAGAGCAGCCCACGCAAAGCTGCCTGGGTTCATCTGTGGAGTTCACAGCCCACAGCCAGTGAGACACACATTGTTTTGCCCCTCTCCTTCCATGATTCATACTTCGCAACAAAGAGGAGCCTAATGCTCCCAACGTGAGTGTAAAGTCAGGCAGTGCTGGATTTTAGGTACATCAGTAGAAGCAGTCTGGGTGGGTTTTTTTGGTTGTTTTTTTCTTTCTTTCTTCCTTGTGAGGACTCATTATATCTGGGAATCAGACAGTTTTTGTGACCGCGGTCATAGCTGTCTGATACTTGTCTGGCTTCACAGGAAAAGTAAAATAGTTCTCCAATTTTACAGTTCTCTCAGTCTGAGCAATTTTAGTTTGCCTCGGTTTTGTGAATTTTCCCTTTTATTTTGTTCAAATCTAGCAATGATTCTCTGATTGTTCATTGTTAGCTGAAAGGATGGTGTTTTGTTTTGTTTATTTTTTCCCCTCTGATAAACACAGCACTTCTCATTTTGTTGTGGGGAGATTAATTTTTTTTTTCTACAAATATTTATGCAATCTCTTGAAAAAAAAAAAAAAAAAAGGAGTTTCAACTGGTCAGTGCTGGGTTGGGCTTTTTATTCTTTTCCTGTGAAAAGCTAAAAGCAGGAAGGCTGACCAGTCATTGCAGGTGCAAGGCTGGGAATTAAAGCCTGGTTTCTGATGATCAAAATCAAACTGGTAAAGTCTAATCCACTTTTTTTGGCTTCATTCTGCTCATCACTCTGGATGAATGCTGGTGGGGCTTCAGTGTGGTGGGGATGCAGCTCAGGGGAGCAGCCTTTCTGGTGTTCAGCAGAGATGTCACTTGTTGCTGTATTTTGATATACTGATGCTGTATTTTGGTGAGCCCTTTGCCACATCTCCTTCCTTGCCTTATGTTCCTGGTGTTCTCCAAAGCCAGCAGCACCCAGAGCAGGAACAGGAGACCCATAACCAGAACAGAAGGCTGTGCTCTTTGCTTCACTGCTCTTCTGCAAGACCTTGAAGCCATCAGGATGGGGGTCAGTTGGCCAGAAGAAGGATCTGCTTTGCTGTTTTGGAAGGTAGCCCTGAGCTGGGGGTCATCCAGCTGTTACAGCTGTCACCATCCACACATCTGCCTTTCCTCACAGCTGGGGAGAATGGCCTTCTCTAGCTGTCATCATGGGTGACTTTTCCCTCTTGCAAAGCCTGGCTGGGACTCTTAAGACTCCAAATTAGCTGAGGAGGCCTGGGCTGGGTCCCCTGCCCTGCTGACAGCACTCACTATTCAGCAGCCTGAATGCTGCCTCTGTACCCACCCGTCCTCTCTGCATGCCTGGCAGCTGCCCTATTGATTTTATGCAGAGAAGGAAAAAAGAAAGCAGGCCAAGGAAGGAACTGCTTTCTGCTGAAGCAGCCCCTGGGGAATACCAGTGCTGCCAGTTGGAGTTGGTCAGCAGGAAATGGGGTACAAAAAGGCTGCTGTGGGATGTCCTGCATGGAGGGATATGGTGCCTCTCAGGTGCCTCTTTGTTCCTGTTGCCTCTGACACTTACATGAATCAGGGCACTGTTATCAGTTTCATCACCCCTGGACTTTCCAAGGCTTTTGAAGTGAAAAGCTTGGTGTGACACAGAGGCTGCAGGTATTTACCTGGTGCTCGAATCCACACTGTTTGCCAGCAGCTTAACCCAGCCCCTTGTAGCAGGAGTGAAGCCAGAAATACCAAACCCAGCTCCTGCTTTTGGCAGGAGGGTGGGAAATCTCCCAAAAAAAAAATGGTTTGGGAGTGAGACCTGTGGGCTGGGACACAGGGAAACTGGGCTGGAGTCCTGTCTGCTGGGGAATACACACATACCCTTGGATAAATCACTTAATCTCTCTTATGCTTTAGTTTCCTGTTAACAAATGGTACTCCTTATCTTTCACCTCTCATCCCAGCAGAGGAGAGGGTTTGTCTTTTAGTATGTATCTTATTGCAGTTCTTTGTCCATTGGCTGGGGCCCCTTTACCTTGATAGAATAAATAATTAAATTTAGATTAAATGATCTAATATAATCCTGCCCAGTGGTTACTAAAATACTTGAATGAAAGTTCATTCTCAGTCTGTCTTTCCATTTCCTCCCAAGGTTAAGACATGAAGTAATTAGATGTAGACATAGGTTGTTATTGTAGAAAAATGACAAAGATCAGTGGTTATTGGTAGAATGGCCTTTATAATCTAGTTTAATGGTCATTTACCTTTCAGTGACCTTAATGTCAGGCAAAATTGGCAGCTCTTTTGCAAGGAATGTGCTTCCTCAATGGGGGCTTTGCAAGCTGCTGCATTTTTGGCTCAAGCTTCACATGAACTAGGGTTGACAGTACTGCAATGCAAGACAATTTCTGTTTGCATAGAAAGGCCACAGAGTCCTTTCAAGAGAAGCCTCTTTCATTGCTGTCCTGCTGCCATCGAACTCTCACTGAAACAGCTCAGTTGTGTTTCAAGCAGTGCTTTGCTTATTGCTGCAACCAAACCTGGAACCTTCAAACAGAGTCCACTGTGGTCAGAGGGCTGACCAGGAGTGTCTCTAAAAAGGATTGCATTGCCTTGGAGTAAAAGGAGGGAGAACATCACTCATCCTCCACTTCTGTGTCTGTGAGAGGAGCTGGCAGTTCTGGTTGTAACCCCCTGTAAGTCCTTCCCACACCAGTAAAGATGTAGTATTGCTGTACACTGGAAAGTTCTGTCCTTCCCGTAATGATCATCCACTCATTGCAGGCACAAGTCACCCAAGTTTTCTGGTGATTCTGATGTTCCTACACCGCTCTCCATCAAGTGATGCAAAATCACTGGTGACCAATACCTGTGGTCGTGGAGAAGAGCAGCAGCATCTGAGCAGTGTGCTGCACTGTCTAAGGGAATCCAACATGTGTGGCCATGCTTTGTCAAGAGATGGGATAGGTCATGTCCTAGGGCTTGGAAGGACTGGATTCCATTGGAGTATTCACAGTTACCTGGGCTTGGTCTTTTAATTCTTTTAACCTTGTTTTCTGTGAAGATGGCTGAATTTCTCTAAGTGTTATGGAAGTATTTATTGAGATGTTGCCAGAAAGATTACCTGAGTGCCATTTGTGAACTGTATGTTCACAAAGCAGTGCTTGCTACCGGACTTGAGAACAATGTAGCTGTGCAAGGAGGTTTTTCAAAAGCCTCTCTGGGAATTGCCCTATCTTGTGACTCAGGCTTCTGATCTGTCTACTTCATACTGCTGCTCACAGCCTTTTAATTTTGCAAATGAAGTCTGTAACTATTTTGCCCTGCAGAGCAAGCCTAGGAATCATCTCTTTACATGCTCTTATTTCTGAACTGTTAAAATAAGGAGATCAGAACAATACAGCTTGGAGGGAGAGCCATTGGTTTCAGGCTGCTTTGAATAACCACCAACCTGCTTTTGACATGAGCATCTTCACTACATCATCACTACAGCATGAGAGGTCTTTAGCTGAGATCAAGCAGTGTTTTCCAGCCTTCAAAATCCTGAGATGGTTTGACAAATGTGCAAAAAAGTGGTTTTAGTCCTCTTCACCTGTGGGGACCTGCTGTGATTCTTCCTTGCACAGAGGATCTTTTAGATCCTCATTGCATCCGTTCTTGCTTTTCACAGTCATCACTCTGGCAAGCATTAGCTTGTTCCTCTTCTGGTACAAGAGAATGAATAGCCACATTCATTTCAATGACAGATTATTTTTGTAGGTATCAGGTTTGGATTGAGAATGTCCAGCTGAGATCAAAGAGATACTTCACAGAAGCAGAGGATTTAGATGTTGCTTCTTGCTGAAGAAGAGCAAACTTAATCTTTCTCAAGGCTCTGAATTCTGAAGCCATTCAAATCTGGCAGTCTTTCTGATGACCTCTCTGTCCCAGGATCATGTCCTAAATGAGTTGCTTTGAGTCACTAGAAGCCTGAACTCAGCTTTGGTGGGCTGGAAAATGTAACCTACTGTATGGGCTGGGCTATTCATAAGAACTCAGCCCTGTGTGTGTGTGTTAGCTGTGGATGCCTGGGAGAAGAATAAAGTCATTTTCTACAGTTGTGGGGGTGGTGAATGGAACAGAAATTATAGCCCCTTCCCTGCAAACCTGGGATCATGACTTCCATGTGGGCAGCTCCTGGGATCTGACCTGCTTCTGAAGCTTCAAATTAGGTGTTCTTTGTGCTGTGTTTCTTCTGATACCACCCCTGATGCATAAATGTCCTGTCTGCTAGGATGAACTAAGAGGAACATATATTTAGGCCTGACCAGAAGTAACTGACCTCAACTGAAATCTTCCTAAGTGGTCTGCTGAAGCAGAAATGTGAGTTAAGCAAGGCTGTGATTTACCCTGGTGGAGTTACTTAAAACAGGGTCCTTGAAGCCAGAGAGATGCTGGTTATGAGTGTGTTTGACACCAAATGCTCACAGTCTATTGTTTAATATCAGTTTAGTATCATATTGTTGTTACCAAATACTCCCTGCTGCTTCTTGAAGCTGTTGTGTTGTCTGGATGGCTGGGCAAAACTGCAGCTAGCAAAACCATTCGAGTTTTCATAGCACGATAGAGGTGTTTTCTATTCCCTACTCCTCCTAAATCAGACCAGAAGGTAATTAATTGGGTTTGGAGGGTATAAAACAAGGTGTGAAGAACTACTGGTTGATAGTCTTCTCTGGAGCCATTATTGATCTGGAGTCATTTGACTGATTGATCTGGAGTCATTTGACTGTTCTGCAGTCAAGCTAGTGAAGATTAATACAGCTTGAGAGCAGTAGCCTGCTTTTCAATTAATAGCTGGCAACAGAAATCTTTGCAGTGTAATTTGTACTTTATTTATCAATACTCTGACATGTATTAACCTGAGAAAGAGTTGCCTGTTGGCTAAAGACGGGAGTAAGAATGTGGTGGCTTTCTCCTGGTCTTATACAGACATTCTTTGTGACCTTGGAGGTGGTAGCATTTCAGATGTTTTACCCTGTGAAACTAAAATATTAACACCTTTCTGGTTCATCAATGTACTGTGACTCAGGGGCTGTCATGGGAATGCTGTAAGTGAGGGGAATGGGCTGTTGTCCTAGAGAATTTATCCATATATCACATTCCTTGGTGGTGTGCTGGGGAGTGGTGGCAAACCCAAGCTTTGCAGCTCCCCTGCAGCTCCTGAGTGATGGAGTGGGGTAGTGGGGAAGCCTCCAAATGGGAAGAATTTGGAGGAAAAAGGGGAGGAATTTTTGGAAAAAAACAGTTTGTTTTTTTTAATTTTTTTTTTCCTGTGCTTTTCCCACATGCCATTCTTGTGCAGCGCTTCCTCTCTCCATGTATAACCCTGTTATTTCCTCCCTGGAGCAGGGCTTCTGCCACTGCTACTAATTAGTCCCCAATAAACTTTGGTGTGAACAAAACCAAGAGATTAAATGCCTGTTGCTTCAGCTTGAGGCTTCCAGGGGATTGATTTGTCAGTGCAGAGCTGAGTAACACCTCCTCAGAAGGCAAACAAAGCTATTAGCCCAGCTGAGTTTTTTATTGTGGGTGTGCAGGGACATCTGTGGTACGACAGGTTTTCTCCAGGGTCTCTGGGATGCTGCTCAGCCTTGGGTCTTCAGTTCCACATGGTACAGGGAGCTCTGGTCATGACCCAAGCAAGACAGTTTGTGAGGATGTTGAATTATGAATAATGTATGTGGAAGTTTTTTGACTTTCTGAGGCTACGCACCCTAGTATTTTCAAATCAATATAGAGGGAGAAATGAGGAGGCTTGTAGAGGAACCAGAAAACACAGTCTTGGGTAGATCCAAATCTAGATGATGTTGAATGATGTCTTTATTCACCAGCTTAGGACTGAAGATTCATGTGTCAAGATCTTGCTAGTTGCTCCATTGCAATCTTAGAACTAATGCTTGAAACCATTCCATTATAGCAAGAAGAATATTTACATGGGGTTTTATTGATGTGTGAACAGAATAAGGCAAATTGGAGCCTTTTTGGTTTTGGGACCCACTCTCTTTTCAACACCAGCAGGAGAGTTCGAGTTGGAAAACTAAACACAAATTATTCCAGGGCAGAAAAATGCAGAGGATCTTAGAAAGTTCAGAATTAACAAATGTCCTCCTTTGAAATGCCACCCAGCTGCTTTGCCAACAGCTTTCTCTGTTGCTGTTGTAGCTCTCGAGCAGCTGCTGACAGAACTTGAAGATTTTCTGAGGATCCTGGACAAGGAGAACCTGAGCAGCACTGCTGTTGTGAAGAAGAGCTTCCTCTCTGACCTGCTGCGAGTCTACACCAAGTCCAGTGGTATGGGCAAGGAAAACCAAGGAAAGGGTGGTGGGAACTGCTACAGGGTCTTGATACAACATTTTCTACATTTTCTTGGAGGCTGGTGGGAAGGGGAGACATGAAAACTAGGAGAAAATGGAATGGAGGATTTTTTTTAAAATTTTTTTTCTCAGTGACCTCTAATTGTTTATGTAAAACTACAGTGGTTATGTGTCCAGCTTTACAAGCAAAGGATTCCCAAGATTCCTTATACTTTCTGTTTTCCTTATTAAACCTTAAGTTTATTTAATCCACTTTGTAAGATACACAGGATGTTCTGTTTGGCCAAGTTAATGTTTAAGTAGAAATTTTAACTTATGGAATTTCCTGACTATATAAAGCATGTAATTTTTTTGCTTTCTATTATTGCTTGGTGTTTTCTCTGCACATTGTCTCAACCAATAGTCTGTCCCCAGAATGTACTCAGAGAAGACACTTTTTACATCTGTCTCTTTTGGAAAAAATTAGCAACTTGAAAGGAGTGGGTGGGTGAAGAGTTCACTTTTACTTTTGATTGCAGGTGGAGATGAGGAATATATTTATATGAACAAAGTGATCGTCCACAAAAACCAGGATGACCAGGAGAAACAAGACAAAGGTAGGGAGCTGGAGATAATGGTTGTCATGTATCTCGTGGGGTGATGAAGGCACATGTGGGTAGAGCTTTGCTTTACTGGGACTGGTGGAGGCCCCTCTGAAGAATGAGGCAGTGGATGGTGTGGAAGGACACTGCCATTTTCATTACATTCCTTTGGAAATCATGGTCCTTGCCAACACTGTGGGTTTATTCCTGGAAGTAGCACTTTGGAGGGTTTTATTTTGGGATAAAAAATGTTGCCTTCTAAGGCTTGCAGCTCCAGTGCCTGAAATATTTAAGGAAGCCCTCATGTTGCCTTTGGCCATGAAACATGTCAAGTCACCCCTCTGGGACCTTGAAAGCTTGTGGCACCTTTATCCTGATGCTCTGCACTAGCCCAGAGGGTCTGCATTGTCCTGACCTTGCAAGACGAGTTCTCAGGGGTAGCTGCACCCTCTGAATCAGTGCAGGCAGAGCACCTTCCTCTTCCCAGGTATGCAAGAGCTCTGTGGTGTAAAAGCCAAGAAATGAACCCTAGATAAAATAGTAATTTCCAATTTAGTTTTCCCAGGCTTTAAATTTGTCACATGGGAAAGAACCTAATTCTCCAATAGCATCCTTGCTCTTTGAAGCTCATCAGAAAGACCATTTCGATAATTGCAAAGAGTGAGATGATTACTGGCACACATCTCCTTAATGCACACGTGGTCAGAGAGTGACCATAGCCCCCAGTTTCTGATCCAAATAGATGAGACAAGAAGACTCTTGAGTGCAGTCTGCTGTCAATGTGCTGGTCCTGCAGTAGATGGGACAGCTATTGTTTGTTTTGGTTTTGTGGCGGGTTTGTTTGGATTTTTCTGTTTTGTTTTTTAAACTACCTGCAGCTGAATTTAGATTTACTTCAAATACCCTGGAAGACAGGATGTCCCTTCCAGATTACGCGTGCAGCCTCTGTGTGATCTCCAGAGGGGGCCCTCTGGGTGATGCTGTAATGCTCCAGAACAGGATTGCACAGCCTTCCAGTAGCTGCCAGTGGCTGAGCAGTGAGAGGAATATCTCTGTAGAGAAGTTCTCCTCTGGGTGGATAAAATAAGCCTTGCACTGATCCACCGTGCCAAAACGCAGGGGTGAAATTCAGACAATTTATTTTCAGACCTGGTTCTCTTATTTAGGACTTTTCCCTCTCAAGGCCATGGACCTACCCACTCAGACTCTCCCTGTGGGACCTGGAGCTTCTCTGTCTCTCTCTGTCTCTCTCTCTCTCTCTCTCTGTTTTCAGCAGCCTCCCTATTCCAAGTAAAACTTCTGAGTTACTTGGAAATGCTGAAGTCAGTGAGACACATGGATGGGATCTTAGCCATAGATGCAGCTGGGTGTACAGCCCTGGTCCTGCCTCTGAAAGCACGGAGAGGGCTGTGCCTGCCTGGTCAGCAGTGGGACCTAAAGGTTCAGATTTAGCAGAGGGAGAGAGCCTAAGGACCCACTGGGGCCAGGGGTTGTTCCAAAAGTGCCCCCTCCAAACGTTAAAAAATTCTGTTTCTGCAAAAAAGTTGTGTAGGCCAACAATATGATTGGTGGATTGGGTCATCTCTCTCATGAGGAAAGGCTGAGAGAGCTGGAACTCTTTAGCCTGGAGAAGAGGATGCTGAGGAGAGACCTTATCAATGTCTACAAGTGTCAAAAGGGTGGGTGCAAGGAGGAGGGAGCCAGACTCTTCTCAGTAGTTCCCAGTGGCAGATTGAGGGGCAATGGGCCCAAGCTGGAGCATAGGAAGTTTCATTTAAACATAAGAAAATTTTATTTTTATTGTGAAGGTGACAAGGCTCTGAAACAGGCTTGCTGGGGAGGTTGTGGAGTCCCCTCCTCTGGAGGTTTTCAAAACCCTCCTGGATGCAGTCCTGTGTGGTGTGCTGCAGATGATCCTGCTTTAGTGGGAGAATTGGACAAAATGATCTCTAGAGGTTCCTTCCAGCTCTGGTAATTCTGTGATTCATTCACTGCTTCAGTTCCAAGGATCTATGTATCTGTGCTGGACAGTGTGCACTTCTGAGGTGCCTTATTATGGCTTATTATGAATTCAATTATAATTGAACTCACTGCAGTGAGTGAGGAAGGCACCATCAAATGCTCCATGTCATTTATTTGAGAATCATAGCAACTCTCTACCCTGCAAGTCCATGGGACTCTTCAGTGAGCCAAATGCCATCTCCCTCTGGAAGTCAGCATAGAGGGATTGAAGTGCAGGGGACTGGTGGGGTGGGACTGATGGGAAGGGCTCCTTGTGGTGCAGAGTGTTGTCCTCTTAGCCCAAATACCAGGAGTGATTCACTTCAAGAAGGAACAGAGAGCACAGACAAACAACAGTCAGTACAGATGCAAATTTTAGCAGGCCTTGGGCTGGGCTCTTTTCTTCTTCCTTCCCTCTACTAAATTCTCTGACTTCCAGGTTTTGGAGTGACATCTCTTTCAGAAGACATCTACAAAGTGTTAGTAATTGTCTAGGAAAAAAATACTCCTTCCCTCCCAGCTCAATAAGGAAAGTCTGTGATTTGGGGTGCTGACATGTAGGAGAAGAAGGAAGGGGTATGTACAGCACATGCTGCATGGACTTTCCATACAGAAAGTGTATATTAGATGCTTGGCTCCATATGCTGGGCATGGCAACAGCCTCCCTCTGTTGCCTCAGAACAGGGAACTCTGTAACATCTCCCAGGGATCTGGGAAAATCAAAGCTCCACTGCATCCTGCTCTGCTTCCCAGCTGGAGAACATGAGGATGTGTCCATGGAGGCAGGCAGGTTTCCAGCAGGGTGAAGACTGAAGCTGCAGTCTCCATCCCATGTTCCAAGACAGGTGGGAGGAGGAGGAAATTCTGGTATAGAAACCAAGCAGCATTTTCCTGGCATGGTGAGGTTCAGTGGGATGATTGTTAGGTTTGCTGGAGAGTCTAGAACAGATGGTCACCACTTGTGAAGGCTTTGGTAGTGGTTTTTACTACTGCAATTGCTCTTCTGTGGAGCTGAGCTTGGGAGGTTCTGCCTGGCACAGGAGGATGTGAATTGGCCTGTGTTTTTCTCCTCTAAAAAGCATCTCTAAAAAATTCCCTGCCAGGACAGCTGTGAGCATGGAGATAATCCCCTCTTGGGTAGTAACCCACTGGGGCTTTAGGAAATCTCAAACATATTTCTGGTGTTTTCAAAAGCAGCAATGGCCTCAACAGCTGCTGTTGATGGAAGGTGTCTGCCCTGAGAGCACCATCTCTTTGGTCCCTTACAGAAAAGATCAATCTCCAACAGCAGCCAGGGTATATAACTCTGGCAGTATAATCATGGAGTATTTTGGCTGGTGGTTCTCCACCTGATGGGGCTGTGTCTCACCTGCCTCACCTGCTTTATTCTGTTAGAACCTTACAAAATTTGTTTGTGAGGTGCAGAGAGCTGCTTGGGGTCAGAGCCTATTGATCCATGGGTCTCTGTGTCCCCCTGACTCACTGGAGTTACCCAGTACTGATGGGAGCAGTTTGCCACAAGGGATGTGTTTGGAGCTTTTGTGCCATCATGCCAGGAGCTGCCTGCAGCCTGGCAGGGCAAAGCTGTCATCATGGCTTCCAAGCCCCAGACATGAACAAAGAAATGTGGTTCCCAGTTTCTATTTTTAAAGCCCAGAAATATGCAACAAAGTTCCTGTCTATGTTTTCTGAGAGTGGTTTTAACCCTTACTGTGCACTGTGCAATGCCTTGGTAGCTTCCATATGGCTGGAGCATCAGCAGGTGACAAAGGTAGTTAGAGCTTGCTGCAGATTTTCAGCCCAATTCACTTTTAATTTCCTGGCCTTGCAGTCATTTCTTACACAGTACAGGGCAAGAGACACCCTGTAAAAGGGGACTTTCCCTCTACGGAGTATAATGCCTTCAAAGTACTGAATTTTTCAGCTATTTGGTGTCTTGCTCCCACTTGTTCCTGAGCATTGCTCCATTGCACTCAGAGGTCATGGGATTTGGGCACTTGTTTGAGGCCACCCAGGAGTTATGTGGTGGAGGAAGGGGGACTCAACACAAGTTTTCTGAGCTGTCAACATACCCTCCAGCTATTGAATCACTCTGCATTCAGCTGCTTGGAAAAATCTGACTTTCCCAAAGCAGATGCAGATAGCCTGGAGCAGTCCTGCTCCCATGTGCTCTTTCATGTGTTTGGCCTGGGCTGCTTCAAGAGCAACTCTTGAATGGAAAGCAATGCAATTCCTGTTCTCAGGGAGCAGGGTGGCATTGGCTCCAGTTTCCTGGAAAGGCAGCAGAGGTGAAGACATCCTCCCCCACAGCAAGGACTGTGGATTTCCAGATGCTGTGTAGTGCCTTCTTTAAAGACCCTTTAACATTTCACATGTGGGTCTGAGCTTCACAGTTTTCCCTCCAGAAGGAAAAACATGCCCCCAAATCAGAGGCCACTTCTTCTGCTGTGTCTCCAGGTGCCACATTCTTGGGTATGGCCTGACACAGCACGGTGACCCTGCAGAGCTGCCTGCAATTGTCACCCTGCTTCCTACCGAAGCAGCATCTCCTTGCCCTGCGCATCCCCGCAGTGCATCACTGGGCAGGCAGCGCTCTGCTGGGCACTGCCCCACTCCATCCATCTGCTCTCTTTCTGCCTTGCAGGGCTGGACCGGAGAAACTCCTTAACCAATGGAGACTCGGGATTGCATTCGTCCCCTCCTCAGAAGAGCCTGCCGGACCTCCCCCCTCCAAAGGTACGTTCTGCAGATCCTCGGCTTTTCACCCACTGGCATCTCAACCCCGCCGGGCTGCTCTTCTGCCGTGACAAGGATAAACAGAGAGACCTCTGCCCGTGTATTTTACTGAGACAAATAGTCCCAGTGAGCTTTAGTTAAAAAATAATAATATAATAATAAAAAAATTTCCCAAGGGGCTCCCTGTTTTCTGGGCTCCCAGCTATACATTTGGTCTTTATGCAGGCTAGAGGTCAGTGTGTGGCTGGTGGGCATCCAGAAACCCCTGTGCTCCCAAAGCTGATGCACAGGGGGAACAAGCAACTGGGAGAGCCTTGGAGCTTCCCAGGCTCACAAAACAGGCTGTGTTCCCTGCCAGGGAAACCCTCACCCATCAAACAGCAAGCCAGGCTCAAAGGATGAAGACAATCAAGATTTTCCAAAGAAATAAAGGTGAGGTTGGCTCCCAACTGTTGCTTGGAGATCTCCAAGCTATGCAGCAGCTGTGGCTGGGCTACTGGAATGAATCAGAGAACCCAAAAATCCTTCAGCTGCCAGGTGGTGGGGCGATCCCTGGGTAGTGCCAGGATCTTCCATGGGCAAGAAAAGATCAGGTTTGCTTCCAGCTGTAGTGCCTGGTGCTGTCTGTGCATTGGGCAAACGTGCATGATGCTGGTTGTACAAGTCACCAGCACTGTAGATGTTTCCACATGGCAGCTCTAAGTCTGGTCAGAGTCCAGTTAGAAATCCAGCCAGAGTCCAGTTCAACACCATCAGCTGCCAATGGGATTTTGGCTCTGTGCCAGCAAGGCAGCCCAGCTGTCCTCAAGAGACATGGGTGATCCTCAAGCCCCTGAATGTTGCTGTTCAATAGATCCAACAGGGGAATCACTGAGATGTCAGGATGTGGGAGGAAAGGAGAGCAGGGAATGTGCATGGGGAGGAGAGGGAAGCATGGGGGAGGACAGGCTGGTGCTTCCATCAACTGTAGTGGCCCCAGGACTTCTGCCCAGGGGACTGTGTGGTCTTGCTGGAGGAGCTGGGAAAACAAGGGATTTGGATGGGATGTGGATGGCAAAGCTTTGGACACAGTGCAGTTGGCTGCTGAGAGCTTCTCCAGCCACAGGGGAGCTCTGCCCACACAGCCAGCCCAGGATAGTCGGCTGGGAGCAGTGACCAGAGCAGGAATCACTGTTTGATTTTGGGTCTCTCAAAGCCTAAGTGAGTGGTGGCTGTGGCAGGGAGGTGGGAAGGAGGCTCAGGTGGTTCAGTGGAATGGAGGCATCATCAGAGCAGCAGCCAGGTGTCCCTAAAACATCTCTCAAGCCTGTGCTTCGTGTAGCCCAGCTTTCTAATTGGGTCATCTGGAAATTAAATGAGGGAATTAGAAGAATAACAAGTCTTGGATATTAGTTGAGAAGGGTACCTAAGCCATCCACCTTCTCCTGGGCCTGTGCTGGCAACTCCTTTCTCCTACCTGCTTACCACTGAAGTTAACCTCCTTTGGATAAAGCAATTGAGTGCCTCCTCACTGTGAGCATCTGGGTGTCAGTGAGCTGCTGGCAGCAAAGGTATCTGAGCATACCTGAAGGAATGGGGCTGGAGAGAGCTTGTGTGGTCCCATTTAGTGTATGGAAAATGCTGTGGTGGGGAAATCAATCTTTCCTGTCCATGTTTGATGCTCCTCATGTAGACAACAGCTCTGGCCACCTGGGTGATGGAGAAAGAGCCCAACTCCTTACACAGAACTGCAGAGTTTAAGAGAGGAGATTAGGAAAGGACCTCAGAAAGAATCTATTTTAGCTCTGTGGAGTTTTCTGTGGTTTGGTGATGTTAAGGCACCCTGTGGTGTTCCTTCACACTTACCTTTTGTGGCACAGGAGAAATTTGGTGATAGAGCTCTGCACAGCAAATTGTCCCTGGTACTTACTGACACCAGCAGTCAATGGGCAACCCAACAGGAGGAGCCCAGCTGGATCCCACTAATGTCTTTGGATTTGTCCCAAAGGAAGCTTTAAACAATGGGTCCCATGGGCTGTGGCTCAGACATCAGTGACCTTTCTGCATCACTTCTGCAGCCATCCACTGAGAACGTAACGTGGTGCGGGTGCCCAAAATGGTTTTATTTGTGTGGTTTGTTGTGCCATATCTCAACAAACAAATGTTCTGTGAGGACCAGCCTGGGTTAGATAACACATCACATACTTTTTGACCTAAGCTAGAGACAAAGCAACTCCATGCCTTTTGGGAAAGAGAAGAGGGAAAAAAAAAACTTCTGGGGCAGCTGAGGTGCAGTCCCACCTAGTCCCTGTTGGCTTCCATTGTATGTTGGAAACAAAACAGAGCAGCCCCTTCCCCCCCACCTCCTTCCTTGACACTTGTGGGATGGTGTCAAATAAACCCACAGCATTTCTTTGTGTAGGCAATTTGTTTATGGTCGTAGCACAATGGGAGCTGGCTACATGCAGGAGGCCACCACAGTTGGCAGCTGCAGACACATTTGCTGTCCAGAGAAGGGATTAAGAAAAGCTCTGGAGTGCCTGTATTTTGACTTTTTTCTTTAATGCATTAGGAAAAGTTCTTAAAAGGTTTAAGAGTTTGGAGGCATTTTCCTACAGTGTGCCCTATGTAGCTCTGGAGGGCAAACTCAGAGTTTGCTCATGGCATCTGGCAGACTCAGGCAGTGAGGAGTTTTCATCCAAGGCACCTGAGAATCTTGTGAGGTTCCAGACATCAGAAGTGGTGGTGGAAACACCCAGGGCAGCATGGAGAGCTTTGAACCTGCATTTGATGATGCTGGTATGGCCTGCAAAGGGCCTGCCCCTTCCCTTAAGGCTGCTAGGAGCAGTCAAAGGGATTGGTGTGAAGGATCATGCATGATCCATGACCTTCAACACTGCTGTATCTGCAGAGAGAAAGAGATCTGCTCTTCTGCCTGGCCTCCTGGGAGGAGTGGGGCTTTAGCTTTGCACACACTGCCCATCCTATCCAGGATTTGCACAGGGCTCTGTCAGAAGTCAGGTGGAGCTCTGTGAGCCAGAGCATCCCATGGTCAGATGGCTGGGAGTGGTTTGACCTGGGTGAGGAGAGGGGATGCAACTGTGGGGTCATGCTGGGGGATGGGATGCCACTTATTTTGGGAAGAGCACAAACTGCACTTGCCTTACTGTGTCCCTGCCTCTGCTATGTCACATTCAACAGCCATGTGAATTGCTTGAAAATTTATAAGTTTGTTTCTTAGCTTCCCTTTGTTTTGTTTTTTTTTTTCATTCCTCCTGTGTTGGTATTTTTCAAGGATCAAGGCACTGTTTTTCCTGCCAGCCCTTGCTTGTGTTTAGGGAGGGGTTTGGCAGGCACCACAGGGATTTTCCAGCACTTGGACTCTTTTCAAAGGCTTATTTTCCATTAGTGTTCTTTATCCATTTCCTTAATTTTTTTTTCTCAGAGCACAATTAAAGATTCCTGATGTAGTTCCTAGAGCAGAGATTTTTAGCTGTAGGTTCACTGTCAGTCAGAGACTTGGAGACACCACCAGTGACCTCTCAGACTATGCTGTTCAGGCTAAATCCAGGGCTGCACCAAATATCCTTCCTTCTGGTTCCCTGTCAAGGTGATCAATAGCACAGAGGAACATCCCCAGTTATGATGAGCAGATATGGGGGGGGTTGCTGTTGCAGGCAGAAGTCCCAGTTCATGGTAAGGCCAGTGGGCTGCAACTGCTGCTTCTGAGGAAACCTGAGTTGATCCTCCCAGGGCTTTCAGCAGGATTAAAGAAAATAACATTTATGATGCAACTATGCAGTAATTCCAAAGAAATTGAAACACTTGAGCTCAGCAGTCTCTTTCTTCCTTTGTCATCTCAAGCAGCTTATGAAAATCCTGGTGCACACATCTAAAAGATCTGATCCACTGGGATGTAATTTAGAGCTAAAAAAAAGAGTCATAGAATGGTTTGGGTTGGAAGAAACCATGAAGATCATCTAGTTCCAACTCCCACCTCATTGTTTTCAGGTATCTGTTTTTACTTTAAATCATGCTTCTTTTGTTTATTTATTCTGCAGATTCCTGAAACGAAACAACCTCCAGTCCCCAAGATTGAATCCCCAGAGGGATATTACGAAGAGGCTGAGCCCTATGATGTCTCTGTTAATGGTATATCACAGCTAGCTCTTGAGGGGGATCATGGGGGAGATGGAGGACTTGAGAACAAGTAGCCAAAAGTGTTGGCTTTTCTTAAAGCTTGTGTGTCAAAATTGTTTTCTTGTGCTGGTCATTACAGATCTAATGCTAGCTGGAAAGAAAAGCCTACTAAATGGCACAATTTTTTAACTTTCCTGTAGAAATAAGTCGTATGCCTGGGTTAATATGACTAAAATATTGTAAGACATGTGGGTTTTCTTTGTTTTGATGGTTTTCTGGCAGATAGGTCATAGCCAAATACAGGTTTCTGCTGAGGAGTGGTGAAGCTGTGGTGGCTTGCATGCATGTCCTAGTGCCTTAGTTGTCCCTTTGGGGCTCAAAATCCCTGACTCTTGGTCTGTTAGCCCTGATAACCATTTTTATAAAGGGCTATCTTTGTCTCTTGTAGAAGTTTAGCCCTCTGTAAACTTGACTAGGAAGCCACCCTTTATGTGAGGGGGTAGTGTGTGGGTTCCCTCTTCACACACTGTCTTGCTTCTTGGGTCAGCACTTACCAACAATGTCCTCAGCAGTGCCACCAAGACCTGTCACTTGTGGGTTCCCCATCCCTTTGGGAGGAGACTAGCAGCTCCTAGATGCTCATTTTTAACATTCATTCATGTATCTTCCCTTCTGCTTCTTTCATGAGAGATTTTTCTCCTCCTGATCTAGTAGCAGAGCTGATCTTGTCATCACTTGGTAGAGCATTTAAGCCAGAGACAGATTGCATCTTGGTGCTGCAGAGACAGATCTCTGCTCATCAGCCAGGACAGCAGCAGGATGGGGTGTGACTGCAAAAGTGTGGGGGGCAGAGCTGAGGGGGACAGCCAAGGGAAGCAGAGAAATAAGTTTGGGGTAAAAGATTGGATCTAAAGCCTTTGCTGCTGAATCTGCGCTGCTCACCAGAGAAGCTGAGTCCTCCCCAGCCAGGGAGGAGCTGCAGGCTCATCCCAGCTGGATTAGAACATGCCGTTCGGTGTAGAGGAGAGGCCTCCTCTGCTCTGCCACATGCAGTTAGGTGCCAATTTGATTTTGCCAAAACACTCTGGGTTGTTTGGCTGAGGGCAGGGCTGTGATGAGCGGGTGATCACTCCTGCAGCTGGGGCAGCCTCCTCCCTCCCCATGGGGGGTTTCCAATTGCCTGCACTGTCAGATAAATGGACTTTATTTTTTTTTTTTTTTTTATCCCTCTCAACATTGGGAAAGAGGATAACTCACTAAGAGCCATGGCATGTAAAAACATACACCGGATTAGCTGGAGCACAGCCATGGATTTGTGTGCTGGGAAAAGCAGGTTACACTCTCCAGGGAGCTCCATAAACTCATGTTGCCTGGAGAGCCTTGGCTGGCAGGAGTGATAAGCACACACCCAGCTTAAAACTCCCCTTTTCCTTGGTAACCTGCTGCTCAAAGATGCAAACACACCCACCATCTGCTGAAATCTAGGCCAGTCAGATGCCTGAAGAAGTAAGAAATCAGAGCTGCACAAGCATGGTTGAAAAAAGGCAAAAAAACCCAAAAGGAAACTATGATGGGAGCACTGTCAAGCTGGGGCAAACTGTGGGTGCTGGGGATAGTTGCTTGGCCAGAGGAATCAGCATTCTACCAGGCAACATCACAGTGGTAACAGAGGTAGGAGCTCATGGAGTCAGATGGGACATTGAGTCCAGGCTGTCCCTCACTGCTGAGCTCCGTGGTGCCCATCCCTTCTGCAGGCCCCAGCTGGTCCCTTCTTCTGCACAAACAGCCTGAGATACTATGGCCTTTGGGGTGGTTTGTGTGAGAAGAAAGGTGGCATTGTGTCACCAAGAATCTCTGCTTTTCCATAGCATCATGTTGGAGGAGGTGCCTTGGGGTGAGGGGGAAAGGGGAGCAGGGAGAGGTGTGGCACAAAGGGAGGCTGTGGGGACCTCAGGAGAGGGTAAAAGAGGGCACACCATGGAGAGGGCAGGGCAAAAGTGCTGAGAAGCTCCTGTTGCCCTGGTTTGCCTCAAGAGATCAGGCCTCCAATCCATGGCACACGGGGCAAATCCATGTTCAATGAGTACAAAACTAGGTTCCCCACCCATTTTCCCCTTTTTCTAGATGGCAGTAGTACTCTGTTCCTGTCCTACATGGAATTATGCTCATTGCTAGCACCTGCCTTGAGACCTTGGTACAACTGGTGGTCTGGACATACATGAGTTTGCCCTGGCTAAATATGCTGAAGCCTGAGCCAAATAACCCCTCCAAGCCCTCTGTGCTCACCTCTCTCTCACACAGGTGGGACAGGAAAAAAGGACAGTCATCCAGGGAGGTTGGGGTGCTATTTCTAACAGAGCCTTGGAAGCCACCCATGTGTCTCCAAACAAATAGGTGTAGTGAAATGAAAAACAGGAACATCACTAAAACTGGGGGATGCACTGCCAAGAAGAGACACCAAAAGAAGCCTCCAGATGGGCTGAAGAGATAGAGAATTAGTGCAGTGTCAGAGGTGGGGCTGAGGAGCACTGTGACAAGCCATGGGTGAATTAATTAAAATTAAGCAGGAGAGTGAGGCTGCTGGGTCTCAGGATCCCTCTTTCATCAGCAGGATTCCTGCCTCTCTGCTGGGGATGCCTCTGCCTTTCATTTTACAGCTCTGGCAAATGCTGCTGTTTCCCCCTTCTTCCTGGGCTCAAATGTGTTCAGCCCTTATCATCCTTGGTTGTGTTTGCATAATTGCAGAGTGTGATAAGAAACAGAGTGAAGACACAAGGGGCAACGTGACTGCCAGCTGAGCATTAACTATTCTGGTTGAAACAGCTCATCTGCCTGGGCTGATTTTAATTATGATGATGATTCTGTTTTAAAGGAAATTGCCTTGTTTGAGGGGGGTGGGTTGTTGTCCCTCTGTGAAATGGTGTACTCTTCCACCATCCCAGGGATGGAGCATCCTGACCAGCTGAAGGAGGAGTGCAGGGCTGAGCTGGACTGACACTTCTGTTCTCTGCATTTGCTTATCTGTGGCTTTCTCTCTTTGTCTCCCTTTCTCTTTGCTTTTGACTGTGCAGGTCTTTTTGGTAGGCTTGCTGCAGCTGGACCCCGGCCAGGGTTGCAGGTTACTGAGGGTGTTATTTATGCCACAATAACGATGGGTATGGCATGTTTTCCAAACCTCAAGTGCCTTTTCTCTTTTTCAAAAGAAGCCTCAGTTTTAGCAAAGATGATCAGCTGCCTCTCCCTGGTGTTGCCCATTACATGCATGGAGGGTAACCACCTCTCTCTCCCCTCTCTCTGCCCATGCTGGAAATTTTGCACATTTTTTGTGCCTTTCTCTGTGCCCAAGACAACAATGAAGAGAACTTCCCTAGCCTTTATTCTGCTGGTTCTGACCACTGATGTGGAGCTGATACATGATCATGCTGGCTGTGTTGGCAAGTACCTGTTCAGGAAATGTTGAAGTTGCTCTGCTCGAGCAGAGGAAACTCTGGCATGCAAGATGGTTGGAGCTTCCCATGTCATGGTATTGATTTAGCTCTCTAGCAAGTCATGGGAAGACAAACAGGAAAGCAGAGGTGGATCTATATAAGGACATCCCAGAGCATGGCTGCCACTGGTTTCACCTCAGTCAGAGGATAAAAATGTGCCCTCAGCTGAAAGTGCCAGTAGGTCAAAATGGAGACCCTATACTGAAGTGCCTGAGCTGAACGGCTTGGGATCAAGTGAGCCCTAGTAGTGATGACAACGTTGTCTGAAGTCACCCAAGCTGGTTTTGTCCCAGTTAGCCAACTACACATCAAAATGGTTTTCTGCCATGAGGCTCTAACAGTGTAACTGGGCTGCAGTTCTTCGAGTAGAGAAGACCTCATCTCTTGGAGCACTTGTGGTTGAACCATCAACCACAAACAAGCAGCCAGGGCTTCTGCTCAGAGCACAGGAGAGATGTGTTATTCCCCCTGGAGAAAGGTGGCAGCCTGAGGCCTAATACCTAGGTGAGGGGCACCAGAGCTACCCAAAAGGGATAAGATGGGCAGTTAATGATAGCCCCATGCTGATAAGGAGGGAGATGTAAAAGACGAGGTTCCTGTAGGCATCCTTACTGCTGCATAAGGAAGGGTCCCTGGCAGTGCAAAGGTTCAGCTTCTTGGTATTTCTGGGGACAAGGAAGCTCATCCCTTGTGCTCCATCTGAATTTCTGCCTGGTTGTCTGTGGACAAGGTCTGCACATCAGTAATGCATTGCAGGGTAATGGTTTTCCATAAGAGATGGACTCTGATAAGTTCAGGGTATGGAGATGGTGAGCCAGTGGTGTGCTGACAGCACCTGAGACTTTGAAAGGAAGTATTTGCTTTTAAATAAGTTTGTTAAATGGGTGCAGTTTTGATCACTTGAGGGATGTTACAGACTGAAATTTCAGCAGAGGAGACTGGCAGTAAGATTGTAGCTTCATTACTGCATCTCAGTTCCTTTTGTTTTAAGAACAAATAAACCCAACCTAAGAAATGTTCTTGAGTGAAGCTCCTAGTACTCCTCCCCTCTTTTCTGTTACTTTTCCTCCCTTTATTTTGCACCAATCTGATAATGGTACCTTTATATGGATATAAAGATTTGGTGAGAATCAAAATTAGATTAAATTCTGGTGAGAGAAACTTGTTTGGTATAACAAGAATGCAAAACCTTACACAGATGCTGCCCAAATCTTACCATCTTGCTATGTGAGCTCACCTTGCCACACTGTAAATGCCAGCAGAACCCTGCAAATTCCCCTGCAGTCAGAGAGAACAATTTCATTGTTTCTGATGAATCTGGTACCAGTACCCAGCTATTCCTATCAGCTTCAAAGTCCAATAACCCACAGCACATTAGAGCTGGGTATTGAAAATCCCAACTTATCTCAATAAAGAAGCAATCCATTTAAGAATGAGCATGAAAAACATGATTGCTGCCATTTATGACTAATTTTTGCTGCTGCAGTAGTGTATTACTTCAAAGCCCTTTGCTTTCCCTTAAATGCTGAGTAGAGAGAGACCTGTTAGCCCAGAGCAGGACAGTGGAATGACATCTCAAATACAATAGATCATTGCTTGCTGCATGGCCTTGCAAATACCATTTTTGCTTCTGACATTCAGAGGACAAGGGCTGATTGTAGTTTGCTGTCGCCTTAAAGATTGTGAGTGTTTGGCTTGAAGTGGAAAGTAGAAAAATCATCTTTGGGAGGGGAAAAAAACCCAGTTAACATCAGAAAATATCTAAGGGAATGTTCTCCAATTTGTGGTCAGCTGAGAAGTGTCTTTTGAGTGTTTGCTAACTGAGACTGTTGGGAACAAAGCACTGCAATGAGATTAATATTGAGCTAGAAAGAAAAGAGGATCTTTGAGAGTTATTTTCCTACTGGTTATCCTTCTGTAGCAGAGCCTCAAAAGACACATCCCTACTCTGGGAGCTTTTGCATGTGTGAGCATGGCTGAAGCAAGCAGCAGGCTCAGAGGTGTCCTAGAAATGTGTGTAATGATAGAACTTTGGCTTTGTTACAGAAGATGGTGAAGCTGTTAGCAGCTCCTATGAATCTTATGATGAAGAAGAAAGCAGCAAAGGCAAATCAGCAACCCATCAATGGCCATCCCCAGAGGCCACCATTGAGCTGATGAAGGATGCCCGCATCTGTGCTTTCCTATGGAGGAAGAAGTGGCTGGGACAGTGGGCAAAACAACTCTGTGTTATCAAGGACACCAGGCTGCTGGTGGGTAGATCCTCCACTCTGTCTGAAAGAACACATTTTCATCAGCTAGGGTGGGAGGAATTACCTGTTAAAACCAAAGTACCTCCAGAAGCAATGCTTCAAAACCCCACATCCCATGGCTTTGGGGATCATGTTCCATTTGCAGGAGGGGACAAGGGCATGGGGCTGCTGCAGGGAACAGGAGGACACATCTGTGGCCAAAATGCTAAACTCCCAAAATGCCAAGAGATGGTGTTTGGGGAAGTTTTCTGAGGTGGTTAAACAGAAAGGAAAGGTGTTTATCCCACTGACTAACCACTGACCCTGCAGCAGTATCTGTGAGAGGTATTTCAGACTATATGTGCATGTATGTAGATTCATGTGTATCTCTATACATAGAGATGTGTCATGGTGTCGTTGGAGTGGACGTAGAAGGCTTTTAGGATTTTTAGGACCTTCTTGTGTTGAGTACACACAATGCATGTGGTTGCACTGAGCCACTTCTAGACACTTCTGGGTGTCAGCTCTTGGGCTGAGTTGACTCTAGCAAGTGAGATGGAAGGTTCCTCCTCAGCCTCTTACCTGCCCTCCCACCTTTCTTCCCCAGTGCTACAAGAGCTCCAAAGACCACAACCCTCAGCTTGACGTGAATTTGCTGGGTTGCACTGTGATTCACAAGGAAAAGCAAGTGAAGAAGAAGGAGCACAAGCTGAAGATCATCCCCATGAATGCAGATGTCATCGTGCTGGGGCTGCAGAGTAAAGACCAAGCAGAGCAGTGGCTCAGGGTCAGTGGTGACTCCAGGGCTTGCCTCACTGCTGCTCCCATGCTTCTACCCTGGATTTGCTGGGAGATCACATCTTATCCTCTTTGTGTGCTCTGGCTCACTTCCTTATTGCAAGCCCATGTACAAACACACCACTTAATTTTCATGTCCTGGGATAGCTTCTTCCTGCAGTTCCCCACTGCACATGGGAAGCTGTGGAGGCACCTCCCAGCTGCTGCTGCTGGGGTTCTGGGGAGGGTTCCCAGCCTGAAGTAGCTGAACATGGAGTGAGATGTGGCCCTTTCCCTGAGATGGGAGCAGCAGAAGGAGCCTTCATGGAGTTTGGGGTGGCAGCAGGGCTACGAGGTGCCTGTCCTTGGCTGACTCAGATCCAGCAGCTTTTTCTGGCTGCCTTCTGCAATGCCAGGGAAGCCCCCAGGGGCACAGGTCTGTCAGGCTGCTGTGTTTTTTTCCTGTCTTCGATAGGAGGAGGAGCACTGATCCCATTACTGCAGTAACAGCTTCCTCTCTGCACAGGTAATCCAGGAGACCAGTGGTCTGCTGTGTGAAGGAGGCACTGAAGGCAACCAGTACATCCCGGATTCACAGCGTCTCAGTTACCCAAAGGTACACCTGGTATCTACAGAGAGAACTAGCATTTAGGCTTTTCCACCCTGTTCCTTTAATAAATAATAGTTGTAGGTGCAGTAATATTATCTGAGCAGTGACTGACATGAGTGTAACCATGTGCCCGTTCTGCTGAAAAGAAGGGCTATTGCAACAATCTGAATTTTGCTTTGTAATCTTGTTTTTGTTGCCACATCTTTTCTCCCCAAAACTGAGTCTACATTGGGCAGTCCTCCATACAGGATAGTATCTCATCCAACAGGACACTTGTGCTCACCAAGAGCTTTGGAAGGGGCATAGACCCTTGGATATCCCTTTGGGGAGTCCCAAACAGTAGGAGGAGAAAGAAACCTTTGGTGGACACCTAAAAGGCACCTGGTTGGAGACCTGACCAGTTCCTCTGCCCATGCCCTCCTATGAGGACTGGCAAATGCCCCAATCAGCCAGGCTGCAGGGCAGGAGGTCACAGATGCCACCATGTCACCTCAGAGATGAGCCCAACTGAGGTGGAGCTGCTCATGCTGGGCTCATGAAAAATGGAGAGGGTGGAGCACGAGTGGGTGTTGGGGGGGATGTGTGTGTGAAAGGATCTGCCACAGAGAAGGTGGGACCTGGTAATTTAGGAGGGGGCAGGGTGGTGGCACTTGAGGTGGGTGCTGTCTGGAGGAAGGGGTGATGTGCATCTGCAGAGCTTGTGTCTGGTGGTTGTCCACAGGTGGAGGTGTCGGAGAGGTGCTCTGCAGCCTCAGAGAGTGGGAGCAGCACGGATGGTCACACAGAGATGCCCGAGACAAAAGATGGTAAAACCTCACCCTGGGAACAACAGGGAAACCAACCCTGCATGGGGCAAGGTCTCTGCCACCAGCACCTCGGACTGACCTGGTGCAGGGTGAAAACTGTGTGTGAATTCACTGCCTCTGCACTGCATTTCAGTGTTGGTTTTTTTTTTCAAAATGAAGTGACAGATGGATGCTGGGGTTTCTCAGCAGTTATAGAGTTAGTATAGGGCTTGAGAAATATGGGTGTGATACCTGCCCTACCACATAGATCCTGTGTGCCTCTGGGAAAGCCACTTGGGGATAGTTTCAAATGGCATAAATCCAACCTAGGTGACTTTCCTCAGAGATCCCAGCAGAGAAGATGGAGTCCCTGTGTGAGATGCAGAGCTGTCTGCAGGGGCAGAGCTGCACCTTCACACTAGGACAGCTGACTCTGGGCTTTAAGCTGCATTCTCAATCTACAAGATGGGGTAGGTTAAGTACATTACAAGAGGAGGTGTTCCATTAGAGGGATGGTGGGACCCATCTGTATTTGGCAAAGAGAGAAATCCGTGCTGAGCACTCACTGGAGTCACCCAGCAGATGGAGCTTGGCTGCAGAGTCCCTCTGTGCTAGGACTTCATCGTTTTGTTATGACAGTGGAAAGAAAATCTGGACTAAAACTTGATTTCCTACCAGGATTGCCTGATGATTACACATCCACATTCATGCACTGACTGATATGCTTGGTAGGAAAATGCTGAAGAGGCTCTTTGTCAAAAGCTTTCTCTCTCCCCACCATGAGTCCCTGTTTTAGAAAGGAAAAGACTTGAATGCAGTAAATATTTATGGGTAATATTTTTCAGTTCAGTTCTTTGTAGTGTAAGAAAGTGAAAGGAGTGTGTGTCTGGCTGTGGGTTAGGAAAGCCACACATATGTCTTTTCCTTTTCTGCTAGTTAAGAAGAAGGGCACAACTGGCCTGAAACTCAGCAACCTGATGAACCTTGGGAGGAAAAAATCCAGCTCCCTGGATAGCCCAGAGAGATCCTTGGAGACTTCCAGTAAGTGGCAGCACGAGCACCTCTGCAGGGACCTGTCTCAGGGCTGGGTCTTGGTGCAGGTTGAGCACCTGGCAGCAGCATCCTCAAATACACATGTGCCAGGCAAAGAGGTCACAGTCTGCTTGGCCCAGATCAAGAAATCCATGCAGATCTTGGTTCCTTTTATACCTTAAGGTGGCTTTCAGGGTAGACAAAACTCACAGGGTAACTTGAGAGGAAGGGCAGGTAATACCAGTTGTACATGCAAAGGGAATCTGGGCATCAACCTAGGGGGTGAGAGTCAGCAGGGAGAGGGCTGTGTGGATCAGGTATTCATCATCTGGGACCAACTTTGTCCAACCATCTGCAGCCAACTTGCTGCTCCAAACCTAACCAGAATTTCAAGGGTCTCATTTTGAACAGATTTTTCTACAGATTTTTTTTACATTTTCTGCTAGTTTTTTATGGATAGGACAGCTTAATCATTGTGTGTGGCTTTTGTGTTGTAATCTGGGAATTTGACATGTCCATGCACACAAATGAGTCTGAATTCCCTCTACTATATTCCATGGGGTGGAAAATATGCCTAAGTAACCTGTGTTTGCTTGCAGGCTACCTGAATGTGCTAGTGAACAGTCAGTGGAAGTCCCGTTGGTGTCAGATAAAAGATGGTCACCTCCATTTCTACCAGGACAAGAACAGAAGCAAACTGGCTCAGCAGCCCCTGAGCCTGGCAGGTTGTGAAGTCATCCCAGAGCCAAGCCCTGATCATCTCTACTCCTTCCGCATCCTGCAGAATGGGGAAGAACGGGTCATTCTGGAGGTAGGGTGTACATCTCCAAGAAATCTCTGCTTTAAGTCATCAGCTTGGGTTTCTTAGTAGGACTAAATGGCCTGTGAGGTGCTCCAGAGCAACCCTCAGTCCAGCAATACAGACACTGAAGTGTGGCATTTGAGTTCATCTGCCTGTGGTCACCTAGAAGGTGCTGGTACCTATGTGGTAATCCAGGCTGGCTCTGCTGCTGGTGCCTCCAGAGGACCATTCAGCCTTCATCTTAGGTGCTCATTTTAGGATGGGATGACTTTGGAGGTGCCCATCTCTCTCCACTGACTATAGGGTGACCTTGATGATTAAGTTAGATGAGATGGATTTCAGGTAGTTAATGTTAGATGAGTGGAATGCTGCTTTAGGGTATTAAGTCTGTGGTTAGGAGCAATAGAGAACCTCACCTTCTGAAAACAGAGTCCCAAAGGTCATGCATCTCAAGTAAACAAAGAAAAAAAACCTGCTCTTGAAAGTGCAAGTGAATTCATCTCCATCTGTTACTTTCCTTTGCCTGCATCCAGGACTGTTTATCTCTAATCTTAGTTCTCTCTGACGATAGCATAATTATAGTAGGAGGTGGACAATGTGAGCAATTTCCTGTATTTTTTCCAGTGGGTGGAATATTTATAACTAAACAACTGACTTTGAGGGCCTGCCATGAAGTTTGAAGGTGATTTTCTGTAGCTTCTGATTCAGGGTATATCTGGGACTGAGAAATTTTGCGTAATTACAGATGTGAAGAGGTGCTGGGAAAATTTACATTTTGTGAAGGGAAGAATCTGTACCCTGTTGGCATGCCAGACTTGATGTAAAGACTGGCTGGCTGGCAGGCTTCCCAGGGACTAAAGTCTCTGCTAAATAAAACAGATTGGAGGCTTAAAATATACTTTCCAGTTTGGGATTCACTCACTCTGAATTTTATTTCGGGCTTACTGCTCTAACTCCTCAAATCAAAGCCAGGATGGCTGCATCAGCCCAATTCTTGCTTCAGGTAGAAATCTCTCCTCTCTGGGAAGCTCCTGTGGCTATTTGCTAGGGCTGACTATAAGACACAGTATTTAACTCTTCATTTTGCAAAAATGTCAGACTGCTCACTGCTGCTGGGAATTTGGTACTGACTGTGTTAAAGGGGAGGGCTTGTTTTGATGTTGTCTGATTCTACTTTAAACTCCTTTTTGTGCCAACAACCCCGGAAGGATTTGGGGCGGTTGCTGAAGGAACTCAGAGGCTCCTGCTGTGCCCAGGTCTCCTTGCTTGTCTGTGTTTGTCAATCCAATTGCTGCACTCTGCTGGTGCAAGATAAAATCCACAGGCTCTCCTCAGTAATTCCAGCTCTCTGACAGCTTCTCCAGCTCCAGAGGCTTCTCTTACTCTTGCAGGCAGCTCAGTTAACCATCACTGAAAGGAAAATGCAGACTGGCTAGAAATTTTAGGGAGTAGTTAAGCGGAGAGCTTTTATCTTCTGTATTTGCCAACCAGTCCTTATCTTCTGTATTTGCAAACCAGTCCCCACACAAAGTGGTACTTCTTTTTTTCCATTCCATTTCTGGTTTAATATGAAGCCCAGAGGACTGCCAGCCTGCTTCTCCACCCAAGGCCAAGCCTAAGTTAGCCATGGGAGTGCAGAGAAACTGCTTTTTTGCAACTTGTAAATGTGTCTGCTCACCTTCTAGGCAAAGTCCTCAGAGGAAATGGGCCACTGGCTGGGCCTCCTCTTGTCAGAGTCGGGCTCCAAAACAGACCCAGAGGAATTTACCTATGATTATGTGGATGCTGACCGAGTTTCCTGCATTGTGAGCGCTGCAAAGAACTCCTTCTTGTATGTTGGTGATGATGTGGGGAGTGATGGAGGGGAAGTAAGCTGGGGTGGGGGTCCCTCTGCTTGGGGGAGGTTGGGTGCCATGGGAATAGGTGGTAAATTTGTGGCTGGTCACTTTCTCTGGAAGCCTAGCATGGGACAGGAGAGCACTTGTCATTGTCCCAGCATGATAACCTGAGCTGCAGCTTGCCATGGGGCACATGCAGGTTGGTGGGGTGGGCTTGGCTGAGGAGCTGAGGACTGTGGGCATGCAGCTGCTCTGTTAACCAGCCCAGGGGGGGGCAAAGTGGTTGTCCTGCTCCAGTGGTGCTCCTGAGGGCTGGACAAGATAGAAAAGAGCTGAAGGGACACATAGTCCTGCTCTGGTGGGTGCTGCATAATGGGCAGCATGACCACGTTGCTGCACGGCTCTACCTTCTCCTTGCCTCCATCTGTTCCTTGTGGTCCTGCCCAGCCCCCAGGCCTCAGGTGGCCCAAAGTTCTGCAGAGGGCAGCAATACCAGTCCTTTCTGATGGGATGTCCCACTGCCTGTTCACAGCTTGATGCAGAGGAAGTACTCTGAGCCCAACGCCTATATTGACAATATGCCGAAGGGCAGAATGCAGCAGGAGGAGCTGTACGATGATGTGGATCTGCCAGACGTGCCCCTGGTAAGGTGTCTGGTGCAACACTGGCACCTGGAGCTCTGCAGAGACCATGGACAAGCATCTGGCCAAAGGGGGAGGCTCCAGCCATGAAGGGTTTTCAAACTGCAGCAAAAGGGATTCCCACTAGGGAAATCCAGGCTGTAGAGATGCTCAGGCATTTGGGATGAAACCTCATGATTTCCCTCCACAAACAGTATGGGTTATATCAAGATAGTGGATGGACTGGTGTCTGGGCTATTAAAATTCTTCTTGATGTCTGTTTAAGGACAGGAAAAATGGGCCATGTTGGGTAACAGGGTGCTATTACTGGAAGGGCAAAGGATCTTGGAAAATTCTAGTGAAGAAAAGCAGGTGGGGACTTCAGTACACCAAAAAGCCAAGTAAGGAAAGACTTGGTTCCTTTTAGAGCACTTGAAAATCCTCCAGATTGCCTGTGATGCTGCTGCTCTGCCCTGAGACTTTGCTTGTACATCTGGCTGCAACAGATGGTACCTTTTCAGGGGAACTTTCTCCTTCTGCAGGAAGAAGTACCCAAGAGTGAGAGCAAATTGGAGGGGGACCAAGACAGAGTATACCTGGATCTCACCCCAGTGAAGTCCTTCCTCCACTGTGCTGGCAAGAAGTCGTGCCAGCCTTCACCCCTCAGCTCACCATCTTTAGAAAGGGCTGCCAGCAAGGCTGCCACAGAGAGCCCAGCTGAGACAGCCCTCTTGGCCAAGGATGCTGAGCCCTGTAGTAAAGCAACAGAGACCTCAGAGGAGGTACTGTCCTGATGTCAATTATGGGGCCAGGCTCCATCCAGGAGCCAGATTCCCCACCACCACATCATCTCACCTCATGTCTCCCTCCAGAAACACCTAGAGAAGCCAGAGCCTGATGAGGCCTCACCACGGATTCCTGCCATCAAAATCCAGATGCAGCAGCAGAACATCGCCTTCCCCCAGCCAGCCCCTGAGCCCCCGGTGGGCACGGGGACAGCAGGGACAGGGACAGCGGGCACGGGGACAGCGGGCACGGGGACAGCGGGCACAGGGACAGCAGGCACAGGGACAGCGGGCACAGGGACAGTGGGCAGTCCCCAGCTGCTGCCTGCCCACCGACCCAAGATGCCTCTGCCAGGTGAGTGGGCTGCACAGCTGGATGCTGCAGCCAGGGCTTTGCCTTGCTGCTGCTGTATAGTTCCCAAGGGGCTGATGAGTCTCCTAGTTGGTGACTATCCAAACCCTCGTTCACTTTCTTTCCAAGCCCCTGGAAAGGTTTTTCCCGTTCTGCTTTTTTTTTTTCCCCTGGATGAGCTTGTGTTGGTGGGTTGTGTTCCCAGCAGCAGCAGTGGAAACCAAGCTGGGCAAGAACAGGACAGAGGCGGAGGTGAAGCGGTTCACAGAGGAGAAGGAGAGGCTGGAGAAGGAGAAGGAGGAAATCCGGGCTCAGCTCACCCAGCTGCGCAAGGAGAGGAGGGAGCTGAAGGAAACACTGGCAGGCAGCACAGGTAGGGCAGGGCAAGGGGTTATCCATGGACACGGGCAAAGGTGGGAGCACAGGGAAGGAGGGGGTGATAAACCTGGCCCACCTGGGACCTGAAGGGTGCTTTGAGCCAAACCACATAGCTCAAATTGCTCTAGATCAAAAGCTTGCTCTGTCACTGCCCCTCTTGGGGTAAAATATAAGGAAAATATACAGGATGTGCCCTGGTCTGAGCATCCTGAGTTCCTGTTTGGCACCAAGTTATTCCTCTTTTCACAGACAAGAGCCTGGAGCAGAGGCTGAAGGAGATAGAAGAGGAGTGCAAAAGGAAAGAGAGCCGGAGGGTGGACCTGGAACTGAGCCTGGTGGAGGTGAAGGAGAACCTGAAGAAAGCAGAGTCTGGCCCTGTGACATTGGGCACTGCAGTGGACACCACACACCTGGAGAATGCAGCCCCCCGGGTATGTGGGGGGCACCCTGGGCTGCACAGCAGCTTCTCAGCAGCCAGGCAGTCACACAGTCTCAGCCTGCTTAATATAATAACAATATTATATTGTAACAATACATAATATTACATATTTTATATATTGTATATTATCTTTATGCTAATTATTATGTTATAACAGTAATATAATGAGGTAACAGCAGCCATGGGGAAGTGAAAAAGAGCTGGGGCTTGGGAGAGCATCTGTATTTCTTTGTGGGACCTTGACCTCCCATGCAGGTCTGAGCCCAGCTCCTTCTGCATTCAGCTAAACCATGGGTAGTTTTTTTGGGGGGAGCACATTCAGGCATCTAAATTCCTTCCTGGGAACCTGGTTCCCATGAAATGGAGATGGTGGGTGCCTGAGCCCTGTTCTGTAACTCTGCTTGAGTCCCCAACACACCACACAGACATCCTGGTGGTGGTTCAGAAGCATCATGTCCCTGAAAAACACCTCTTGGTGCAAGTGGGATGAGACTGTTGAGCTTTTCCTAGGAGATGGAGATGAAAGGTGGCAATCTCTGCATAGTCTGAAGTAATCACAATTTCTGTTTTTATTTTAGATTCAGGCAAAAAGTGCTAGTCCAGCAAACAGTGCAGACAACTCGCCAGTCAATTCAGCAACGGCTTTAAAAAACCGTCCCTTATCAGTCATGGTGACAGGGAAGGGAACAGTCCTACAGAAAGCTAAGGTAAGGTGTCTGTTGGTACAGGGTGACATCCGTCAGTGGAGCAGACCTGGATGTGGTGGGATGTGGTTGTGGTGATCACATCTTGGTCTGTGAAGCATCCCTGACTGAGCCTAGGTTTGGCCTGACTGATTTAGATGAATTAATGGATGTACTGCTTACAACAGACACATCCCTGACCCACCCTGAGTTGATCCTCTGCACTTTATGGCTACTGCTGCCTGCCAGGATTTGCCTTTGGACTAATGTGCCTTTATTCCTTGTCAGGAATGGGAGAAGAAAGGAGCGAGTTAGAACCACGTTTTTCAGAGATGGACTAAAGACTGGAACTGTTCACACATGGCCAAGGGGATTTAACCATCTGTAGGTGGAGGCTGGGTGTGCTACACAACCACACAAGTGCCTCCTCCACATCTCACCACTGGCTCAGAGGCAGCAATGGAGCAAACAGCTGCTGGAATGAATTATCCCAAATGATCTTGCTCTTTCCAGACAAGTCCCAATCACGTAGCTAAAACAGTAACAACCAGTGGCAATCTTTGCATCAAATTCCTAACCCAGTTGATGTAAACAAGAATGTTACTGTACATAGGGGTGTTTTGTGTATTTCTACTCTGAAGGTTTATCAATGAGTTATTAAGGTTTCTATATTAGTGACAATAGTGGGTTCAGAAGGGGCCTCTGCTATTCTTTATGGCCCCATGGTTTTCAACCTCTTGTGGCAAATTGCAGTCAACTGAAGTCTCCCCTGTCTTGCTGCCACTCATCACTCAGCTGCAGATCATCCAGCCTTCAGGCAAGGGTGTTACCAACACCTGGGCAATGCTTGAGACACAAATGAGAAGCACACAGCAGCCTGTCCAGGAGATTTTTAATGGGTGTCCCGATGCATCCCAGCATGTGCTTACTCCTACCAGAAGCAGATTTGCCAGAATTTCAAGGAAGATCCCTGTTCACCACCTTGTGATGTGAGTTGTGTTCCAGACTGGTGGCAGTGAGAGCACTGGGCAGAGATCTGCCAAGCAGATTCGGTTATTTTTTTTTTCAAGATCTTGATATACTTCACCTGAGGAGTTTGTTCTTAAAAAGAAAAAAAAATAAAATAAAATCCTATTTGAAGGTTTGTTAATAATTTACCAAAGGCCCAAGCCTGTTCAGCTGTTGGAGGGTAAGCTAGACCCCCATGTAAAGGATTTGCCCTTTCCTGGGGGAGGGGAAATAAAGCAATCCCCATGCTCCTGCCCTCACTTTGCTGATGCTCCCTGGTCCTCACAGAGCCACAGCTCTAAAATCTGCTCCAGACAAGCCCATAGGTAGGGATCTCCTCCAGGGCCAGCCAGCCAGGTTGCAGAGCCCTGTCTCTGGTGGGCTGCTGGCCATCTTGGTGCTGTCACCCTTATTTCCAAATTAGTAAAGTTAACATAGGCTTTGGGTCCCACAAATCCCACCCTCTCTGCCCTAGCCAAGCTTTCTAATGGAAGCTTTTGGATGTCTGGGACTGCTGAATTCAGATGTAGTGAAAGTTGATTGTCAGCAATCCATGCACCCTTTCCTTCTTGTAACCTTGTGTCCTGGCTGATGGCCTGGAGATAAAGCACTTGATCAGGGTATGCTGGAGGCAAGAAAGATGCTGTTGCTTCCCATCTTTTACTTTGAAAAGCTTACTTTGCTGTTATGCAAATGCAGGAATGTGCTGGTCCCAGGCATCAGGAGGAGTTCATGTGCCCCAGCTGTCAGACCTGGCTCTGTGCAAGGTCTGTATATAGGAAGCCCTCATGCAAATAAACCACTGAAACTTCTGGTTCAGGACCCAGGGGACTTTCCTCCCCAAAGCACAGGGTGGCCATGGACCCCCAAGAAACTTCTGGTTTTTGTCCCATCATGAGCTGGCAGGAGACTCTCTCTACACTCTAAATAGATGTGTAATGTCATGCCCTCACCATCCACCCTGCTGTCATCCTCCAGAAGTTGTCCAGACATTTCACAGTGGTACTGAGACAGCCATGGATGAGAGCAGCTCTGCTTTACCCACCACAGCCCAAGCAGCTTCTGCTGTCCAGCTGGGATATCTCAGTCTGGGGATGATAAACACAGGCAAGTCTGAGCAACACCCATTCCCCAGACAAGACCCATTAAACAATGTCTCTGTGTCCCCATTGTTCTCCTAACTCAAGGCATTTCCTTTGTTGTAACTATGACCTATAAAGTGGCGCTTTAGAGGGGTTTTATAATAAAATGTTAAGTATATTATTATGTTGCCCGTGTTTTTATTTCTAAATGTGGCGTCCTGCTCTACTTTTCAGCAGCTTTCAAGCACATAAACCTCTTCTACAAAGTCCTTTGGCTATGCAAGCTACAGCTCACTGGACCATATTTAAAATACTTTAGTCATCTGTAGCCACTGCACCATAAACCAAAAAAAATTTCAGACAGCTGACTGACTGAAAAACAGCACTAACCCTGACAGTTTCCATGGATACATGTCACAGATTCCTGCCTGTAGCTCAGTAGCACAGTTCCCTTACACAAAACCAACAGGGAAGAAAAATAATGCATCCACTACATCCTCTGGCCACTAGATAGCAACTGTGTGCAAGATTTGGTGCCTGCTGCAGTCACTGAAAAGGAAACAGGGATGGGATTTCACTGGAAAAAAAGGTAAAAGGTTAGTAAAGAAAGTGGTTGAGGCTGGTAATTACAGAACAGTTAATTACATCCTTTTGGTGGCTCTACCACCATTAGCCCCACTCCCACAAAAACCTTGGGAAGGTCCCAGCTCCCTTTCCTCTCTTAGGAAACCTGCCAACAAGGCCATGAAGTGTCCTGTCAGCTTCCGAGCCCAGGAATCCCAGAAGAACCACTCCATATGGGATGGCTGTTTTTTTGTGAGACGAAGGGACCCATAGCAGTTGTCTTTGTCCTTCTCCAGTAGTCTGCCCATCACCTAAGGCTGCTTCAGAACACCTCGGGGTCAGCTGTGGCTGTCCCCAGCACACCTCTGCCTTCTGATCCCTGTGGAGCATCCTGGAAGGAAAAACAGCAGCCAAGAGGCTGAAGGGCTGGCTCATCCAAGCCCCACAAAGCACTGGTGCCTGACCCAGTAGAGTCCCATCCAGCAAAGTACTGCATGAAGGCTCCCAGTGCAGGGAGGCAGAGCTCCTACTGCAGGAAAGCACCCAACTTGATGCTTATTTCATTGCTGCAGTAGTTCTTGCTATTGTAATTCTCATCTGTGCACAACACCTGTAGCCAGGCCACCATGAAGCCTGTGGTGTGTCACAAGCAGAAGCCCATCTTCTTCTGGAAGGTAATACACTGCTAAAACACATTTTTCAAAGCAAGTTCCTCACCTAAATACCTCCAGGTCTTGCTTTGGATAAACAGGGCAATCCTCCAATAGCTACTGGGACATCCTGCCAGCCTGCCCAGCACATCAAGAGAGATCTTGGGCACTTTGATTAAAAATAAGCTGTCTCTTATTAGTGGAAAAGTTGGCCTGAATGTTAATATGAGTTGTCTGGGGGTATGACTCAAATTAATTTGCCTGTACTGAAGAGAATAAGTTTTTCAGGCTGAAGCCTGAAAGTTAGCTGAAGAAGCCAGCTGGCTTTAATGAGAGCATCAGCAGACCTGGTGCCAGCACTGTGGTACCTCTCACAGGCTGGCCCTGGGTGTCAGTGCCAGGGTCCAAAGCTCAGCTCCCCTGCTGCAGCTTTTACAGGACAGACACAAACACCTTTACCCCTCACAAACAGGCAGGATTTTGCTTGCTGAGGGAAAGCAGGTGTGAAATTCATGTCATTTACTTAAATTCCAGTTTCTTAAAAGTGAAACAGGCTCTCCCTTGGTGCCAGGACATAGCCCATGACCAGCCAAGGCTCATCCAGCAAATCCTGCAGAGCAAGAGTAATTCACAGCTCAGGCAGTAACAGCCCAGACCTCTAACAATAACCTGGCACAAACAGAGCCCTCTGCACTCTCCTGGTGCCAGACAGGATTAATGCTTCACAGGGCCCCCACCTCCTTGGTGGCTGTGCCAGGCTCAAGCATCAACCCAGTCTCAAGGGAAGGAGCTCCCGTCAGGTAGGTTTTTCATTAAGTAATTCTGATTGAATCAAAGCAAGTCTCTGAGAGTGAGTTTAATAAGGGAACATGGCAGAGACCCAAGTCACTTACTTGCTCTTTTTAAAGGAAAATTTGCAGGATTAGAAATTAACTGGGATCTTAGACTCAAATTTTTAAAAAGAAAAATAAACCAGAAAGCAAATGGCTGCAAAAACTGCTCAGCAATATCCTGCTTGCCCATGGGGATCAGCACATCTCTACCAGGACATCCCATATATCCTGATCTTGTTATCAGCTTGTCTTTTCCCATCTTCTCCCAGTGCCCCAGCACCTCCTTACCTTGCAAAGAACTTTGTCCTGTACAAAAGGAGGTCTGGTGAGTGCTGCCAGAGCACACCTGAGCAGCCAAGGCTTCGGAACCATCTGCATTTAGGAGGAAGGTTGCAGCACATGTAGATACCCAACACACAAGGGTCCCTGGAGCATTTTTGGCACTCAGGCCTCAGCCAGATGCACCCAGAGTGTAGGGGCTGGGTTTTGGAACCAACCTTTTTGAAACTCCTCCATGGGTTCTTAATTTCTACTTGGAAAAACTAGATGTATCCCATCCCAGGGCTAGATGTATCCCATCCAGCATTAAAATGTTGTCTCTAGCATGAGATTTCAGTCTGTAGTTCTGGGAGGTTTGTCTATCTGTGGTTAAAACCAGCAGGATGGTACAAACACAGGGTTACCCCCAGATAAGGACCCAGGCAAACATCCTTTGTCCCAGTAAAGCCCATGCACTCTAAAAATGTACTTACTATCTGTGTAATGAAATAAAATAACATAACAAACACAGATTACATTCAAATGTCATTTGCCACAAGGTGAAGTGCTCAGCAGCACTGTACAAGCTATCCTGCAGGCAACAGAAGTACAAGGAAGAGGAAAACACATCTCAGCTGCACAGCTGCATTCTAGACAAAGTAAATATGCTTGTTTGAGAGGCAAGTCCAGTCCTGCACAGGATAGATGCCTGTGAGGAGTGAACTAATGATGCTCGTAGACAAGCTATAGCAGAGAAACCACCAGGGAGCTAGAAAACCCAACGTGCTAAGAGGGGCGAGGGCAAGAGCTGATGCTCTGCCCATTCACACATGCAGGAAGGCTGAGGAGAGTTTTCAGAGCAGTCTGCCTCGACTCCAGCTATCTGCATGGGCACCATAGAATGCAAACCACATCTCTGGGATGTCAGCTGTGAGTCTGATGTAGTCCATTCTCCCCACAACAAGAGAGGACTGACAGTTTTACGGCAGAGGCAATGCTTAGCTACAGTCATGCCTAAGTAATAGTAACAGATGAGTTTCTCTTTCTACCCCAAATGTCAGCCCTTCAACTAAAGCTCTATTCTGCACTGCTTTAGACAGTAAAGGACACAGACAATCTACTATAGCAGCAGTGAAAAGAAAGAGGAACTTCTCCTTTCTCCTAGCCTGGTTTCTCTCACAAGGTAGAACACTGTTGCTTCTGTCTCAGTGCCAGCTTTCATCCCCGGGAGTGCTTCAGACCATTCTTCTTTTGACAACCAACCTGCAGAGTAATTTGTGTCTCTCTTTGTACATCTAATGTTACTATTCAAACACAGGGCCAGGACAGCTGGGTGAAGGGGTTTTTCTTCCTCTCTGAACAATAGATGCTATTTTCACAAGTGCTGGCAATCAGCTACTGCCTCTGCCTGAGAGCTGCTCCTGCTCTCCCAAGGTGATGGACACCATGGGAAAAGCAGCTGAGAACCCCATCCCAGTGTGAACCACTGGCCCTTGGGGAGCAATTACATAAATTTTACAGCTTCGTGGGCAAACTGATCTAGCCATCCAGTAAAGCTAAAGCTCTGAAGGATGCAGGCAGGCATGTAGCCAGGATGTTTTTTGAGACACAGGAGCCAGCAGAGCCCACCAGAGGTTCAGCTTGTTGTGCAGAGTCCAGTGCTGTGATGAGATCAGATTCAAACAACATGGGGAGGCAGAAAGGGCATTCAGCTCCTGTGCCTGGGTTCAGGCTGGGACAAGTACCCAGTTCTCTCTCCAGTTAGCTCCAAAAGAGCAAAGCAACATAGCAGAGCTCAGAGCTATGGAAACAGCACCAAAAAGAAGAGGTGAGATTTGACCTGGAATGGGCAAAGAAGAAGCAGTATGAGAAAAACACAGCAAAGAAACACTGGCAAGGCAGCCAGCAAAGAGCTGGACAAGAGAAGGAGAAAGGCAAGGGTGGTAGAGGTGTGGGAGAAGAAGTCCAGGCCTCTTCCTCCTCCAATCTGGTTACTGCCTGCCATGCTCTGCTCCCAGCTTCCATGCAAGCTGCTCAGGAGGTTGTCCTGGTCCTGTCCCTGTCCTCCCCAGGTCAGACTGTGGCTGGCAGGGGAGAGTGAGTCTGGGAGGGGAAGAATGGAGTTAAATCTGCAAGCAGACAGAGACCAACAGGATGGTACAAACCATGGCTCCATCCAGAGACTGCAAGAGCCCAGACATTTGCCTGGAAATGATGGGTGAATTGCCCTTACCTGGTGTGTTTGCAGCACAGGCAAGTGGATTTGACTTGGGTCAAATCTAGAAGAAAAATAGCCAATAAACCTAGCAAAACCAGCAACACACACTCACTGTCACAGCTCTGCCTAGGAGTTACATAAACCATTGAATGCTCTTGTGAAACCAATCCTTTTCAGACCTCTCTTTATCAAAAATATGCAGCTATAAAACGCCCATGAAGCTGAACCACATTAGATCACACCAAATAAATTCAGAGAATAAAGTGGCATGGACAACTTACAAAATAATAGAAGCTTGTAATCACTTCTCCTTCCTCTTCATTTGTCCTCCTGCATGAAACAAACCATTCACTCCACCACCAGGCTGCCAGTGAGTAATCTGTTACCTCCCTTCCAGCAGGAGCTCCAGAATTGCTCAGACTTCTACACATTTTTAGAGCAACTCATAGATCCCTCAATTAAACCAACTCCCCTCCCCTACCCCCACCCCCCACAAAAAAAAAAGAAAAAACCCACAAAAAAAAAAGGAAAAAACCCACCAAACCCACAGCATCAGGATCTGGGTGAGGAAATGCAAAATGCCAGTAATAAATACTTAAATCTCAATATTTACTTCAATGAAAAAAAAAGACAGAGAGCATCGGGATGCAGAGTTTGTGCAATGCAGGAACTTCATGGTCAGAGAACTGGAGCATTGGGTACATCTGGGTCAGTGTCTCTGCTTCACCTGCCTCTTGGTGTGCCAGGGAACTCTGGAGAAGTGCTGCAAACCCCTTGAACTCTGCTGCATGTGGGAGTGTGGAGGAAGGACCAGGGATCTTGGAGAATCACCCCGGACAACTCCTGTTGCAGAAGAGAAACACAGATATGGAATGGGGCTTTAAGTTCACACTCAGTCCATTTACAACCAACAAGCACCCACTTGGTCTGAGCTGACAGACCTGAGAGGTGATGGGGTGGGAGTCAGAACTCGTGAGCTCAGGTAAAGAGTTCTAGGAGGGGGCTCTAATTAATTGAGAACTTCTCACTATGGGCACAGCACTTCCTCCAGGGATCCAAAGGAGGCTCACCACCTCCTGGCCACTGCTGCCCTGCTCATGAGGGGGAAGGCAATGGGGAGTCTTTTGCAGACTGAAATGCACTGAAAGCCATAGAAGAACACACTCCAACAGAGACTGCTCCCTACCACTAAAAGGCAACCAGAGCTTTTCCACCCTGGTAGTCAAAGAGTATTTGTTTCTTCTAACATGGCAGAAGGAAAAGCAGAACATAACAGAGAAGAACATTACCAAAATTATCAGCCCTTCTTGGAGCCCCTTCACAGCTTGCTTTGTTAATGTGTTAAGCATGGCACAGTTTCTGGAGAGAAGCTCTTGTTCCCCTCAGCAGCCCAAACCTCTCCATTTGCCATGTGACAAAGGTGATGTCAGCAGCCAGACCTGGCCACCAAACAGCTTTTCAAATGCAACAGCCACATCTCTGCTCAAGGGAGAGCTGGAGATGTGGGATCTGTTCAGAGGGGCTGGGCAGGATGGGTGACACCTGCAGTTGCCATCTGTAAATCCTTACTGGTCTCACAGTGGGGTCCTTCCCAGCCATGGCACTCACACCGGTAGCTCCCAGGCCCAAGGATGCACACGCCCTGGTTCATGCAGGGGTTGGGTTTGCACAGGTTCACAGGACTTTTTGCTTCTGTAACCAACACAAAGCAGAACAGGAAGCTCAGACACATCTAAAGTGTTAATAGCCAGGACCCCCACCCATCAGGAGTACTGCAATAACAGCAGCTATATATCCCAGGCATCAAAAAATGTAATCTAGGGGTAATGAGATGGGAAAACCATATTAGCATGGCAGAGGGTGCAAGCTGACAACCCTGTCTTGACACAAAAGACAAGCTCCTCTGCATTTTACCTAGAGAAAAAAAGGAGAATGGCATTGAAGAGTGATGTTGCATTAGGCTGAATGTTAAAGGAAAGCAAAATGGAGCATCTTCAGAGATCTGGAATGAACGTGAACACCTCAAAAGCCTCCAGATCCAGACACTGCTCCAAGCAGTTTACAACTCCACACACCACTGGAGTTTAGACCCCATTTTGCCCTGTGGAGGACCCAAGTTTACATCAGAGAGGAGCAAAGACAAGAAGTGAGCTGAGAAGCAGGGATGGCACGAATGGGAAACAACACAAGAAAAACTTAGGAGCTTTCTTCTAGGAGGTTTGAGAGAAAAGCCTGCAACCATGGCCCAAGTTGTTACTAGTCCTATTCTTGTGAGATATGTGACAGATTTCCCAACCCACTTAACACACCAGAGTGTGTTACACATACACCAGCTGTCAGCAGGGCTGGCAGTGTTTCGTGCTGCCTTGCTGTGAATACCATAGGCTAAGTAGCAGCATCCCAGAGGAATTTGCTTCCAGTCTGCTGGCAGCTCCACTGCAGCCTTGGTAAGGGTATCAAATTCCTCTGCTGAACAGCTACATGGTGTAGAGTCTGTACCTATAGCCTTGCCTTTTGGTCCACAGTAGAAAAAAGCATAGAAAGACACCTTTTCCATGGTGCTCTGCTCATCCACATGCCATGTGTCCACCGCTTACCTAGAGCACAACCTCTAGGTCCCTCTTGGGGGGCATCATGCTATTCCAACCAGACACCATTTCTCTGAACTCAAGCCTCCTGCTAACACAGAAGGCTTAAACAAGCTTCTTGCACTTCAGGGATTATACCTTTTGATGTCTGTATTTCCCTTAATCAGATTCATATATATATTTTAATGTTTGGGATCTTTTCTGCTAGAGCCTCGGTAATTTTCTTACGGTCTCCTTTCAGCTGAGCCTCAATACAGTATTTCAGGTGTCCAGAGGCAGAGTCTGGTTTTCACATATTTTTACCATGAGTCATAAACTTCTCAAAGCCCTTTCACAGACAATGATTCTGTTATTGTGCCTTGAACTTGGAGCAGAAGACTGAATGAAGGGCTTATCTTTATATCGCCCTTGGTTCCAGCCTATCTAGTACAAACAGTGATTACCTGCCCACAAAATGAAAGCAGCAATTCAGTCTCAGGAAGTGATGTGCTATTACCCCAAATCACTGAACCTTGCCATCTCTTTCCCCTTCATCCCTGGTGCTGTAGTTAATTTCATGGTACAGTAAATTGTTTTTATAATAACAGAGCTAAAAATACCACTGCAATAAGAGCACATTGAAAAGCTCCAGGTACAAACCATCTCCAGAGCCTGCCAGGAGACTGGCTTCTTATCCTAGAGAGGTTCTTTCTTACCCTGAAAGAGAAACAGGGATGCCCAGAGATGAAAAGGATCTTTGATCGTGCTAAAGGTCAACAGGCTGCTGCTTTTGATCTTACAAAAGAGTTAAAACATAACAAAAGCAAATAGGTAGATGTTAAACCTGGACTATTTTGAGTGAGAAACAAGGCATGGCATTTTAACTAGGAGCATTTTTGCCAACACAAATGCCTGCAAATCAGGGCTGCTGTCCCTTTGAGAAGCTGATTTCTATCAAAAATGGGCACCCATGCTCAGCACACAAGTGTTTCCAAATGAGCATCAGATTCAAATTTTCCCAGCTGGGGACTGGCCCTCAAGACTTGAAATTTTGGAGGTGAACTGGGTTTTTTTGGCTTTTTTTTGTTGGTGGTGGTGGGTTTTTTTCAACATGAATATTTAAAAATTCTGCCTTCTTGTACACTTTCAAGTTAAGGATTTGATCCTGCAAATCAAATTATTCACAAGTTGTCAGGAGGCTTCAATTTCATAGTTTGCAGGCTTCAAAATGGATAGATTCCTAAAATTTAGGATTAAGCCCTGTACAACACAAAATCATGAGAAGCTACATGACAACATGAGTACCAAGACACTAAGGAGGAAAAGGGAGTGATGAGGTTTCAGGCTCACCACTTCATGACTACTTGGGCACAAACCTGTTGAACAAGACAGCAGAGATTTCACTCAAGGACCAACACTGTAGGCTGCAGGAACATGTCCCCTCAAGGGGCAAGTACCATGCAGGGACTACAGGAACCCACAGCAATGCCTACAGGTTTAAAGCAGCATCAGAAAATGAGCAAACTTATTTTTCTTTCAGGCAGAACCTAGAACTGGCAGGGCCAGAAAGAAAGAGTCAGTCACACTAAGCCCTATCTCACCCACTGTACTGAATCTTAGAATTGTTTCATATTCCTATAGGAATGCTTTGGACAATCACCACATATTTATGCCATAGTTTTTCCATCTGTAAAAAGCAAAAGACAACATCAACCTCACTTTCTAAAGAATCAGAAAACCTATGATAGCAGCTGCAGAAGAAAGTCCCTGCTACATTTGCTTTAAAAAGTTTACCACCAGCTCATGGCCACAGTAAGAAGAGCAAGGAAAGGATGTTCTGACCTTCACAGATCCTTTCAATGATAAGGTCTTGGTAATGCTGCAGGTCTTCAAAGGAGGAGATATGGACCAGGTAGTTGGGAGACCCAGCAACCCTCAGCAGCATGTCCCTCTGTGCCTCCCCAACCACAACCACAAACACCAAGATGCCATTGTCCCTCAGCTGCTGAGCTGGGCCAGCTGCATCCTCCATGCCCCCTCCATTTGTGAGCACCACCACTGCCTTGTTGACACCAGGTCTTGCTCCCTTCTGCACTGTCATCACATCACCATAAATATGCAGCAAGGCACTTCCAGCAGAGGCTGAGTCCCCAAAGAAAGGCACTTGGTCAATGGCTTGGAGGAGAGCTGAATTGCTTGTGTGGGTGTCCAAAGCAAACACAGTGTGAGCTTTGCTGCCATAGACCACGAGGGCAATTTGGGTGACATCCCGGTTGATGCTGAAGTGCAAAAAGCTGCTCCTGACAAAGTCCCTCAGCTGCAGAAAATTGTCCACGCCAACTCCACCTGAGGCATCCACTGCAAATGCCAAATCAAGAGACTGGGCCTGGCAGCCTGGATAAAAAAAGTGCACACATGGTATATTTCAGGTTATAAACATATTCCTTTCTGACAAAAAAACCAAACAAACCACAGAAACCAGGAGGGGAGATAGTGAGCAAAATTCATCACTACTGATGACTGGCTGTGGAGGCTGATCTATGACCTTTTCCCACCAATAGATAGAGACCCATCATAAAAAGCAGTATTGGGAAGTTTCTCCCAGATCTGTGACTAACTCAAACAAAAGGAGGATTCATCCTTCTGTCCTTCCCTTCTCCCCACTGAAGTTCAGAAGGACCTTTGTATGGTTCGACAAACTCATCCCTCAATGCCCATGTCCCAGCCTTACCTTCAGGCTTGTCCACACTGCAGATTCTTCTCTGTAGCTCTGGGATCCTATTGAACAGGTCCTGGGGGTCTGAGTAGACAATTGTCTGCTTTGGGTTGCCAGTAACCTCAGTCAGCTCTGCTCTCAAGAAGCTGCTGCCCACACCGATCAAGAAGAGATCTTGGTCCCTTGCATATTTGGCACCCTCTGCCACGGGATCCTGAGACTTGGAGTCAGTGAGCAAGACAACCACACGTGGCAGATCCTCCTGCACATCCTCCAAGGCTGGGGTGCTCCTAAAACCATGCTGTGCAATGTACTGCAGGGCTCTGCCCGTCAGGGTTCCTCCTCCACCGAAATTCAAAGCATCGATGCTTTTCATGAGACTGAATGCATCCTTGTGCTGGCCCACTTCAATGGGTATCCTGACATCATCATCATACTGGGCCACCCCCACACTGCTGGGTGAGTCCTGGCCCATCACTGCTTGGAGGAACCTTTTGAGGAATGCTTTGTAACGCAGGAACCCTTCCAGTGTCACCCCTGCCGAGCTGTCCATCAGGAAAAGGAGATCCACACTGCACTCCAGGCTCAGCTTTGGTGCTGCAAAGGCAGATAGCAGTTTGTCATGTGCAGGGCACAAAGAGAAAAGCAAGCAGGGCAACTCACCTGGGGGCCTGTTGGAAGCTCTGTGTTGTGGAGAAGGGATGCTGTGTCCTGTAACCCTTATGGTTTGCCAGATATGGCTTGAGCTGGAGCACAACTGGAATGCACTTTATTTCAATTGGATCCCACCTAGGCCTTTAGACACAGGAAATATCTATGGGAGTCTGAGGGGGATTCCTGGACCTTTACAGGGCAAACTTCAAATCAGAAATGACAACTCCAGTGCCTTAATACTCTGGGGAAAACACTCCTAGTTTCAGTGTAATGGGTAGAAAGGAGAGAGTCCAAGCACCAGACCCTCATCTGTAACACTCTGAGACATTAGAGGTGTACATCTGTAACACCCTGAAACAACACCCTTAGAGTGGGATTTTTGATTCTGGCAGAAGTACTAAGCATTTTGTGAAGATCAGGATCTTCTTGGGTTTCTTATATTGAACTCTCAAAACCAAGAGTCCTTCCTGGACCCATGTGTGCAGGGAGGGGACCAACATTCGTAACCATCTCTCCCAGTTTCTCTGTTCTTCTGCTCAGGTGGCAACCTGCATTTGGAAACAAAGGCAGCCATACCAGGGTTAGACTGTCAGTGTTGGTGCTCTCCCTGTCCACAAGGTTTCTGAGCAGCCAGCCCAAAGCACTGGGCCTGACACAGTCATAACCAGTTCCAAAGAAAACTCAGCCCAAAGGCTGCAGGCCAGCCCCAGCTGTCCCCATGGCCATGCAACCCACCCCACAAAGGCAGGACACATCCAAGAAGGAAAGAGAGAGAGCACAGGCTCACACCTACCACAGTGGATGTCTCCTCCATATCCCACAGGGCAGAGGCAGTGGTATTTTTCCAGCCCTTCTGGGACACACGTGCCCCCGTTCTGGCATGGCTGGGAGTCACAAGGGTCTAAAGAGAACCAGGGAAAGGAAAGACAGGGAGTCAGCACAAACTTCCCCTTCCTGTCCTGTGCCAGCCTAAGCATGAGGACAAACCTCTGCCTGTCTTGCTGCAGTTTGAGTTAATGCAGGGCCATGTGCACCCTCACTCATCTCCATGGCAATTTAATTTTGGGATGGCTCTCTGACAGGCAGTGGTGAAGAGAGCAAACCAGACTGTGACCTCACTTTTCACTTGCTTTGGATTAAATACAGAATTCCTAAAGCTCACGCAGCCCTTCCAGATTTACTCCAGCAATGAAGGGATGAGAGTCTGTCCTGCTGCCTGGACAATGTTGTTACTGACCAAGAAAATAAAGCCATTGTCATCTGAGCCAGCAAAGGATGAGGTTAAGGGCAGAACTCAAGGACCACAGCTATTCTGACAGTCACAACAACAGGCTGGCAATCAGCAAGTGTCAGGTTCCCTGTTAAACTGATGATGTTCATGGTACCAAGTGACTGAGTGGAGCCATCTCACTGCGTGCTCCCCTAGGTGGAGAGCTGTGACCCTCCACAGGCTCTGGAAGCAGGGCAGACTCTGTCCCAGGCACACCAATAGGTGAGAATTAACTGGCTCCTCAGAGGGAAGGAGAAATTACTAGGAGGTATTTTAATCCTAAAGAACTCTGCTCATAGATACCCATGAGACAAAAAAAAAAAAAAAAAAAAAAAAAAAAAAGGAGACACCAACTTCTTGCTAAGGATAACCATCTCTCACTCAGAACAAAAAAAAAATTTCTAGAAGTGAGAGTCACCCCCCATATTTCCATATTTTTATTCCTTACCTTTTCTGCTTTGTAAACAAAATTTTAAAGGCTAAATCCTACCTGGACAAACAGTTCGGAAGCATCTGGATGGGTGTTTTAACACGACTCTCTTCCATCTGAAACAGGAAGAATAAACCTATCATAAATTTAAAGACTAAAAAGTTTCTTTGAGTTTGGTTGACCTTACTGTGTTTTAAATGGAACACATTTTCCCTTGAAAAGGCAAGTTTTCAAAGCAAGTATTTCAAAAGAAAATGTCCATTCTGAGTGGGGAGGCAAAAAAAATCCACATCCTTTCATCAAAGATGCTGTTTTGTTTTTGAATTCTACTTTAATATTTTATGTTTAAAATCCCAAATGATTAAATTTTTTACTTACTAGAGAAGAGGTTTTAAACTTTTTGCTCTAAATTCAAATTAAATAAAAATTCTACAGCAGTAAGAATTTCTTAGTCAATATTAATTCTGGTCTCTAACTTCTCCAGCTGTAACAACTAGTGGACAAGCAAGGTTAAGACTGGGAAGAAATCCTCAGTCCACAACTGTGTATCCCAGAGGGATTTTTCAACTTCCTCCATAATTTTCCTGTCCTAAGGTGATATGAAAAACAAGCATGTATTTGCCATGTGTAAGAAGGCAGCAAACACTGATTACTGACAATGAGATGATTTCTGCTTTAAACTTTCATCCCTGTTAGTCAGTTTTCTATTCCTCCAATATCTGTAGCTTTATCATGCCACTAATCTTTTAATGCTCTACATTAGGGCTGCTCAAACTCATGGCAAATGTGGACAAAGCCATTGCTTTTTGGGATGTTGTAAGCAGGCTATGAGCTGCTCCATTTTCCCATTTTTGTTGGTTCTGAGGTGCAAGTATCTGGAAATGCTCACAACCATCAGGACATGTCTGAAACAGTCCCTACAACCATTCCCCAGTATATCAATTTAGCAGGCCATTGATGTATAGCCCACATCTGGGGTGATTTTCAAACATTAATCTGACAGCCTGATATTAAAACACCCACATAAAGCACCTCTTCAAAAGCAAACCAATCCATCCCTACCAATTTCTATGCACCACCACTTTCACTCAGCTCTTTTCATCAGCAAAGAGAGCACAAAGCTGCCTTTCCCTTCACAGCTCATTTTTAAGGCATTTCTCCCACTGTACTGACTGCTGTGACAATATTATTTGAAGGATCTGACATGCTTTATTGGTTTGCAGCTCCAGTCCCCTCTCTCTGGGCTGGAGGATGTTTCCCTCATGCAGCTCACTGCCATCAACCTGACAATGCAGCTCTTTGTGTGCACCCACTTTTTTGGCACTGGGGGATATTTTCTGCCAGTGACAGGAGCCTCTTCATAGGAAAGTCCTTCCCAAGGCCCCCAGGGAAGCCAAGCAAAGGAAAAGGAGCTTCTCTGAAAGTAAGAAAGCCTGAGTTGACAAAAACAGAACTAAGGGCAACACAGGGAGCCAAACCTAGAAACCTTTAGCAGCAGAGTCAAGTACAGAGAGGTAACTTCAGAGCAGCTCAGTTCAACAGGTAGGAAACTAATCCCAATTCCATTTATAACAGTCATGGCACTTCTGGGCTAATCGTCTTCATCTTCTGTTTCTTTGTCTCAGCTCCTCCTCTTACCCTTCCTTGGCTTCTCAGATCAGTCAATGGTCAGGGGAAGGAAAGCCTCTTCCTAGGTTTAGAGACCATCTTTGCATCAGTCTTCTGAGGGATCTTCACCCCAGTAAAGCATCAAGGGCAGATAAAAGCTTCATTACCATCTCTCATATTCTCTCAGCCCCAACTCACTTTCAGAGATGAGGGTGCCCAGCTCACCTGTAGAAAGGGCACAGAGAGGCATGCACAACATTTGGCTGCTTTGAGCCTTTCCAGCACACATGGTTTCCAGCCAGCTCTTTCACAGTCTCCAGGGTTCTGAGTTCACAAGGGTGGGATTCAACTTTGCAGCCTGTAGCACAGAACAAAACCAAACTAGGATCAATTGCCTGAAAAGAGGAAGTCTATGTGGGTGGAGAAGTATTTTGAAATGGGTTACTCTTCCTCATCTACCTGCTAACAGCAGACCAGGCAGTGCTTCAAAGAACCTCTGTGATACCCCAGAAGAAAAACTTTCTGTAGACAAGCTCACCAGCCTACTCCACTGAGTGAGTGGGGTGCTCACTATTCAGCCTCCTTTGCTTTGCTATAAAACTTGCACTACTGAATTCAGGGTTCAATGAGAATGTTTCAGCCCTTCTGGTGCCTTCATCATTCATGTATTTGATATTCTTCTACTTCTGGCTCACTCTAAATCTATCTTTTCTATCTCTTGTGAGCCTCTTGCAGCCTTCCCTTAGCACTCAGCCAAGTCCCTTAGAAGATTTAATGCAATGTTTATCCCTCTGTCTCCTGTGACAGGAGCAAGGACCATTACTCTCCTCAGAGGTGAACAGAGACATGGGCAGATTTAGAATCCTGTAGCTTGCAGGTATTTGGAGAGGTGGTTGTCAAGCACAACACCCAGTCTGGCCACCAGAAGGTGGCTGCCATGCAGTGCAACATCTGTTAATTCCTGACACTGCCTCATCTTCCTCACACAGTGACATGGTCCAAGCTCAAAGGACATGAAGGAAAATGCTCAAAGGCATGAAGGACACAGGACACAGGTTACCTGGGGCAGTGGTGCTGCAGACAGAGGCAGTGAGGGTGCTGTACAGGCCATTGGCAGCATCCTCAGCATCTCCAGCAAAGAGCACATGCTGCTCGGTGGGCTCACTCGCCAGCACATGCAGCTCCTCCCACCTGCCAAGCAAGAAAAGGGGGATCAACCCCTCGTGTCACATTCCCAAATAATTCAGTATCAAAACAAGCCCTGCACAGCAAGGAGAGAGCTGATGCAAAACTCTTTAAATTAGTTTTCAGCATCCTGGTATGTTTAGATTCAGGTAGTAGCATAGCTTCTACTCAGTGAACTTACTTCACCAGCTTTGGTCCTCCTTCTACACCAGCCACCAACTCAGTGTTTCCTCTGTGCCTGTGTTACCCCAAAAATCCTCTCTTCAAACAATCATAGAATCATCAGGGTAGGAAGAGATCTTCAAGATCATCAAGCCCATCCATAATCCAACTACCACAACTACTAAACCATATTCTAAAGTGCCACATCTAAACAATTCTTGAACATCTCCAGGGATGGTGACTCCACCACCTCCCTCATCAGCCCATTCCACTGCCTCACCATTCTTCCAGTAAAGGAATTTTTCCTAATATCTAACCCAAACCTGCCCTGGAACAACTTAATCCCATTTCTACACATCCTATCACTAGTTATTTGAGAGAAGAGATCAACACCAGCCTTTCTACAACTTCCCTTCACGTAGGGTTTTTCTCTTTTCAAAACTCATATCTAGCACAAGACCTTCCCCCTCTCACTAGGACTTGTTATTTGGCTAGCTGGGCCTCTATTTTCTACTCTGTGAAAAGTTTCCTACCTTGGAAACTTGATTCCCACTGCAAAAACCATGATGTGTCTCTCCTTCACCTGCATTGCAGGCATCATGGTGCTGCCCTGGGACTTCCCATCTGAAATGATGATCAGGACTTCAGGGACACTGGAGTTTCTGCCACCAGGGAATCCTTTCCGGAGGATGTATTTCAGAGCCCGAGCTGTCTCTGTCCTCCCACCTCTGGAAACAAGGGAGATAAAATTAAAAATAACAGAAATCAAAGTTATTTTCCTGATATTGAATTTATGACTTGATTTGCAAGTTTCCACCTTTCGTAGTGGGAAACCCAGAATATATCTGCCTGATGCCACAGAACACACCCAGAGATGTCTAATCTTCCCATTTTGTCATCTTACCCACAGTTTCCATCTAACCACCCTTATCTCCCTCCTCTCCAACCCAGAGTAGTCTCTAGAAAATTTTTAACACATAGAGTGTTCCTGTAATTAGAGCAGGAACCAGAGATCCCAGATATTTGAGTTTTATTTCTGTCTTCAACACTGTCTCAACTGCTTCTGTTCTACCATCTGAAAATTAGTTATTTTTTTTTTAAGTTGTGTGGAAAAGCTGTTTTACTACAACCTTTTGTATTCCAGTCAGAAACACAGTGGGCTAAAAGAATGAAGACCAGCATCTTGAAGTGTTTTTCTTTCTCTTGATATATAAATTTGTTATAAATTCGTATCCGTCCCTTTACATGCATAGGACCTTCTGCTCTTCTTGGATCATGAGCTAAGGCAGGGAGCTGTGTTTGGAACTGAGAGCCTGGAGCCCAGCAGTGTGCAGAGTGTTCTTGCCTATTTCTCCCTGGCTGCTATGCAGGTTAGTTTGATTTTCTACAAGGAGTCATTTGACCAGCCTATAGTAAAGCTCCTGAAAATACAAATGCTGAAAGTTTTTTAATGTATCCCTGGAAACTCAGAAGGACTAAACACAGGTCATGCATTTTTCAGGGCTTCATCAGTACCTTTTGTGAGGAAAATCACTTGATGCTCCAGTTGTCTAAACCCATGCTAAAGTCAGATAAAAGAAATATCCTCATCTGCTGGGTTTGTGCTGGTATTATAGGGAAGGTGCACCAGCCACTGATGGTCACACAAGCTGTCAAACTGTATTCCTCACTTCTCATTTTGGAGACCTACCTTAATATTTTGACAGCCCTTGAATTATGCCCTGGAGAAGGAAACATTTCTGCTGTAGAAAGTGATCAGTTCAGTACTCAGCTGTCCTCCCAGAAGCAAAGTACTAAACCCACTCAAGGACTCACATGCCAAAGGGGGCACATTCCAGTAGTGACATAAATCAGGAGGTAAAATGGGCTCTGCTAAAAGTTAGGGAATGGCAGACACCAAACTGTGCAATAACTCCCATGGAAAAGCAAATCTGAATGTAATTTTAGCAGAAAATAAGCTACAGCTTTTTCAGACAACAGCTTCAGTCAAAGACACTTTAGAAATCCTGACTCTCGTTTCTTGTGGGATTATTAAAGAATGAGATTTTACCTCCTTCACCTGAGAGCCTGCATGCCCTGCTGAGCCCACAGGTACTGGAGCTGGCTGTGGGAGAGCTGTGCTGCACATCAGCTCAGAGTCCAGGGAGGGAAAGGGAGATTCCTCTGGCAACCAAGAGAAGAGCATCCAGCCCCCCAGAGCTATGGCCAGTGTCTGCAGAGCACTAGGGTCTCTTTGGTACACTGGATGTGAACTGGGGTGATGAAAATAAATAATACTGAATAGGAATTAAAAAAAATACTGGAAGGAATAAAAAAGGGGAGCACTATGCTTATACAGAGGCCCAGGAAGGAAAGGAAAAGGTGAGGTTGATTTTATGGGCTGCACCTCTGCTTTAGTTGTTATTTCTTGCTAGTGACCTCCATGGGGCAGGGACTGTCCTCCTCTGCTTTCTAGACTTAACTTTAAATGACTGTTGGAGATGCTTATTCAAGACTGGGCTCCATGTTCTATGTTCCATGAAATGTCATCAAAATGTCAGGCTGGCAGTGGGAATGGTTGTTGTGAGCCAAAGACTGAGGCTTTATTTAATAAATGCCATGGGTAACCTAACAGAGAGGAGACTGGAGGTGGTCATCTCAGCAGCTGTCAGACACTTCAGTGAAAAGTTTTGTGTAAAGAAAATATACTGTGCATAGTCAGGCTGATGAGTAAATTTTGATGAACTCATTAACCTGCGCACATGTGAGCCCTGAGGATTAGAAAAAGTTAATGAGTCTTTGCACCAAAGCCCATGAAATTCCATTTCTTATTGACTTCACTTTGGAGGTTTCCTGGTTTTTGACATAGATGATGTATGTTTCTTAATCCAATAAGGATTTCTTAAGTCAGGGGAGATGTGGACTTTACCTGCTGCTTTTCCTCAGGAGTAGCACTACAAAGGTTTCTCTGCTGTTGCCAGCCATGAAGTATTAAAAGAAACTGGTAAGAAACTTTGGATATAACCACTAAATTGGATTGAAATTGGCCATCGAACTCATAAGCTATTTGGAAGAGATTTACAGAGAGACTGACAGTCTCCAAATAGATTACAAAAGCTTTGCTTTGGTCTGGTGCTGCTGCCTTCCAAGTGCTCACTGCCCCATGCCCAGAGCTGAAGCTGGAAAACATCTCACTGGCCAAAGGCTCATCAGAAGCACATCCAAGAGCCTCTTGACTGAGATGTTAAACACCCTTTTTTTTTTTCAGAAGCCAACTGGAATTCATCTGTAACTATTTTATCTACTTTGAAATGTCAGATTTTCATTTAAACTAGATGAACCAGCCAAGCACAAGGTCATTATTTCTGTTTGATCTGTCAGCATCCATGTGTTGTCATCAAGGAACTCCAGTGCCAGACACCAAACACTGTTTCACTTTCTCTGCTCTCACAGACTTTTAAGCAACAGCCAAAGAGGAGGAGTGTGTCTTATTCTCTGGTCAGCTTTTCCTGTAACATTACACAAGAGGTGCTCTTGACTTGAAAAACTTGTCAAAAGCAATACCTCAAAACCCAGGCAACTGACCTTGCCTGAAAAAATCAAAAGTGATCACATTTGCTTGCAATATGGACATCATGCTGACAGCAGCAGACATCCATGAAAAATGCTGAGCTAACCTTTAGCCTTAATGCGGGTCAGCTAAAGAAAGAGTAGACACCCACAGCCACCCTGAGACCTCACCTATCATCAAAACAAGTGTTATTTTGGGGTGGCTGTCAGTTCCAAATGTATTTCTCAGAGATTAAAAGTTTGGATTTTGAGAGGCTCTAAGGACAGTGCTTCTTTGGGCTCCATTTCATGAAGTTGTGGAAAGACATCCAAGTCTTCACTTGGAGGAAGAAAAAAGGTTTGTCTGAAAACCTGATCCTCTTGAATGCAGCAGATACATATGCCCAGATATCTAGGGACCAGCAACTTGTTGCAGCCTTGCAGGACAAAGGAAAATGTAACCAACCAAAAAACAAAGATGTGCACTGTCCTGCCTCTGCTCAGCCATGTGAGGACACCACATATGCTTTTCCCTGGAAGGATGTAACCTGCCACCTGGCACAAAGAGTCAGAAAAACCTGCCAGAAGACTCATGGAAAACTCTCCCCTACTGTTATAGTGAGACACTGCAAACCTTCTCCTCTGTTACCTTTCATTGACAGGCTGCATGTTTTTAGTAGCCTGTAGATTATGGACCACAGACAGTGCTCATCCACCCTCCTTTCCCTGGGGGCATCATGTTTGTGTATTCAGAGCAGAGGTAGAGATGTCTGCACCTCAAAAAACTCCCAGTCCAGAGGTCATCCATAGCCCAGAAAAACAGAGGCACTGTAAAATAAGCTGACCTGAACACAATACTCCTGATTTTCTCTTTCACTTCTTGTTTGGTCAGATATGAATCCAGTGGGAACTCAAGGTGGGGAGTTGAGCTAAACTGTATCATTCCAACACGGACCTAAAAGGAAAGGTTAAGGGTTATGAAAGGTGCCTGTGAGAGTTTTACATTTTTAATCAATTTCCTAATTCAGGAGCAATTTACTGTACCAAGACACAGTTTTGGATGTTGAGCCAGTGGCAATCTAAATGAACTTCAAAGAAAGAACATAAGCCACAGCATTGCCTATACAAACTACAAACAAGGTAAAAAAGCTCATCAGCAAAAACCAGGAGCCTCTGCTGCAGTTACAGGCAGATCAAGTTCTATATTTATCCATTCAGAGAAACTATTAGCCTCAAGGACAGTAAGTTTATGAGTAACATCTTATATACCAAGGCATTTACACACTGTGCAGGCAATTGCTCCATTACTAAAAGCAGCTCCCTCTGGCACTGAGCACAGTAGGCTACACAAAGCAATTATTTTTCCACTAACTCCTCTAAAACCATTTTCTACAGTTCAAAATGCCTGAAAATACAAACAGACTACATAGCCTCTATCAGGCAATACTTCTAGAATATTTCACTGAAGCCTTACAAGAAGCTTTATGGAACATGACAGCTTCAGACTATTTTCAGTCCAGTCTATGTGAGGATTATGTGCAAGACCAAAGGGAGGCCAACATATAAAAAAACCAACCCATCAAATCTGCAAAAATTAAATGTCCAGTTTCTTTTGCCTAAGCCTATGCTGCAGATAGTTCCTAGATGCAAATCTTTATTTCCAGTCAATTTAGTAGGAGCCATGAAAAGGAAATGCCCATTTAACCTGAGCCCCCTGGCTTCTCCCAAGGGCTCACAGGGGCACTTTGACTCCTTACCTTTACCCACTCCTGTGCTGTGTGGCTGTAAACTGAGATCTGAAGGGTAAAAAAGGTCTCAGATGAGAAAATGGCAGAGGCGAATGGTAATTTCAGCTTCCAAAGGGCCCTGCAACAGGGTCAGAGCAGCACCTTTCAACTTTAGGACCTGGAGTGGTGGTGGTAGTTGGTTTGGAGAAGGTTTTTAGGTACAGGTCTAAGCATCCCTACCACAGGAACAGGAACAAACACCAGACCTACCCCTGCTCCTAGACCTCCCTGGAGAACCAGACATGGACCAGGGGTCCTCAAAGCCACAGCAGACCTAGACCCACTTTTTGTCCTGCCTCAGATTCCTCTTCCTGCAACACAGAAACCTCAGCATTCCAAAGACCTGGCATTTATTTGGATAAGCTCTGGCAGGGTATGAAGCACAGCAACCAACCCCACCTGCTCAAAGACCTCTTGGCTAGGGACAGTGTGATGTGGGACTGGATGCACAGCTGGAACCACAGCTGTGTCTGGCTTGCAATGGCCCCTGACAAACCCTGGGATGTGTTATTCAGACCCAGAGGTGCCTCAAGGAACAGGTAAGACCTGAGGGAGCCTGGACTCTTAACAAGTGCAGCTCCCACCACCCTTCCAGACACACAGCATCCAAAAGTTGACTGGGATTTGAGCCAAGGTCTGGAATGGGAATGACCATGAAAGAACTTGGCATAGCCACAGCTGTTTATTTTAGTGTGTTTTATACTGGGTATCAGTAATCACCAACTGCTTGGATTCCACCTGTCAGTACTAGCTCTCCAGTCCTGTGGTCTTCTCTCTGGTGAGCACCAGTATAAACTGCACTGAGCCACTAGCAGGTGGGGAGGACAATGACATCCTGGGAATACCCATATGCCTCAGTATAGAGCTAGTGTCTTTCATTGAACTCCTTCCTTTTGGCCCTTTTGGCTTATTTTGAAATAAAGAACTTCCAGGAGAAGCAGAGCAAGCAGATTCTATCATTTACATCCATATAGAAAGGTGATTGACTTCCCAGAAACTAATTCTGCAACTTTACACAGAAAACCAGCAAAAAGTTCCAACCATTTTAATCTATGAGTATCCAAACCAAAACAATCATCAGTAAGAAAAAAACCTAAACCATAACCTTTAGATTGTGTCTTTCTCAAGTCCAAATGGCACTGCTTAAATCTACAAAGAATCACAAATTTTCCTCCAGCCCCATTGCTTCTTTCTGAAGAAATACTCTACCCTTGTGGTAGCTGCAAAGTTGAATTTTGCAGTTTCACTCAGCACGTTCCCACTGCTGCCAAGCTGCTTGAAACTGAAATGAGACATTCCTGACACTCACCCTGTCTGGATGGATGTCCAAGGCATCACAGAGCTTGCCTGCAAAGTGCTTAGACCTTTCAAAACTTCCTTTGCCAATGCTGTAGGAGCCATCCAAGAGGAAAAGGACATCTAATGGAGCAGAGCACTGCATCACTAGGAGAAAAAGAGATGCACTGTGAAACTACACTTTATTGGTCTCACTCTGTGGAAGCAGCCAGCCAGCAGCAGGCATCCAAGCAAATGGAGTTGGTGCCCTGGTTTGGGCCAGGATAAAGGTGATTTTATCTTGTATTTTTGCTTTCAGCTAAGTCCCTTGAAAGTAGTTGCACTTGCTGAAATTAACAGCAAGTTTCTCAGACAGTGTGCGCTCCTAGGACTGATAACGCTCCATGTTTATAGTTACTGCTAGAGACTGGTATGCAGAGCCAAGGGCACATCTCAGCTCTGAGGAACATTTTACCTTCCAGAAGGAGTAAAGAGGTCCCACCTGCAGCCCTCCTTTGGGGAGGAACGGACAAGATAGATGCCAGAATTGACCAGAGTATTCCATCCGATACACCTCATTACTCAGCATAAATTTGAGGGATCACGAGGATCAAACCCCTTCCTGCTTCCCCTTCTTCGCCTGTCCCTGTTTGCTTCAGCATCCTGGGAGGATTCTGTCCATTCCTCTGCCTGTGCTCCTGATCCCTGTCAGCTTGAATCTGTGTGTTCCTGCCTCCGGCTCCCAACTGCTGCTGACTCCAGGATTCCAGCCTGGACTTTCCCAGGGCTGCCCTACAGCCTCAGTGGTGCAAGTTATTGGAGGGGAAGGGGGGAGGAACATGGTATCAATTTTCCTGTATATTTGTATATATTTAGTAATTTTTCCTATTTATCATTACTGTTCCATTAAAGCTGTGTAGTTTAGTTTCCAACCCATAAGTCTCTCTGCCTTATTCTCTCTCCTTTCTTTATCAGGGAGGGGGATTAATAAAGAGCATCTGTTACTCGGTTTAATTGCCAGGCCAGTGTTAAATCCTGACACTGGGGCAGCCTGGTGTTCACAACCCAAAGCCCATATTTGCTCCTGCTCTGGTTTGCAGCACTCAGTGTCTGTTCAGCCTCAGCCTGCAATACTTTCACCTTGGAGTTCAGATCCCAGGTGAACTCCTGGCTTTAATAGTTGAGTGAAAGCATGAGAACAACCACCCCAATGGCAGCAGCCACACTCACTGCAGAGGGAGCTGCTCCCCTGGGGAGGAGACACTCAGAGGTAAGCAGTGGGAAAAGGCAGCTGGACCCAGTGGGATCTGCATCTTCTCCCAGCCCAAGGCATGGACATGGATCTGGGAGTCATTTGGAGTGCATACAGAGTCCCTCTGCCTTTTATCCTGGTTTCAGAGATGTGTCCTTGTAACATCCCTTCCTGCGTGAACCAAGTACAAGATCCTGGGGTGATTATGTGGCAGTGGAAACCCATAAGGTCACTGACAAAAGTAATAAAATTTTAAAAAGGTAGTCTGCTGACTCTGAAGAGACATTTTCAAAGCATTTACACAGATATTTTAAAGTAACCTCTGCAGAATTTGACCAACTTCAAGGAAAACAGAATCCTGAACCTCAGTACAGGCAAGTACACCAACCTTTTAAGAGTCCTTTTGACCTATGCCCATTTTCTATCCCCTTTATATCATCATCTTCATTTTATTACCACTACCTTTTTTCTAAATCACCCCTGCTTGCAAAACTCTGTATTTATAATTGGAGATTTCTGACACTAGATTATGAGGGACTGAAAGTTGTGAAGCATTCTCTTCTGGGTCACTGGGTTTCCTAATAGGGTGATCAGTCCTGCCTGCAGCAGTGTGCTGGAGATGAACTGGAGCAGACCATCCCTGCCAGCACTGTCCTGGCTTGTCAGCCTTGCCCTCACTTAAATGTGGAGTTGCAACTACCCAGCTGCTTGCCTGTAGCCATTGACCAGGGCTGCCTGCCTCAGCATGCACAGAGCAAACTCCTGTGACCTCATTCCAGGATCTCATCGTGGAGAAATAGTCTTCAGGTTGCTCTGGAGTGAATTTCAGATCTCCAGATTGCAGCTGCACAGCTGCAGCAATGCAGCTCTCTTAGGGAGATAGGTAAGCAGGATGCCTGAAGCCCACAAAGTGTCTAAGGATGTGCACCAGGAAGAAACATCCAAGTGCAGCACATCAGGATGGGCAGTCTGAGCTGAAGACACAGTGCTATGGGTCAGGGCTGTAAGGCATGCCTGGCACAGGAAAAAATTGTAATTTCTCACCTGACAGACAGACAGTAGAAAACAGCAGCTAGCAGGAGAATGCATACAATTTATAAATAATGGATTGCACATACAACAGGGGAGCTGTAGGGGGATGTGGTCTGGCCAGCCAGAACCCAGTCATCCCCACAGACTGCACTGGGGCTGGGGATAGGTTTACAGCCTGAACAAATCAGCCACATGAGAGGTCTAATTGCACATCAAGTCTGTAATTAAGCATGGCTCCTTAAATGGGTATTGCCTGAAACAGGCTCTGAAGGAACAGACAGAAACCACCATCCAATTTGGGAAAAATAGGGTAAGGTTGGCACCCCAGAAGATCCAGTGAAGGGAAAAGCTGGGGTAGGGCAGAAGTGGATACAACCCTCGTGCTTGCCAGAGGATCCTTAGGATTCTACAGACCAAATGGGGTTCAATAACTAAACAAAATATAAATCAAAGGGGAAAACTAAGAAAGAAGTAATTCAGAAAGTAAATGAGTTGCTTCACAACCAACTTACACTGGCCAGCAGCTGAGGCCTTGCTGATCATCTCCCGATCAGCGTGGATTTCCTGCATACCCAACACCAGCAAAACTGTAAGATCAAATAGATAATCATCCATCAACACTAGAAACTGCCTTTAAAAAGAAAACAAAAACCAAAAAAACAACCCAAAGCACAGAGGCTTTAATCTATAGAAAGAAAAAAGCAACTGTGTAGATTTCACACAAAAAAATAATCCGGTGACATAGGACATTCACATATCTATGGAAGGAAATTCTTTATAGATGGGAAACAGAAAGCATGAAAAATGCCAAGGACCTGACTCTAGAACATGGGACTCTAGAAGATGACAGTCCCTCTGCTCACCACATGCAGGGATGCAGAGCAAGAACAAGATCTTAGGCCAGGCTTAGACTCCAAAGATTACAGTCATAGCACATAGCAAACATGCACTGGGGACTATGAACTATGAACCTATGAACTTTCCCCATATCAGTTAGATGCTTCACATATAAATCAGTCACATGTGGTTGGATTCTCAGAAAAGCTGTTCCTCCAGGTACTATTTTCTCCCCTTCTGTGTGAAACTGTTTTGGAGGTTTATCTATAAACCCCCTGGAGAGGCCCCAGTTTGGTTCTCATTCCTGGGAATGAAGAACTCCATACAGAGACAGAGAATCATTGAGACAAACACCAGTGCAAGGTGACAACTTTATACATACCTTGGGGAAAAAGGAAAATGAAGATGAACTCACATGACAAAAGGCTCATGGTGACCAACCTGAACGAAAAAAAAAAAAAAAAAGAGCAATATTAATGCACTTCCTAAAGCCAATTCCTTTACCTGCAGCTGATTATCTCCTTGTTGGTTTCCTCATGTGATGAGTTCAGAATCATTTGGTCTGAGGGACAAAAGCAACTCCTGGCAAGAAGGATAGGAAACAAAAACATGAAAATGAGGAATGATAGAAAAGAGCCTCACCTCCATTCCTGTTAAAGCTGAAGCAAGCAGGGTTGGCAGGGGAGGGAAGAACTGCCCAGCCTCCCCTCTGCTCCTTTCCTCCATGGCCACCAGACCTCTACTCTTCTCCCTCCTTTCACCTCCTTCCTCTTTACTCCACATCCCTCTCAAACCTGAGTCCCAGGGGGTCCTCACTGCCCTCCAGGAGAGCCAAACATGGCTCTTTCCAGGTATCCCTGAGCACAGGGCACATCCCCCCAGCTCCCTCATCACTTGGGTCTCTGGCTGAGCTCCTGGGGCACAGCAGAGGGGGATCTGGCACATGTCCCATGAGATCTGCCTTGGCCAGAGCTGCTGCCCATCCTCATCACGGGGCTTCAACAACACTCAGCCAAAAGCTCTTTCATGCCTTACATTTTCTGAGGACTGGGGAGATGTTTTTTATGTGTAACTGTCCAGCAAATTCAACTTTCTGCTCATTTTTCCTTTGAAATCAGCAAGGCTGCCATCACATCATAGGTGGACTTCAGTGGCACTTCTAAGCATGCCCAGACTTAGACCAAGCATGTCTAGCAGAGGCCTTGGCTTTCTGTTTAAAACACGTGTTTATTTTTTCTACAGATTAAAAGTTCTGGGTGCACTCACCACAGCAAATCTGACCAGGTTCCTGCTGAGCCTCTCATTCTCTCATTGCAAAAGCAGCTTTTCTTTTTTGTGGCTAAAGACAAGTAAGTGCATTTCTGAATAATCAGCTCTATTAACCATTTATCTTTCCAAGAAAATAGAGAGGGCTTTTTCTCAGGAAATAGTTGTCTCTGCAGCAAATTAGATAAGCAGCCAGGAAGAACTGATGCTTATTAGAGACAAAACAGGCCCATTCCCATCATCCAGGTGCCAATTCTTTGAAAGGGAATTTGGTAAACCTCTGGCAAACCTCAGGCATCAGAGCAACAGGGGTTAGGAAATGGCTTCCCAGGGTGTTCCATGGGGTCCCTATGCCACCTGTCCCAGTCTAACCTTCCACTGCTGTCACTCTCAGACAGGCTTCTGTGTATTAGCTCCTGCAGGAAGAAACATATTTAGCCAGAGGAAGGAGCAAGCAGTGGTTCTTCTGTTTTATTTTGTCATTGGATTTAATGTTCAGTGTTGGCATCTCATTTCCTTAGTTTCCCTAGTCTTTCAAATTGCTTGTCAGCACTCCTGTGTTTCCATAGGTAGGAAGACCCTACTCATGGGTAATCCCAGGAGCATATAGGAGTTTGAATTCCAAGACATTAGACAAACTTTAACCAACAGAAACTCTTCTTCTGGGCAGGCATTTCAGAAGAGTAGGTGAGACACCCAAAGGAACAGATATCCCTCCATCTTTTAATAGAGCAACAATCTCTCACCCTTCCCTCTGCCAGGAGAACCTCAACCAGCCATTCCAGACACACCTGGTCAGAGAAAGGACCTCTCAAGCCCATGCAGCTGCCTGCTCATCATAACCCTCACATCAGACAAAGATCTGATTACCTGCACCAGTCCAGAATGAAGAGGGTATTAAAGAAGTGTCATTAGGGATTACAGCACTATGTCTTGTCATCCTTTTGCCATGCCCAGAGGACACTCTTTGTAGGAGCTAATTCCAGAGCACACAACACCCAAAGGAGGACAAGCCTCTGCTTGCAACCAGATGTGACAACTGTGGAAGGATTTCAGGTTGTTTTCATATAAAACATTGACAGGTCAAGATGTTTCTACAACTTGATCTTATCTTTGGTTTAAATCTGCTAATTTTCAGGATTAATTCTTTGCCTTTCAGCCCATATGGACTCCCTGCAGTGGGAACTAAAAGCTTCATCATCACCCACTGCTCATCAGACCAGGATCAGCTGCAGCAACTTTAGACAGCAGGTTTGCTGGGGGAGGGGGTGGTGACTGAAGGACCTTTTCATTCTATCTCCCTGGCCACAAAGAATGGGAATTTCACCAGTCTGCATTTCTCAAAACTCCTTACACAGATTCTGACTTGGTCGCATTAGTATGATGAGAACTTTTGCAGAAAAAAAACCAACAAAACCTGGAAACAGTGTAACCATGGGTACCTTCTTGGGAGGAGTAAGACAAGAGGAGAGAGAGGTAGAAGAAAAGTTCTTCTTGACAAGATCTTCTTCATCTTTCACCACCTACGAAATATCTGAGCTTGCTTGGTCTAATGACACAGAACCAAACTGTGATCTGAAAGCACAGAAATCAACACCTGGTGACCTGGATGTGGAACCAGGTCCAACAGCACAGCTGCACCTACAACAGGTCAAGTTCCTGACTCAGCAAGGTTCCAAAATATACCATGGGCTGGTGTCTCTGTAAGAAAGGGAAATGGGCTTGCATGTACCTTGCTAAACCTGCCTTGCACAAAACACTACCACAAGATATTATCTATGTGTATCATACAAACATATGCACACCATTTCCACAGATACCCAAAAATTAATAGTATGTGTACTACGTTGAGGCAAATGTTACTCTTTTACTGGGACAAGAAGATACTTAAAAGTACTGGTTAGCAGCTTGAACTAGTTACCACCTCTTCCCATTTCAAAAGCCTGAAAAAAGAAAGGCATCTCTAGCTCATTTTTCAAACTATCTTCCTTTTACTAGAGAGTAGGAGAGAAAGCAGGAAAAATTATGTTGCATATTCATTAAAGCATATTCTTAACAAGCCAAGTGACCTCCTGTCACTGCAGTTCTCTCTGTGGCTCCCATCAGCACTCTCAGTTTGCTGGGGAGGATGTGGCACCAGCTTGCTGAGGGATGCTCACTGCTAGGGGCTTGCCTGATGTTTCAGTGTAAAGAGGGAAGAGAGGAGGCCAATTTTGCCACCCCTCTCTCAGTCTCCCTTGGCCTGTTTTCCATAATCATAGAATGGTTTAGGTTGGAAGGGACCTTAGAGATCATCTACTCCCATCTCCCTGCCATGGGCAGGGATGCCTCTCATCTAGACAAGATTGCTCAAAGCCTCATCCAACCTGGCCTTGAACAACTTCAGGGAGGGAGCATTCACATCTTCTCTGGGAAATCTGTTCCAGAGTCTCACCAGCCTCAGACTCAAGAACTTCTCCCTAAAATACAGTCTAAACCTATTCTCCATCAGTTTAAAATAATTTCCCCTTGTCCTATAGCTGGACACTCTTGTGCAAAGTCTCTCTCCAGCCTTCCTATAGGTTCCCTTCAGGTACTGGAAGGCAGCTATAACATCCCCCAGGAGTCTTCTCTTCTTCAGGTTGAACAGTCCCAGCTCCCTCACCCTCTCCTCATGGCAGAGGTGCTCCAGCCTCTGGATCATCTTTGTGTCCCTCCTCTGGACTCATTTATGTCTTTCTTACAGTGGGGACACCAAAACAGTATTCAAGGTGGGTACTAACTTTTACTTTTTCCCAACTTGCCCCAGTTTGGAGGCAGTGAGCCACCCCCAGGTGTTCCCTGTGTCCAACCATGGGCACTGCCTTGGTTGGAGGATGCTAATGGCAGGGTCTGGAACTGAAGACAGGGAAAAAGATTGCAGGGAAATGTTTAACTTCTTTTTTTTCCCCCTCTGACTGAAAATTCAATTTTCGTAAGATGTTCTGCAAACATGGCTGCTTATTCAACACCCCTCATGCTGCAGTGAGGAATAGTTTTGACAGGCTCTTTCTCTTGTGCAAGAAGGGCTCCTGTACATGAAGAGCCCTTGATCCTGCATCATTGCTCACATGGGGTATTGTCAAAACCAACACACTGCAGATCAGGTCCTGCATGACCCAAAAGTTACAGAATAAAAGACACTTTTCTAACCCAAGAGCTGGTGCTAAACTTACCATGTAGCTAGTTCTGCCAGAAGTGCTCATGCTACTGACTTTGCTTGTGGCTAAAGCTGCAGGAGCAGCTCCATGATTATCTCATCTTTTTTTTCCTTTGCTGGATGCCACATGCAGGACCCCCCTCAGCACTTGTTTGAAGCAGCAGGCAGGCAGTGAGGATGCTGGGAGGAAAGGTTTTGTGGAGTGGCTGGGAAAAGGGGTATGGTGACCTGTAGGAACTTGGTGTTTCAGGATAAACTAACAGCAGAGTAAGAAAATAAACACATAAACAATATGATTATATTGAGGTTATGAAAAAATGCAGATAACATGGCCATATTACCCTGCTGGGAACTACTAATTCAAGGTTAGGGGTTCCTGTATTGTCCCCTATTGCTCCCCCACCCCTCAGCTGGGCAAATCTGGGAAGGCTACAGCTGGGTGCCTGGCTCAGGCCCTGACCTGCATTGACTTGCATCAGTCCAGAACCAGCCACATCTGGTGGAACCAGCTACTGATCTACCTAAACCATGGTTTTAGCAGGTGTGAACGGGTCTCAAAGAATGAAGGGGAAGAGGATGTCACTCCCTACACCCTTGCAGCGGGCAGCTTTCTTGTGTATAAGAAGACAAAATCTCTCTTCTTGGCTATACCACCACATCACACTGATGCTTTTGTCCAAAAGCTTCCCAGAGAGACTGAAGACCTTAGGTTTGTCACTTCATCTTACGAAACAAAAACCCCTCTGTTATTTCACTTGGTGGCACTACAGTCCCTGCATGGACCAGGCTTAGCAGAAGCCCCCATGAAATCACGTTCACAATTTGCAGGTCACATTTTAATGTTTGTTCACATTTTCCCTGATAACTTGGAAGATGTCATCTCCCTGTTTCCTTTCCATTCCAGGCCACTGGGGAAAGCATCTTCATCCCTCTTTAATAGACATGGAAAAAAAGGTAAAAAGGTGCATGAATTTGTAGCACACCTGGGAACCAGCCAGCCTCCTCTAACCATTACACCACGTCAGGAAAAGCCACTGCTGAGTGTACTCAAACACAGGAGCTACTGTAATATCCTTCAGTGAAGTGCAAGTCCATGGGCTCATTACAGAAACTATTCCGTGTCCTCCAGTCCTCGCTTGATAAAGACTCGATGAAGTTGCCTTTGTGTCTCCTGAAGAAAGGCTTTCATTATGAACATGAGGTACAGCCCGCCCGAAATCCTGTCCTGGCAAGTTCAGCACTTTTCCCAGCCACACCCCAAACCTGCTTGAAACAAGGTAATTAAAGCATTACTGCATCGGCTAGGGCTGATTTTCTGGGTGGTGGGGTTTGTGGGGGTTTTGTTACTTTAGCCATCCATCGTGGCACTCGTTACTCATTACAGTGAGCAAAGTCACCCCTTGTTCCAGCCGAGTCTGTCCCAAGCCCCTTCACTGCCCCTCAGTGGCACCGGGCACCTGGCTGCCACCAGATCTCCTCCCCACCTGGGACGGGACCTCAGCCGAGCAAGGGAGACTCCGGAGTGTCACCTCCCTCCATCCTGACTGCCACACGGGCTCCGAGACGAACGCCGCTCCTCCCCGCTGCCCCCCAGCACTCCTCGTACCCCGCGGAGGGGCCGGGAAGGTTTCACTGAGACCCCCGAGAGCCGCCCAGGGAAGACTCACCCCATCGCCTGCTCCTCCCGCCCGGTACCACCGGACCCCGTCCCGGTGCCTGCCCGGGCTGCTCCGTGCTCCTCGCCGCGGCTGCCTGCCTGGGAGGGGACGAGGCGGTGGGGGCAGCCGGAGGAGGAGCCGGGCGGGGGCTGCCCGCCCCCCGGGCACGGAGCCGCAGCGTTCGTCTCTCAGCGTCTCTGCTTTCCTACAGGGTCCCAAAAAAAAAGGGCAAAAAAGGAAAGAAGAAAAGGGGAAAAAAAGGAAAAAAAAAAAAAAAAAGGAAAAATAAAAGGGCAAAAAAGGAAAGAAGAAAAGGGAAAAAGGAAAAAAAAAAAAAGAAAAAGGAAAAAAGAAAAGGAAAAAGGAAAAAAATTAAAAGGAAAAAAGGAAAAAAAAAAGAAAAAATAAAAGGGCAAAAAAGGAAAGAAGAAAAGGAAAAAAAAAAAAAGGACAGAAGGAAAAAAAAGAAAAAAGGGAGAAAAAGGAAAGAAAAAAAGGAAAAAAGGAAAAAAAGGAACAGAAAAAAAAGAAAAATAGAAGAGAAAAAAGAGGGGGGAAAAAGGTGGAACAAAAGGAAGGGAGGAAAAAAGGGAGAAAAAGGAAAGAAAAAAAGGAAAAGAGGAAAGAAAGAAGGGGAAATGGAGGGAAGGGGAGGGGAGGGGGGGGAGAAAAGGGAAAAGCTATTTAACTAGCATTTTACCTTTTCACTGAAAAATTATATTGTGTAAGACACACTGCACTCAGGTTTATGAGCAGCATCCTTCACACTTGGCTTTATATCATCAGCTATGACAGCCTCTCCTCACATATCACATTTTCCCATTTACAACCAGGATTCTGGTAAAAAAGCCCAAACAAACCTGAATCCAACAACATCTACGTTGCTCTAGGTTCCATTTTGGGATCACACTTGTCCAATAGACAAAGCCCAGCTGAAAATGTCAGCACCCCTGGAGCACTCACTGCTCCTGGAACCCAGCTGGAAGGGGCCTGGCAGCAACACAGAACATAAATAAAGGAAAACCACAGGCTGCAGATTACTCTGCATTGCCAACAGTCATAAAGTTGCTTCACTGAGGAGTAAAAATGTGTTGAGAATGTTTTCTCTAATGCTTGTTTTTCAACAGGAAGCTGTTCTCCCCCTGTAAGTAATGATACCAAATTCTCTGCTACTATACCTGGAGGAATTATTTAGGGAGGTCAGTTTAAGAAGGTTTCAATTTCTTTGGTTGTTTTTTGTTTCTTTGGTTGTGGAGGGGTTTTTTTTATGTTTGGTTGTGGTTTTTTGGGTTTTGGTTTTGTTTTTGGGGTTTTGGTTTTTTTGGTTTTTTTGTTTGTTTTTTGTTTTGGTTTTTTGTTTTTTGTTTTTTTGATTGTTTGTTGGTTTTGGTTGGTTGGTTGGGGTTTTTTTTCCACCACTGAAGATGGGCAACTGTAGGAGCTGAAAAGACCTACAAATTCTTACTCTTTGAAAAGTGTTAACTTCATGTATTTTTGAGTTATAAATAGCTACATTTTCTAAGTGGTGGACCCTGCTCAGTGTTTATTCACTCTCTCTTCTGCAAAGGCTTGGCTTGGAGTGAAAGGATATGTAATTGAGCCAGATTCCACCCCATCACACACCCACCCCCAAAAAGCAGCTCCTAAAATAAAAGCCAAGGAAGAAAGCTGGCTTAAATACACTGGCTCAACAGGATGCTCATGCTTGGGAGAGAACATTTCTGTTTCACATGATAGTCTTACCACAACAGGGCTGTTAAGCACCTGTAATCCTGTAACATTGAGAGGATCACTGTTACTGTACTTTCAGCCCTTCCCTACCAGGTAAATTTAAGATATTAGGGTAGGGAGAGATTAGAGTGTGTTTTCAGCACTGCAGGATTTAACTAAACCTTCCATTACCAGTTTGTCAGCTACATGCAGGACAACCATTTTTACAGCTTCTCCACTGTCACAGAATTCACATTACCATTAATCCCTTTCCCAGTAATTGTGATATATTTATTCAATCATATTTTTTTCAATTTGTAAAGTAATAATGGAGACAGCTCAGCCTTCATTATGCCTGGGAAAAAAAAAAGTCACATTTGTTCTATACAGAATTCCTTTATGATATCAGTTAAATCTTAAATGCAATGCTATATCTGATTGTGAATATATGAAAATTTCCTGGGTTTGAGTTTGTTACCTGCAAGTGAGCATGCAATTGTCTGAAAAAGCAGCTTTAAGTAGGAATCAGTGATTAGTACCAGACTGAGAAGCTTTTAGAACAAGACATCTCTACCAATGGCCATCACCTGAAAATACTGGGACAAGAAGAATCACATGTGAATTACCACCTTATAAACACAGCTTATCCAAAAATAAGAATTGATACAGTTTTCCAGGAATTTTTAAATACTCTAGTATATACAAAAGGCCACTTGACAAGAAGCAAGGCCTCAGAACGAGGAAATAATTTCTGACTGCTGTATACCTAAAGATGTAAATGTTGCTTTCAGAATTTTGCTCAAATTACAGAGAAGATTTTTACTACAATACTGTCTTAAGGATGTAGACACACTGTATTTCTAGCTCCTGACCTTTGTTTTCCAACATATATTCCCTCTCATAACATAACCACATTCACAAGAGAAAACCCACTCCTTTTTCCTCAATTATCATGAAGACTCATAAACATAATAATAAGAATTATATTATTACTGCTATTTTTATTTGCTATTTTTATTGGTATTTAGCAACAAATAATTATTGCTATTATTATTATTGTAATTATTGCTATTATTATCCTGTAACAATTCACATTTGTTTGGGTTTTTTTTAAATATTGAGCCAATGTATCATCAGAATATCCCCTCTTCTGAAAGACCAAGACAATACATTAAGTTCTCCCACTGTAAAAAAATACTTTGAACTTAAACTAACAGCTTACTAAGCCGAGGGAACTTGTGAGGTTAACAAGGCTGAATGATCCCTTGTCACAGTGTTATCACCCCCTGCTCACATAAAACAACAGCAAAAAGAACAACCAGGCACCCACAAAGCAGAAGTGGGTCTGAACAGGTGCAGGTGCACTCTTGCTCTGCCATGAGTTGCATGCCCCTGGGACTGAAATGCAAATGAATTTCAATTTAAATTTCTTTCCTCTTGAAGCTCCATACATTTTGCAGGGCACAACCTATTATTTTCTCTCCTGGACTCTCATTTTATTCGCCCTCAAGATGCAGCTAGGCTACCAATCCTTTGTAACAGAGATATGTAAACACTTTAAAGTTGGTGGTTTTCCTTTTTTGAAAGCAAAAATGAAAGTTGTTGTTTACACTGGTCAAGGAAATACAAGAATGAATGATTGCCTCACCTGAAAACCTGGTATTGTAGGCTTCATCATTGGACTTGTACTCTTAGATACAAAAACTCAGAAGTAACCTTCAATGCTATAAGATCACTTGAAACAGTAATGCATTAGAAATAAAGTAAATGGAAAATCAGGAAGCAAAGAAACTTACAGAAGTTAAAAAGCCAAATAAACTTACCACTGCTGCTTCAAATCTGACATCAGACTCCTCCAGGACTGTACAGCACACATACCATGACATCTACTGTTTAAGAGTTACTTTACTCGAAAATTCTTTTGTTCTTTGTGTTCTTAAAAGAGAAAAGAGAAGAGACATAGAGGAGGGAAATTAATTTTCACAGGGAAAACTGTTCATTCATGTCCTCAAATTTTTTGTAATAAATAATCCAACAGACTGATTACCAGTGAGAGTGTCCACATGTGAGATATTCCCAGCACAACCCTGAATCTATATAAGACAGGTGAACCATCTATTTATACATTGTGATGTGAAAACAAGGAATTTTAGCAAGCTGAGAGGATCAACCATCACTTCCTTCAGTTTGTGTGCTGACTATCAATGAAAATAATAATATCCTTTTAGCATGATATAGGTCTTGCTCTGCAGATGAAAAAAAAAAAAAAAAAGTAAAGAAAATAACCTTCCAAATAATGATAACAGGAACACCTCTATATCCATCTGGTTCCAGGATCAAAGGATCAAAGGCACCCTCTCAGCTCAACTGGAAATTCGAATTCAGACTCCTCAGAAGGCATGGTTGCTCTGCTTGTCTCTATCCACTGAGTCCTGCTAAGTTAAAAATATAAACATGCTTAGAGTTCTCCAGCTAGATACAACAATATCCAGTGGTTGCCCTCTCTTTGGGATGCTTGTTTAGTGAGCATGTATGAAATATAACAAAAGCTGGTAAAATCCTTAATGGACCTAGAAGATGATACTGTGATTTTTTAAGCGTTAAAAAGGCACAAGATAGAAGGAACAGAATGACCCCACATTTGCATGCCTCTATTAAAGCAGAAAAATAAACAAGGTAATCCAGAGAATGCTGAAGTTTGTAGAGTCATTGAATTAATAGAGGACCAGTGCTCATTTCAGTAAATGCATTTCACCCATTGTGGTTTTTTGTGCTGAACCTAGCAGTAATTAACTGTAATTAGCAGGGAACAAAACCAGTGTTGTTCACCTTCACAGAAATGATTTTCCTCACTTACTACCCCTGTCTCCATTTGCATGTGTTCATCTTTATGAAAATAAAGGAATTTTACTGCAGTAAAATTTTACTGAGGTTTTACTCAATTTTACTGAGAACTGAGGTGGCACACAGCTATAGATGCCTAACAAAGCTTCAAATGCAATCTAATAAAGCATTGTAGGCATCTTCCAAAATAAAAGCACCTGTACTTCCATAGCTTTTTTGATCTCTAGAATGTAGAGATCTAAAAGTGTTATTTACTTGACATGCTCTTTTGTCTTAAGGGAACCCACAGAAGTTTCTTACCCTATTTAAAAGAGCTGTAAGCTGTATTTAAACTGGAGTTGTCCAGCTGTAGCTCCATGTAGTACAAATGAAGAGAGCATTTTTTTTTCATTTCAGGAAGCATGAAAAAAGTGCTTTTGCTGACTTTCAATAAGAAGTCTTAGGTCTTTTGCATTAAATGTTATCACAGAGATTTACTGAACAGACAACGAAAAACAAGCACTGAAGTTTGACACATTCATCTCTTCCTTTCACACCTGTTTTACAGAGCAACTCAGCTGTGTTTCCTGCTTGTGATGCTCTCATAAATAAGAGGAATTGAATTCTACCTCCTTCTTTGTAATCTTAACACCACCCAATGAAATACAGCTACTGCTTTAATTGCAGGCACCCATTTTTTTAAAAAGTCTGAATATTTAGTGTAACCTGCCTAACGCATACCAGCTCTGTCTGCAACATCCTGAAAACATTAGAAAAATAAACTTACATGTATCATTAGAAAAAACCTCTGTTCCATTTGGATCAACATACTGCAGGCTATGCATGATGACCAAGATGATTGTTACAACCTCCAAATTAATTTTTCACTTGCAATGAAGGTCTTGCTAGAATATTTTCCATAACATCTCACATTACAATAGCAAAATTGGAGATTGTTAAACATGCAATAGGAGCTCTCTTCCTTCCCCAGAACTTGTGTGAAATTCAGATGAACCAGGAATAATAAAATCTTCTGTTATTTCAAAATAAATTTGCTTCTAATTGTTTTTGTTTTTTTTTTTTTGGTTGGTTGGTTGGTTGTTTTGTTGTTTTTTTTTTATTGTATAACGTCTTGATAGAGAGGTCCCTCACTGTCAGCCAGTCAGTTTTACTAGGACAGTCACAAGTACACCCAGCAAAAGTGAATCAGGATGAACTATCAGAAGTCTTGTCACCAGAATAAAGCCTCCTTTCTAAATTCCTTCAAAAAGCTGAGCTAAACCCATCCACTGGAGCACAGACTGTACCCACTGGTCCCTGATACCTGGGGGTGCAACCGTGGGCCAAGGCCAGAAGCTCTGAGACAGCAACCAGCTTCTGAAAGGGCAGAGTCCTTGCCTGAGAGGAAACCACTGTCCTGGGCTCTGTCAAAATGAATTTTGGGACCTGCTTTCCCAATATTAGCATGCAACATAATTATTCTAAATATGAAAATACTCTCTTGCTACATTATATATTTGTCACACAATGTATTACACCCATCATGTTGCAAGAGACTGCTTTTATTTTATTATTCAAAAGCACCTCTGATTTCTTCATTCTGCTTTCAGCAAAATGTCATGGGGGACAGTGAGACATCCATGGCTGTGCTAATAGTCACATGTGTTCCTTGGGGATCCATGTGCTGTACTACTCTTAGTGACACAAAAATAGAAGAATAATTAAGTGTTACACAATACAAGCCACAGAAAGCAATAAGTAACACTCCTCTTAATGTCAGAAAAAATACAGGTTATCCTCACAAGTCTGAGTGTACACAGGGAGCTACCCTGGGCCTCTCCTGACTCGGCAGGTCAGTGCTGCATGGGAGCAGGCATATCTGCATCTTAGGTTAAGTTATCACAGTTCAGCACCAGGAAAGGAGTGGAGCTGCTTTCTGTAATTTCTCCAATAAAATGAAAAATCTCTCAGGATACCAGTTAGACAGCCTTGTTTCTCACAAATTCAGAAGTTGGCTAGAAGATCTATGCAAGATTGCTGAAATTTCATACATTAAATCAATGCATTTGTATTTTAAAATACTTGAATTTTTCCCCAGGCTGCTTAGAAAATACATCACTTCTTCTCCTATTTCCAATCTATTCCCTGCTTTAATTTCTCCTTTCTCCTCTTTTCTATGCAAGGTGTTTTCCACTTTTGTTCTGTTAACTTCCATTTCCTATCCTTGTGTCTCTATCTACACTGGAAAACATACTTCATCCTGTTACTACTTAGACATGCTCTCATGTTCCTAGTGTGGTGTAATTAAACTTTCACCAAAAATAAATAAATCTGCTCTATTTATACCTATGCTGTTGTACTTATTATTAAAGTGCATAAAATCAGTGATGGATTTTATTATTACAAGTTCTTTGGAGCAGAGAATAATTATCTCTGTTGACAGAGAAAAAAAATGAAGCACAGCTATTTTTCCTTAAAGTCATTTGGAGTCTGGCTGTGATGGCATTTCAGTTTAAATCTTCTGTGTTTTTGCCTAGGATCCTGTCTGCCAAACTATTGTTCCCACACATCAAAGCTTTGCTGAGTTTTCTCTAGATGGTTTAGATATTACTTACTGAAGTCACAGGAAAGACTCATCCTGACTCCAATGAGCCCTCAGGTGCAATCTGAGTAGAATCCGACTGCGTTGGAGGCTGATCTGAAAGCAGGAGGCAAAATTAGGTAGGATTAAGAAGGATTTCAGGAAATCCATCTGCCAAATTGCCCAGCATTGCATATCAGAGTGGGCACGGTTGCAGAGGGGAGGTTGCAGGGAGACAAAGCAATTATTATGCCTCCTTTACCTCCAGGCACCTTGTTCCTCTGTCTTCAAGAGTCCCAGTAATCCTCTTGCCTAAGAAATTCTGCTGCTAGTGAGGCACTAAGAAATGCTGCTGTCATTCAAACCACTCAAAAAAATTAAAATATCCACGTCTTGTACATTTAGCTGTTGAGCCCAAGGTCTGCTGGATCAAATCAATGCTGCCAGTATGAAGTCTTTTGAAATTATACTAATTAACACTATCCTGTGCACTGGAAGTGTATTGACAGGGTGCAGTGAAAAGGAAAATCAAATATTCCACTGGAAACAATTTTATTAGGATCTTGAACTGGCACAAAGTTTTCTTGCAGTTTGAAGTTGCAAAGAATAGCAAGAAGAGCCAGAGCAACTGTTGTTTTCATTGGTTTTGTTTTTTAAATATCAGTCATTTGGGACTTTCCATGCCTCAGGACACTGCAACAAGGAATGGCAGGAAATGACAGCAGTAAAATTAATTCTAAAAAGGAAAAATAACAGGGCTGGCTGCAGCCATGGAAAATTATAAATGGGAAGGAATGTCAGAGGTAAGTGGGGAGAGTGCTGCTAGCATGGAGGCTGACAGGAGCAACATCAGAGGAGCTGCAGGAGGTTCATGCAGTGTGTCTGCAATTTGAGCAAGAGCTTTGGGCTTGCCTACATGGAGGTTCTGTAATAACTGTACCAGCGTGTCATTAGCTCTAATTTGTAGAATTGTTAGCCTAGGAGCTAACTGGGACACCACTGTGCTACATGCAGAACAAAGGACAGTCAAAAGGCATACAATGAAAATAAGTTTTTCCAGGTATAACTTACTCAGAGCACTTGTAGAATCACAGTCACACGTAGGATTTAACTATACCATGCACAGATTAGATGTGGCAGTGCTGGCAGGGCCTTAGCACTGGGACTGCAGCTTCAGCAGCTCTGCTGTCCCTACCCAAGACATGAGTTTTGTGGATGATGCTCCCTGAAGAGCCCTGGAAAACCATGCCTGCTTAGAATAGAATAGACAGTGAAAGTGATTCCTAATGAAGAAAACGATTCCTAATGAAGAAAACAACCATCTTGCTGTGGTTCTAATGCTGGAATCAAATCAGTCCTCTGTGATTACATTACAACAGACCAGCTTGCTGATGGATGCAGAGGATGGGGAACAGGCAACCTGGATGCTGCTCCCAGCTTCTCCTGGAAATGCCAGCCATGAATCTCCAGCACCAGCAGTGCCAGAGGAGGAAGAGGATCACAGCACATCTGCTGTTTCAGCCACCTTGTTCTCCTTTAAGTGGCATTGATGTCACTTTTTTAGTTGAAGGAGAACGCAGAGGATTAGAAGCCCCTCCAGTGGGCAAAGCTATAAAAATGCTGTATGTAATCAACAAACATCACCTGGAGCAGTCCAAACATGGACTGAGCAATTGCAGGAATACTTCCTTTTTCTTTTTCTTAGACAACAAAGTATGAGCCAAAAGCCAGAACTACAACCTCTTGAAAACGTGGGCCAAATTCTGCTTCTGCCTCTGCAATGCAGAGCTTGTATCTGCAGCAGAAGAGGAGGGTGTTGCTTATGACTGTATTTCAGATGGCAAGCTCTCTCACTCAGAAATTGTTTTCCTCAGCATTTGTACAAGCCAAATGAGTTGTGTGGCTGGCTAACAAAGAGTTAAAGGGATTCAATCATTCTTATTTAATCTGAATGCAGTTTGGGGAAGGGGGCTCTCTCTGTGTTCTATTATTATAATTCTCTAAGTATCTGTGGCTGTGTCCTGGGGATAAAATACTGTTTAAATGAAAATTTGGCCTAAGCACAGCTACTATGAGTCAGAACTGTCTGAGCACCAGTGCAAGGACTAGAGCCATGGGGAGTCCAGCTGAGTATAAAAAAAATCCTTTTTGCCTGCCTTCAAGGAAGAAATCTGCTAATCAGACTCAATTTTCTTAACCTGATTTCAATCCTGCTGAAAATAAATGTCCAAAATAGAAGGTAGAAGTCAGATGAAATTCTGCCCAGCCTGGTGGGATGCACCAAACCATGCATGGTTAACATCAGGGGGATTGCAGACAAAGTGTACAGCACAGCAGAAGCATAAATTATAGGGCTAGGGTCAGAGTATTCTAGTGTCTCTGCAGTTACCTTTAAATAAATGGAAAAGAAGACCAAATAAGAAGCATTTGGGCACTGAAGTGACTGTGTTACAGAGCAGCTAGGCTTGGTGAACTTTGCCACTCAGATGTGGAACAGGAGTAGGAGTGGCAAAGCAGCATTTCTGAAAGCAAAGCTTAGACTTGGGCTGCATGGTAATTAGCAAGTGAATGTAGCATGGCACTGCTTTCTGAAAGTGAACATTTTTTTCTTATCTCTCTTCCACACCTGATTTTTTAAATGTATTTTTAGCAATATGAAATGCACAGCATGTTATGAGCACAGCAATGGCTAGATTTTTGCTTTCAAAGAATTATTTGGATGTTAAAACTGAGGCCACACGTTCTCTTCACAACCTGTGGTAGAACCCAGTGGATCTCTTTAAAGGATCTGTTGAAAGATTTCAAGGGAGCATATTCTAGGAACCCAAAAATTGGCATTTGTGATTTTTTGACATCCCAATTACTTGGAAAGAACAAGGAGAAAACCACCATGGTCTGAAATAATGCTCCCAGATAATGTTTGTAAGTTTGTAATGCAGCACATTCTATTCTGTTTTCAAAGTAATCCAAGGTATGAACTGAAGAAATTATCTCAGGGTTTTATACACATAATACATACAGATATGTGTATACTTTTATATGTTTGTAAAAGTAAATAAGCCAAAATAAGGAGCAATCTGATCTAACATCAAAGTTATCCCTGCCACGAGTAGATAAACTCTGGGTCCCAGCCCAAATTATTCAGTGATTTTAATTGCTTTTCAATTTGCTTTGTTTGTACACTTTGTGAAAGAAAGGTGTCATTACTTACAGATGATCTGCTGTACTTAACAGCTTGTCTGCTAAGGCATTTTTTTTCCAATATATATATATATATTTTTTTTTTTATTGTAGAAAATAAGAAGACATTTATGTAGATTCCAAAAAAACTTTGTGTTCCATGGAGAAATTGATGCTCCCAACACTGAAGTGTATTCTAGATTTTTAATGTCCAGCAAATATTCTCATGGTTTTTAATCCTCTCAGACTAAGGAATGAAGCACCAGCAGACACCAGCTGAAGCTGGACTCTGAAATTTGTTCTTACATGGCATGTGGGTGCAGAGGCTTTTGACATATGTAGGTGTTGGTTCTGGTAAATGAGATGCTCTTTAATTAGGAAAGAAGAGAGTCTATTAGTCATTACTTGTGCCCTGATCTTGTGAAAACAGGAGGTATCTTTGTGACCATCTCTCCAAAAAAGTGTTGAAGATGTCTTCTTGCTTGGCAGCTTCTCAGGTCTGTAGTATTGCGTAGCACCACAAGATGCCTGCCACCAGATCCCTTGCCCAGAATGGGTGTGACGTGGGCTTAAATAAGAGAGAAAAAAAAAAAAAAAAAAAAAAAAAAAAAGACCCAACTACTGATTGCATTAATATTTATATGCAAGCTCTAAATTACTTAATGTGTGAAATTCATCAGCTTCAGCTCCTGGAGCTGTCAGCACCTCCATCTAATATCTCATCGTGTTCCCTTCAGCCACTTTCAGCAGTGATTGCGGGACTGTAGTGGCAGCAGGAGGGAGAGAAGGCAGTGAGCACCACAGGAAGGTTTGGGTTGAGAAGGGACCTTAAAGATCACCTCCTGCCACCCCCTTGCCATGGGCAGGGGCACCTTCCACTGAACTGGGTTGCTCCAAGACTCATCCAGCCCTTCCTTGAACACTTCTGGGCATGAGGCATCCACAGTCTCTCTGAGCAACCTCTGCAGGTGTCTCACCACCCCTTGGTGAAGGATTTCCTCCCAATATTTAGTCTAAATCTACCCTCTGAGTTTAAAGCCCTTCCCCCGTGTCCTATCGCTTCATGCCCTCGTAAAAAGCCCCTCCCCAGCTTTCCTTGAGGCCCCTTTCCACAGGGTGCTCGGGCACCCCAGGGTACCCCCAAGGATGGAGGTATCGGTTCTGCCGGCCCTCACCGCGAACATGGCGGGGGTGCAGAAAGGGCCGGAGAAAAACTGTTTGCCCAGGGAGCGGACCTGAGTGCCCATTCGCCTCACGGCCCGCTCGGAACCGCAGCACTGCCGTGCGCCTGCCGGCACTCGGGATCAGCTCTGCTACACTTCAACCCCCCCTTCCCCGCTCCTGCGGGAGACGCTGAACCCGTCCCTGCTCTGCTGGGCCCCTCCCGCAGCGGGCAGTCCTCTGCCCCGCCACTCCCCCGGCTGCCGGCCCGGAGCACCGCCCGCCGCCGCCGCCATCTTTGTTGATGTGTCAGCTCGGCGGGGCGGTCGCGGCCGGCGGGGAGCACCGCAGCCATGGGGGAGCTGCCGCCGCCGCCTTCCCTGCCAACCTCGTAGCGAGCGGGTGAGGGGCCGCGCCGGGACGGACTGCGGGGAAGGGCGGGCGGGAAGGTGGGTGGGTGCGTGTCCGCTGCCGGAGCCCCTCAGCCCCGCAGGCGCTGCCGGGTTCTGTGAGGGGGCGGCGCGGGAGTATTGGCGGCCGAGGGGGCCGGAGCGGGGCGGGCCGGCTCGGCGTTCCCCGGCGAGCTCGGTGAGGGGGCGGCAGTTCTAGTCAGCCTCTCCGGCAGCTTCCCGCGGTGTTGGCAGAGTCAGGGGGCGATAAACTCCCGATGAGCGTAGCCGCGAGGGCGGAGCGGGGCTTGACCCGGGTGCCCTGACGGCGCGGTGGCTGCAGCGAGGGGAGGAGCGGGTGCAGGAGGGAGCACGGGGCTGGCAGCTTCGCGCCGGGTCTGGGGGTGAGGCTCGGGCTCCCTCCGTGGGGAGGAAAGGGGCGAAGTGCCGTGAGGTGACGGGGGGTGAGATCCCGGGGAGAGGGTGAGGTCCCGGGGAGGGGGTGAGGTCCCTGAGTCAGGACCTCCCGAACAGGCATCCTGTGCCTTCTCCAAGTCTCTTTGTTCTTGACAGCTTTCTTCTCCACGTTATTAATTAGGTAGTCCCGTTTCGTTGGCTGTGTGTTGATTTGATTTGATTTTTGCTCTCTAGTTAAATAATTAGGTAACGAAACCCAGCAACTGCTAACGCCACTTTGAAGGTTATTTTTTTAGAGCCAGCAGCAGTGTTGCGGTGGAGCAGGCGTCCTTGCTGTTTTGCAGATGGCATTTGCAAAAGCTGCTCGCCCTTGGAGGTTTGAAAGCAGGAAGCTTTGCTGCAACTTCAGCAAGGTGATTGCTATGTAGGTTTGCAGATTTTGGCTCTTGTCCTGGAAAATAGTCTGCACAGGTGAGTCTGATACGTGTATACTTACAGTGGGACTCTGTGCAGACCAGATCTCTTGAGGAATTGGAATCTGGGTGTAAGATTAGAAACATAGTAGTCTAGCTTCATTGTTGGTTTGTTTTCTCTTCTTTTAATTTTGTGGTTTTTTTTTTTTAAGTTCAGATGTTGCGGGAAGAATAGCCTGTGACCAGTGTCCAGGTATGGTTTGTTGTATAAGGAAACTGACAAGGAAGTGTAGTCTCTGGCTGCTTTGAATGCTTATGTTGTCCATTGACTTTAGGAGAAAATGGGTGGGCTTTAAAGTATGCAAAGGTGAAAGTCTGAAGATGGTTAAAGAGCCTTTCAGTTTGAAATGTCATCCATAAAAAAAAAAAAAAAAGTAAACTTGTTCTGTATTGCCCTTGAATCCTCTTTTTTTCCCCTCCTGAAATTCTTTAATCATCCATTCTGGACTTTTCTTTAAAAATAGTATTTTCTGTTGCTTTATAAGACTTGATTTAGGGTTGTTGACATTACTTGTTGGCATTATGAGGTGCCCTATTTCAAAGTGTTGAGAAAAGGACTGAGGAACCAAATGGAGTGGATTGTTTCATCCTAATTAGCAGCTGTGTTGCTTATCCCTACCGAGTGTTTAGTTTCTTGAATCTGGCTTTTTAAAGAGCTGTGGAAAAAGCAAGTGCTCTGCTGGATTTACTAGTGTTACTAGGTAGCAGAAATATGTTAAATTTGTCTGCAACTTCTGTTAACGAGTAAGCTCCAGTAGGCAATATCCCTTACTTTGTTCTGGGTTGGCTTGTTCTGAATTTATTTTCCTGTTGCCAAAGACAATATTTGAAAAGCCTTATGGATAATTTTTATCATCAAGTCATAGACCAAGCCTGCCTCAAATTGAGGGTGAAAAATAAACCTCATCAGAAGCAAATCAGTGTCAGAACAGAGAAGAAAATCACAACCCTCATTTCAAGAAGTATGTGGAATAGTGCTTATTTTTAAATGTGATAATATTGTATGTAATACTGTCTCACGTATAAATTGCTAGAAGTCAGTCTTCTGTAGAGCTTACAGACTCATTCAGATCCTTAAAGGACTGAAGTGTTTTGCTTGTTTGTTTCCTGGAATACTGGAGAAACTCTGAAGGTAAATCAGGTTTGGGAACAGTAGAGCCTCACCATCCTCATGAATGGTGTTCAGTGTGCAGTGCTCATGCAGACAGTAATGCCAGGTTGGAATTTTACATACCTGTTACATATTCTGGAAGCAGGATTTGAAAATGCTGGCATCTTCAGTGCCAAATGTGCTAAGAAACATATCTTGGCAATACCATGACACTACAGCCCTGTAAGAAGGTCTGCCAGTGCTCCAACTTCCGTAGTGTGAACCAGAGTTATGACTCAGGTAAAGGTGGAAATTATAGAATATATGCTTTGTTCAGGTTGTGAACTCCAGCATAACCTTGGTTTCTTTTCTCTCCCTTAGAGGATTCTTCTTTGCACAGGTGATGTTCTCAGTGTCAGAACATGAACACAAACAGAGTAACTATGACTAACCAGCTGGTACTCGCCTTGTCATAAGCAGAGCTAAAGGCGTGATGCTAAAATCCTGAAAGGTTACAGTAGCACTGTTGCTGCCACTGCATGGGTTGCTGCAGAACAGACTGTCTTCACTTAAAAGAGTAAGAATTGTTCTGTGCTGAAGGCACTGTACTAACACAAGATTACAAGTCTGTGTAACCCTTGAAGTATCTAACTCTCACTTGAAGTCCACAAGAAAAGAATGCTGTTGCTAGTATAATGTTTTCCCCTGATACATGAGCTTTCAACCTTGGGACTGGCATGAAAAAAAAATACCACTCTCAAGATGTACCCCATGACTTGTCTTGTGATGGGAACAAACCCCATCCCACTTGTTAAATGTTAAATGATGAACTTTATTTTGGAGTTGTGTTGTTACTTGGCTCCATACATGCAGTTAATATGACCTTAATATTAACCACTTAGATGAGATCAATTGAAAAACTAGTGATGTCTTGGTGGATTTCATACAGTGTTAACTATCCAACTTGTGACAAGCAGAGGAAAGCAAAGATAAACTTGGAGTAAAACTTGTCTTTTATAGTGCTTGACAATGTTAAAAGAAATGATTCAGGTGCTGAGCTTTGCACCTTGGCACCACCATGGGGCTGTGCAGTCTGTGTTCATATGAAGTGAGATTGAAAAAGAGAAAGATAATTAAGTATTAAACTGATAAAAGCAAGGAAATCCTAAGATTGCCCACTGTGTATACACACTGTTCCACTCCCCTCTGTTCAAGCATGTTCATCAAAGCAAGCCTTTGTGTGAGCTGAGTCAGGAAGCTGTGGTCATGTCTGGGCTGCAGGCTCTGTGGCCCAGTACATTGCCAGCTTTAGTACCTGCACTGTGGGTCACAGTAGTCCTGTCTGCCCTTAAATCCTGTAGTTTTTTCTGTGTAGGTGAGACCACATTGTGTTGCATCTTGCTCCTTGGTAGTACTGGGTGATATTCCAGTAATCTTTTAACTGAATAAGAGCATTACCTTGTATTCTGTCTTGGTCAAAAGTGTATTAATATTGGGAGAGCTAGCATTGGTGGGACTCAGGAGTGTTTCTTTTGTTTCCTCTATATATGACCTGTAAATATGGGAGAGCCAACAGTGTTTGAGACCTCATGGCCCCCCTTTATCTGCTTTGTATGGAATACAGACAGTAATAATGAACTTCATCTCTTAAACTGTCCTTCTTCTGACTTTTCTTAAGTATTGTGATGCTTTTCCACCCAGTTAATCTTTTACTGTTTTTCATCAGTTCCAAAGTTGGGTGGCTTTCTGCTCTGATGTGGAGATGAAACTAAATGCATTTCAAATAGTCCTTACATTAAAATATGTGAAATACCTGGCTTAATGGACCTTTCTACCTCAGACCCTTTCAGTTTAGTTTAAAACTTTGATTTGTCCCTCTACACAGCTGGTGAACAGTAAGAACTACTTTTTGTATCTTTTCATGTAGAACAGGACTTCTTTAGATGAATCCTCACTTCTTTATAAACTTCAGTTGAAAACAGAATTACCTCTATGATTTGAGTTTCCCTCTTTTGCAGTGTTACCTGGTGACACAGTGCTTAGTCTGGGAAAGCCATTTGTGGTGGAGATCTTACCAAAGATGTTATACAAAACACAGATAAGTTGGGTATTAATTGGAAACAACAGGAAAGTTTGTTTTGTGAGTCACTGTGGTGAGCAATAGACTAATTGAGGATATTTGGCTTTAGGAAAAAAAAACACATCTGCAACAAATGAAGTAGAAAGTTGTATCCAGTCTGTTCTTACTAGTTTAAGTGAAAGTATTATTAGGATTGCACTACAGCAAACTGCTAACACAAACTGTAAGATTTTTCTTCCATTTTATTTGTGGTATTATAGAAAACTGTTAACAAGAATTTTGGTGCAATGATAGATTTGCACTGACTTGGAAGAGCATTTTAGTTTGCTCAAATAATGATTATTGTCTAGCAAAGATGTGAAAGTGCTTAAAGAGATGCATCTTGGGTTTTACAATCAATAACACAACTATAAGATGAAAACATTGTTGTCATACTCCAAAATCAATTATTTCTTTAGCAGTCTTGTTGGAGTGTCATTGTACATTTGATAGCATGTAAGCTATTGACAGCTTCGTGTCTTACCCAGTGTAATAGGCTGGGAATGAAACCTGAATTGAAACAAAATGGTAGCTCCATTGATTCTAAAGTTACTTGGATGATGTTTAGGATGAACTTTAAACTTAGGATACACTTAGGATAATTTTTAAAGAGAATAGAAAATATGCATTATTACATTGAAATACTTCTAAGATTATGTTTCTAATACAATATTTTGTAGTATGATGTTTACAGGAGAGGAGTAGGCCTGTGTGGAACAGACCATTCAGGCAAATAAATTATGGTCTTCCTAATAAATGCTATGGGATTTGTGAAGCTTTTTTGGGTAATAACTTCTTTAAGTCTTTCTTTGCTTATTGATTGCTTCATATGTGTGGGACTTTTCAAGAAAATTCTAAAAATCATTATCATTCTCATTTATAGACTCTTTGAAACAAAGTCCATCTCCAGTGCAACACTGAACTGTATTTCATCTTATGTTAACACTTGAATTTGCAATTGAAGACTGGCTAAATCACTTGGACTCTTGCCTTTTGTTGCTTGGGAACCTGTAAGAGTGGGGTGGGTCTGTAACTGGGCTGTTGAAATGATGCTTCAGTCATTTGTCATTCCCTTTCATAGATGAATGTGTTGAAACAGAAGCAATATTAAAAAAATCTCTTCACCAGAGCCTTTAGTGTATACTGCTATGATTAGGGAAAGAGACAAGACAGTATTGAAAAATAATAATGTGAATGATGTGTGATAAATGTGATTTTGTTAAAGTTACCTCTTTGTCTTTGTTTCATGAGCTTTAGCAGCTGCTTACATAGAGAGTTGCTTCCGAGTTGTTACTGTGCTGGAGTGTAATGGACCACTTGTAAAAATCAGTCTGTGGGTTGGAATTTAATATCACATGTGCTTAACATGACTGAATAGGAGGCAGAGTTGTTTAAATGGTGGAATAAGTATTGATTATGCACTTGCACGTACACTGTAATGTCATATTACTGCTTTTTAAAATTACAATTACTATTGACTCAATTTCCAAGGGATGAGTGTAAATCTACTATCTCAGGATAGATTTAGGGCATTGCTGATCTTTTTCTATGTGAATTTATATAAATCATGTCAGGGAAAAAAGGCACTGCTCATTATTACTTAATTAAAAGACAGTCCTCAGTTTCCAAGCAAAGCAAATGTTAAATTCCAGCCCAGCAAAAAGAGATGAAGTTCCAGCTCCTCTCCAAGTTGCACATTTGCTAAGGAAGTGCAGCTTCTGGATCTCAGTGCTTTTCAGGTCAAGGCATGAGTGGTGTGAAGACCTGTAATGGAAGTTTCAGTTGTAGTTGAGTCCAGGAGAGCAGTGTGTGCCTGTAGGTGTGTGCCTGGTTGTGTTGCTGAGACCTTACATGGATAGTTGGGGGCTGGAGGAATAGGAAAATATATTACAGTGTGACTTGAGGTATACGTGTGAATCTTTAAAATAACTGTGAAGTGTGTGCCATTTCCTCATGGAAATTTATATGACTGCATTTACTATTGGGTGATTCAGAAAAAAAAGTAAAAATCAATGGTTTTCTTGGCAGCTGTCATGCCATCAGGCTAATGCTTGTCATTTTTAAAAAGTCTGTCTTCCAGACCTCCCCAGTTCTAGGATTACCTATTAGTGTGTATGTGTCCTGGGTTTTTTTAGTTATTATGTTTTTATTGGATCAGCTTTGAAAGGTTGCATGATTAAGTTGAACGTATTTCTACCCTTAAATATAACAATGAACAGACCACTTGATGTTTGGAGAAAAACTTATTAGAAAGCCTAGAGTACTGAAAACAGGGAAAACAGTTTCTGGTATCTGTATAGACCAGCTTTAATTTCAGGTGCTTTGGTGTTTGTTTTTTTGTCTTGAAACTTGCAGGTGAGCAGTCATCATGAAAACATTGCATTTGTAGCTGCTTTAACCAGGGTATAGAGTTTTCTGCTCATCTAGCACCTGAGTTATACAGAGATAAACCCCATAATTTTCTAAATATGCAGACAAGCTGTACATCCACTTTCCTAAATTCAGCTTTGATAAAACTGGAATGATTCCTAAGTGTCTTTATCTGGCACCTCCAGTTTCAAAATGAAGCTGTTCTTTCCTCACTTGCTGTCACAATTTTGGGATCTGCTAGCAAAAAAACCCCAACCCAACACTGTGTAAACCCAGAGATACAATTAGTGGTTTTGGGCTGAGTTGGAGATGCAGAGGAGGAGAGATGTTTGTAAAATAAGTTAGAATCTGGCACAGAGAACAGTAACCTAGTACCTGTAATGGACAGCTGGTTATTAAATGATAGGGACTTTAGAGACCTTGGGTGTTGGTTTCACCAGATTTTCCTGTCACCAAGCTGCTTACCTGGCCTGGTCATGGCACTTAGGACTCTTAAGATCTGACTCTTAAGATCACCTGCCCATGGAACACTTCATCACTCCTTTCCTTGTCCCCCATATACTCTTCAAATTGCATGGTCTCTATATTGCAGCTTTGGGTCTTTTTGAGATTTTAATATTCACATACCTGTGAAACATTAGTTCCTTCTTCCCATTTTGTCCATTTCTCTACAGTATGCATAAGCTTTATAAATATAAATATATTTTTTTTCTCTTAGAGCAGTGATTTTTTTTTTTTCCTCAGGACCTTTACTGTCAGTCTGTTCGCCCAACCCAGCACACACTTCTCTAATTCTTTAATTTGTTTATTTTAAGAGGGCCCCGTTGTGATAGTTACTAGGTGACAAGGCACACACTTTCTTTTTTTTTTTTTCTTTGTTACTGAATTCCTCTAGGCAACCACACCTCAGAAAATCCTTCCTATAGTTGTCATTAAATACGTTTCTTTAGATGTCAGATGTATTTTGAAAGTGGCTGAAGCAAAGTCTTTTCCTCTGTGACTGTATTAATAGTTTGGGTCAAGCTATCTATTTTATGAAATTAAATGCTAGCATTAATAGCACATCTGTTTAGGAAAGTCCTTTGTAGTGAGGGATTTAAAAGAATCAAGTTTGTCCTTCATAAGATTGAAAAGACAAGCCATTTCAAATGTCATAACATTGAATTAAAATGTACCAGACTCTCAGTGCCTGCCTGTGCTAACAGAACAGCAGTCTGGAGCTGGAAAAGGTTGTATTTATAATTAGATCTGTGCAGACTGTAGGAAACATACAGGGAATTGCTTTCACTGGAAATTACCTTGTAGTGGCTGGGAATTAGTACTGGAGTAGGGGGGAAGATTTTCAGCTGGTATGGTGGGTAACTTGAAGAGCAGCCAAAGGATGAGGGTGTCAACAGCTTCTGTAAAAATCAAGTGTACTTTCCAGCAAAAGAAAGGGGTGGATTTGCTGTTAGAGAAACGTTTATTTTTCCATGCCAGTGAATGACCACTGAAACGAGAATTTACTGCTGAAGCATGAATGGAAAGCAACAATTTTTATACCCCTTTTTTCCTCCACTCTCTATCTGCCATATTTAATGCAATATTTCCTTTCACTTTAAAGGAAGTAGTGGGCAGAAAAAGGAGAAAGTGAAGAGAGGGAGGGAGAAAGGGTTTACACTTTTATGTAAAAATTATAAGTCTTAGCTGTCTGCTAATACAGAAAAATTCAGAGTTCTTAAATTTTCAGTGTTTTTCTGGTGAAGTTGAATAGAGAAATTAGTGTGGTGGTTCTGTGTAGGTATGCTTGAAATATTTTTTACTTCTAATCTGTCTTCTAGAGTTGTGAATGAAAAATATACTATTTCTTCAATCTTTGCTTTCCTTTGCTCATGGGATGCTTCTGCCTTGAAAAGTTGGAGTGCTTTCCACTCCCTGCTTCTGGCTGCAGAGGGTTGTGCTGTCAGCAGATGAGCAGCTAAACACATCTCAGTTACAGCACTATGAGAAATGGTTGCAACCCTAGGCAGTATTAGCATTTAATATTGTGTCCTGTGGCATTTAATATTGTGTGTCCAGTTTTGCTGCTTCTCCAAGCACTAATGTGTTATTTCAAATGGACACAACGTGCAGTGATGCAGATTTAAACTTAAATGTTGTGAATACCACAAGATGATGATAATGATGATAAGTATGCTTGCTTGTTGCTTCTTTAAAGAACACTATGATGAGAAAGGGTGTCTGTGGTTTGTTTGCTTTTTTTAAAAGCAAAACAAAACAGAATCTTCCTTTTGAAAGGTACAATTTGTCTATATTCTGTTGTTTGTAGATGGAGAGGTGTTTATAGTTTGCTTGAGTAAACTGGGCTTGGCTGAGCTGGGCTTGTGTTCCTCACTCCCTGCTACCTGCATCATCACCAGGTTTGCAGTGATTTATTTCCACTTGCTTTGTATCACTGTAGTGTGGGGAAACAGTTGTCTCCTTAGCTTTAGAATAGAAGGAACTTGGGAAGGTGTCTTAAGAGTGTCAAAATAATTGTGAGCTGTAAAACAGAGGAGGAGGAGTGGTCAAACCAGTTGTGTGAGGAGTCCTGTCACAGCTACAGGGAAGTGTGATAAGCTGGTGACAGAAAGGTTTGCATATGCCACACTAGGTATGTGAGTTTCACAAGGTGGTTTGTTATTCAAGATATGCAGGGATGCAAGCTTGGGCTGGGCAAATCTCAGAATGGTACTTTGAGAAGTTCTTACCCTGGGCATTTTAAGTTGATTTGGGAGTGATAACATTCTCCTGTGGCATAGGGACATACACTGTGAGGGTGAGAAAAATAGGACTTGGGGGAGACTGAGGAGGGAGAAGCTTTTGTCATACCATGCAGATGATGATCAACTCAGAGGAGCAGAGCAAATGGTTGAAGGTGAAGCTTAGCAACACTGTGAGAGGTCAGGCAGTGCACACCTGGCACTTTGCTGTCACCCCAGGTACTGTATGCCAAGCAACCATGATTTACTTGTTAGAGGCATTAACCAAGGTATTGTTACAGAAAGCAGTTGATCTGCTTGATTTGCCTTTTAGGATTGCTTTTGATGCTTTCTGAAGACATCATAAAAGACACTGAGCTATTTCATTTTCATAGTGCAGTATTTTGTAGGAGTGGTACCATAACTTTATAACTTCCCTGACTTTGGGACAGTCACTTATAAGGATGGGTAGGGAAATAGAAGATGGCTCTAAAACCTGTAAAGACATGGTGATGTTGTCAGATACCTGTCTGAGACTTTCTGTGTTTCTATGTTTGATGAGAAGCAGTCAAATTCTGGCATGTTTCATTTCAGCTAGCTACTGCTAGGATGGCAGTGTTGAACGTTTTAACCTACTTTCACACCAACAGTTTTGCTTAAAAAGCAGGAGCCTTTAGTTTTCTGTGGCTGGCCTTATGAAGGATCTGCTACATTTGGTTAGGTAGGCACAACAAACTTTGGGTTATCAAGAGACACTTGAATATGAACTTGCCTTGACAGTTGCTCCACATGGTTTCTTTGTCTAAGTATTTCTGATGTCAAGATAAAATGTAATCCTATGATGGATTTTTAAGTTTTATTTGTGTTTTAAAAGTTAGACTATGAAAAATAACACTATCCAGCAGCAGTAACAGAAGTCTGTTCAGGTTGTGAGCAGATTCAGATGGGCTTGGGCAGATAGAGATAAAATCCAATGTATTGGAATCAGAAAGGCTGTGAATATTCTTAATGTGGTAAATTATATTCTGAGTGCCACTGAAAATCAGAGTGGGTCTGCAGGGAACACTGAATCATGAGTCGCTATTCAAATTCCCTGTGCATTTGATAAATAAAGCATAGGTTTTGTATGATTGATACTAAGTGTAAGATTTCATGGATATGGTGGTGGTGGCATTTTAGTGCTCTGCAACTAATTGAGTTAAGGAAATAATTGTATTTCTGTTTCCACATAGATTAATCTTTCCAATTCTAATTCACAGTGTTACTTACAGAAATAAGTCACACAGTAACATGAAAACTTAATATCCTTCCCATTGTGCTGTCTTAACAGGGCTATGTTTTTTATCTGTTGCTTTCATATGAAGAGAAATACCATCCAGCTTGAGGAATGGACTGGAGATACTGGGTATCAATATGAAAGTTTGCATACCTGATTTTACCTCTTTCTTGTGGGAGTGGTGAGCTGCAGCAGCTGGGCAGTGATCAGCAGCTTACAGACAGTTTTACATTAAACATTTCTTGGTTTTATAATTCTTTAGAACATACTGTAGAAAAGGCTAAAAATGAGCAAAAAAGTCTTCCTTTGATCATTCCAGAGAAACTGTCAGCAAGAATTTAGGTGAGGGTAACCACTAAAGAAGAAAGTTGTATCTGAGCTTTATAGTAATATAGGCTCAGAGAGCTGTAGTGGGTGGGTGGATTAAAAGCTACCTGTGACAAGAGGGAACAGGTACTAGAAGTGAATTTCTCTTAACTGCATAATTTGCAAATTATCTTACAATTGTTGACTGTGTTAAGTGCAGCAGCCTCAAAACATTATTTTAACGTTTTTTTAATTAAGTAGGAACTAGTGTGTTCTGCTACTGAAACTGAATGCTTTTTCTTGCCATTATTTCTCTTCTCTTGCAGATTGAGATCATCAGTGGGAATTGTTCCTTTTGTTAGTTTTAGTTTAGAATAACAGCTTTGTGAGCTTTCATTACAAGGAGAAGTTACCAAAAAGCAGATAGGTACCAAAAGAGCAATTGTTTTGGCTGCACAAACCAAGTGAATGGATTTGTTTACTTCAATGTTGACCTAAGCATAAATCCTAAAATGGGGAGTAAAAGTTTCACATTGTTTATAAACTCTCACACTCACCACCTCAGTTCTCATTTCTATCTTTCCTTACCACTTGCTTTCTGGTTCCTATTGGTTTGTACTGGTTTAGAGGCTGAAACATTGAGGATTTTCACTCTGAAACCATAAAGGAAGAGTGGTTTCCTTGTTACTTAAAAATGTGTAATTGTCACTTGATGCCTTGTGAGTCTTGTCCAGACATCACACATTCCCTTGTGTACTCTCAGCCTTATGCTCACTTTTCCTTGTGCTTTCCCCTTGCTGATTACCTGACCCTTGGAGCCCAACTGTTGGTTTCAGATTCTAGTGGCAGGTTTTTCCTTTGATGGTATTTCCTGGTAGGAACAGCTGGGCTAAGGTTGCTTTTTTTTTTTTTTTTTTTTTTTTTCTGTATTTTTATACCTTGTAGTAAAAGGTGATAGTGGTAGCAATTAGTCACAGACCTAATGGGATTCTTGTATCTCTGTTCCAGCAATGTCAGCCTCAGTACTAAGTGCTGGTTAGGAAGGCAGGACTTGGCAGTGCAGCGGGTTTCCTTTCAGAGGATGTAGCTGAACGACTCTGGCTGTGTGACACTGTTAATAGAAAGCTAAACAAATACAAAAGCAAGGATGAAAACAAGCTTGGTGTTGCAAGATGGCAAGGTTGCTGCTTCCTTTGTTATAATTGTTGGAATAGTAAAATTGAATTTAGAAACAAAAACATTTGCTGTATTATTAAAAAGTCAAATTTATCCAGTGTCACGGGAAAGGGCTGCAGCTGAAAGTTATGACTGCTGCAATGAATTCTTCCTAATGGAAAAGAGATGACAAAGGCATCTTGTGCTTGTTAAAAATGCCAGCAGTCTTTCCAGACACTGGCCATCTGGGATTCCTGAAAAAGAAGATAACAGCATTATTATACATGGGCTCTTCTGTAAGTGTTCTATCTGGACCTCAATCTGATGTCCTTCTAGAAGAATGCTTTCTACAGAGCTTTCAAACTCCTCAAATGTTGGCTCTGCAAGTGACTTTTTCAGAGAGCAAATCTGCCTCAGGCCATCTGTGCTCTTCCAGCATGGAATTTTGGCTGCTTGAAAGCAGATGGGAAAAGAAAATCTATATCCCCACCGTCCTCCCCCAGCCCCTTCCTGCCTTTAGGTTGCTGAATATAGATATATTCTGCTGTATGGGGGGTGAATGAGGACGTGACAGTAAACAACTCAGATATTCTGACCGGATAAGGGAGTCACCCTGTGCTGTAAAAATGTGTAGATCAAAGCATATTACTGCTTTGCCTGTAAAGAGAAATGAAAAACTCTAAGGGTCAATTTTTATTGTTTTATATCTGGGTGTTTTTCAGAGGTGACGACTTGGACTTTTTGTGACTTTAAATCCTAGAATTATTAATTCTAGAGCTCTGTGCTCTTTTATTGTCTTGCCATTGATGTCCTTGATTTCTAACCTACTTTTAGAAAAACTTGTGCTGGAGCATTTGCTTAAAAGTTAATACTGGAAAAAATAAATGTGCAAAACACATAAGTATGTAAATATTTTTGTCCTTTGAATGTTACTTTCCAGTAGTCTTTCTTTTCCCTCTCTCAAGGTCTTTTAATTTTAATTTTGAATATAATATGTTGTGTAATGTGAATTCTTCTAGATTTCCAAAGAAAGATGGAGGAACATTTATCAGAAATGCAAAGCACACAGGACCCAGTCAGTCTGTCAGATGATGCCTCTTCCAGGTCCCCAGATAATGAGAAGACTGATAAAACATCTGGAATGAAGGACTGCTCAAGCATCAGTTACACTGGAGATGATGCTGGTGTTTTGGAAAGGGAATCGAGGTTGTTGCCCTTGGATCAGGAATCAACAGGTAGTGGTGTAAGCAGCAATGGGGCCCTGGCAAAAGGACAAGAGCAGCAGAGTGGGGAGGCAAACAGCTGTTCCAGTCCCTGCTCTGAAAGAAAGGTAGAAGACTCCACAAAACCAGAACGAATATCTATTGAGGAATTTGAACAACAAGATCCAAAAAGTAAGCAGGCAGAACAGTCATTAATGGAAATATTACAGGAGCTCAGGGAGGAGTCTGACTTTGTGAAAAACTCTAGTGATAAAATCTATTCGGAGAGCCCCTACGACACAGACTGCACCAAGAAGCTTATTTCCACCATACATCAGACTTCCTCACAAGAGGATTTGCTAAAGGAAATAGAGTCTGAACTCTTAACTGCAGATTTTCCAAAGGAGAGACAATTCCCAAACGGTGTGAGGAAGGGTGAACAAGCCTTGGCCATGTTTGAAAAATGTGTGCAAGATAAGTACCTGGAGCAAGAACAAACTATTAAAAAGTGAGTATTTGGGTGTGCTCATCACAAATGGAGTTGTGTACTGAATGATTTTGGTTGCATGTTGAGTGTATGCAACATTTTGGCAAGAAACAAGTAGCCTCTTGTGAGTTCTTGTAAGGGCAATTAATGAGCTTTTTAAATTATGTTCTTTAAGTGAGGAATTATTTTTACTTATGGCTTGTATTTATAAATAAAAATGTGTGACTAGATCTCTGAATTCTTGTGGAATTTGGCAGGAACTGAACAGCCAACTGTTCAGTTGAATAGCCTGCCAATGTCAAGAATTACTTAAATACTGTAAAAGTAATGGTGATATAAAGATAGTCCAGGATTCATTCAGTCCATGTATGTCTTTGGAGAAATCAACCCCTGTAATTACTAATTCCCACTATGTGCATTTAATTTATGAGTTTGAAAATGCTTCTTTTTTTTTCATGTAGTATTTAGTCTCCCGTCAGAAGTTGCTGATTAGTTGAGTTGGAAGCAATACGTGGATAAACTATTTATCTTCCTGCATTTGAAATGCATGGTTTATAAATTTTACTGTAATTAACTGGATTTAACAGTTCTACCAGGCAGTACACTACATGAAGAATATTATATTAATGAAAAAGCACTTCATTGTTTGATCTATTGATATCTCACTTGGTGTTTCCTATTCTGTTAACACTTTGGAAATATTATTGCTAACAAATGTAGCCTCTAACTTCAAATTTATTCCTGCTTGCAGAGCTGAAAAGGAGCATCCTACTCTTCATGTAAGGCACACTGATACCATGATATAGGAGAACTAGACAGAGGGAGAAGAGATAAGCAAAAAGTAGAGTAGAGAAAGTGTTCTCTTGAACCTCACGAGTTAACCTCTGACAGATCTTAAACTTGAGGTTAGTCAGTTGGTGGCGGGGAACCTTGGAATGCATAGATTGACATTCAGTAATTATGGAGGAGGAGGAGTGGGAATCTGAAGTGGTGGGTGTGTAGATGGTTGTAATTCCTGGAGGTTGTAAGTGAACAAGTTACTTGGGCTTAACTCGTTTATGGTAAACTGAAAAGCAGGTCAGTGTTTTCAGCCCTGGACCAATTACTTCCTTAGAGACAAATGTTTATATAAATATATGTATGTATTATGTATGTACATGGAAAGGTTTTCCAATAAACATGCCTTCAGTCACTTATTTTTTGTCAGCTGCTTTTCCAGCTGCACCCTTTTCACTCTTGGGAACTCACCTCAAGTTGATTAAACTGCTGGAGAGCATTTTATGTTTGGTCCAAAGGGCTTTCTGGAATACATGGATTTTGTCCATTAGTTTATTATTAGCAGAAGTTCTTAATGTTGCTCTAGTAATAGGCCAGTAATCTCCCGTGGTCAGATCTAAGGTGTATCAGTGAGCAGCAATTGTGTGAATTAAGAATTTGTAATCTTGGAATATTCATTAATAGATTAAAAAACAGGTTCAGAATCTCTGAACTCTCTTTCACTGATGGTTTTGAATTCCTTGTAATTTAGAAGCCTACTTTGTTTAGAGAAATTTCTTTTTTTTTTCCAAAGGAGGGAGCTAAAGATGAAAGTATGTATGTCAAAGGTTATTTAAATACCTTGTTCAGGTAAGTGCATGCTTCCCACACATCCATGCAATTAGTGGCCTAAAATAAACACAGTGGCCTAAAATAAATCTAACTGTATCTGCGAACTTCTAATATTTAAATACTTTTAAGACTGTTTATTGAGCCATTCTAACAATGTAACTTTTTAGTTTTATGTGTAACTATCTTACATTGCTGGGCTAGAAGGTCAAACTAAGTAGGTGTGAGCTTCAGCTGAGGCTTCAAGCAACTGAGCTGCAAAAGAACAAACAGTTGCTTAAAATTTGAACTTTCTAAGGAGTATGAGCATGGACACTGTTGTGGTTACATACAAACTTAGGACTTAAAAAATAAGCGTGCCATTTCTTACCAAGCTGTGAACTTAGGGCTGCTCTGAGCAGTTCATGAAATGAGTACAGTACCTGTGTTTTCAGATGTTTGACTGGAAGTTACTTGTCTTAGGAAGACCTTAAAATTGTTAACTTTTATGGTTCTGTAGTAGCATACTTGTATCAAATACTGCACTTCAGTATGGACAATAACAACCCCAAAATGCTGGAAACAAACATTTTTCTCACAAGGAAGATGCTGCTTCCTGGTTTGGAGTTACATTTCACATGCACAACATACTTCTGCTTTGTTTGTAAGGCTTTTGTGGATTTAATTAATGTTTCTGGTTGTATCTCCTAATGAAATTTGCAGATCAATGAGGAAAATCTTCATCTCAAAATGAAAAGAAATAAACAACAGCAACAACAAAGCCCAGTACTTAATTTAATTTTTTTTTCTTCACAGATTGATTAAAGAAAATAAAAAACATCAGGAACTGATTTTGGACATTTGCTCAGAAAAGGATAATTTAAAAGATGAATTGAAAAAACGAACAGAAACAGAAAAGCAGCACCTAAACATTATTAAACAGGTACAGCTAACAAATCAGAAGTGCTGGTTAGTAGTATCTCACCTGTATGTGATGTTACTGTTGCTACTGTTGAACACCATGTCCTTGATAGCATAGAGGAGGAAGGGGAATGCCCATGCTTAATATCCTAAGCTTTTTAAGAGGATAAATCTGCTTTTCCTTTCCAGGAAATATTGTTCATTGGATAAAAGTGTTTAGTCTCTTTGGATAAACTGACTTTCTAGTTTAAAGATCAATTAAGTGTTCCTTATCTGGTTGTCTCTTGTAAAGAAAGTCAAGAGAGTTCCCATTTCATGGGTTGCCTTGCTGGGTAGCTTATGTGTACCCTGGCTTTCTGCTGGAGACAGGGTATGTTGAAGGCCTTGAAAAAAATGACAAGTTCAGTCTTTCATCCCAATAGGATGAAATATTTCTTGTATGTAGTCATAAAGGGGATCTTATGTGAGTATTGTATCAAGACAAATTTCTTCTTAGTTTGTCATCTTTGACTTCTGGTGTTAACCATCCCATCTTCTCATAGAAGTGGATGGGTGTGTAGTTCCAGTTGCAAGTGTTAACAGTATGTAGAATGTGTATTAAGGGGAGAGGATATTAACTGTGGTCTTGCACATTATTTTGGCATTAGCAGTTACTGTGAACAGGCATTTCCCAAGTGAATTATTAGACTCACGGCAGACCAAAGAGGCAGAGAGATGTAGGCTGGTTCTAGTGTGGGAAGAGAAGGTATCACATCTGCTGTCACTGCTTGTCTACTACATTACCTGCTGATGTTCCTACAGTTGTTTGGCCTGGCTTTAGAAACTGATTAACAGAATCTGGGAAGAGATAGCATTTAAAATACTAAATTCTATTTGTCAAGTTAATGGTGATACTACTCTAGTTGTCAGGTATCTCTGTTAATATCTTCATCATAGAGAAATCTTCTCCAAGCAGTGTGTCAGGCTTGCAGTGTTCCACAGGAAAGTATTCATGAAGGGATAAACTTAGTCTGTCTTTGGTTAATTTAAAAGAATCTTTGAAAAATCCATGATGTGCTTGAAAATCTTACTTTTAAAATCTTTTAAGCTACAAATTGGAATTGCATATGCCTGAATAAATCAGCATGAGCAGCTTACTTCTTTTATCTAGTCTGTATTTCCATGATAGCACTGTGATTTCATGAAGCTATGTCATGCAGCAATTGCTTTATCCCATTCTAAAAAAAAAAAAAAATTGAGGTAGTTTCTATTGCTTTCTGGTCAGATAAGTAGGATCTGTGGTATTAAGTGCTTGGAGGGGATTTCAGAAAATAATGGTTTGGAGTGTAAGCACCTGGAGTTGAGAGTAAGATACATTGCAGTGAAACATTTTGGTTTTTTCCTTTGTGATGTGGGTGTTTTAATGTTGCAGTTTTGGATGTAGTGTTTTCTGGCAGCTTTCAAGTCAAAGAAACCTTGAGTGCACTCAGAGCTGCAAGCAGATTATATGATCATCCTTGTGTGTATAAAAATTTTACTTCATATGACCAGTGATTCCTTTGTTAAGAAGAGAGTGTGAACAATTTATTGTGTGGCAACAGAAGCATTTTAGGTTGTTCTTGACTTTTATGTAGCAGTTTGGAATTGCATGAAAATGTAAGGTGCTGGCCCTGAGATTTTATACTTCTTAATATCCTACCCATCCCAAACCCAAGCAAATGACCTGTGGTGAATTGGTTTTCCTCTGGAACAAAAGTATGGTCATGAAGGTGCAAGCTGAGCAACCTTTGGGCAGCATTAGAGCTTACCCAGGCACCACTTGCTCCTGTGCTGCTGCTGCTTCACCTGAACTTGCATGACTGTGCAGTGAATACACACTCTGGGAAATATTCTAGTTGGACATTGGTCATTATTCTTCAGCTGGATCAGGTCTCTGAGTTGGTTCACTAGGCAGCTAAAAAAAGTGCCAGCACAATGATTAAACACCTCTTTATTTGCTCAGTTATTTTTCAATGAATTAATTCCTAGTCCAGTTCAGTATGGATGCATGACTGCTTTGTTGGCACGGGGAAGGATATGGCACAGGGATAACAACAAAAGGTTGGAAGGTGAAGCAACTTGAGTGAGCAGCCAGCTCTGCTGTAGAATCTCAGCATTTGCTGTCAGTCTATGATTTTTTGTGTAGTAAATTACTCTGCCTCATGTTGTACTTGATTTGATGTATCTTCAGTCTCACTGAAGATGAGAGTTGTCATCTTTCATGCCTGTACTGTAGTGCCAAGCTAGATGTTGATATGGGTGGTTGCAGCTTGGCAAGTGTAAAATACAGGAAAATATCTGCAAAGTATCTAATGTTGTGAAATGCTCCTGCTTGTACAAAACATGTTCAAAGTCTTATTTTCCCTATAATTATACCATAATGTTGCCTTTTAGCTGGAAGCAAGAATGGAAGAGCTTAATAAAGAAGTGAAAGCTAGTAAAGACAAACTTTTAACTCAAGATGCAGCAGCCAAAAATGCTATTCAGCAGTTGCATAAAGAAATGGCCTTTCGAATGGAACAGGTAATAAGGAAAACCTTTAATTATTGAACTTCTCATGAACAAACTTGGTTCTTGTGGCAGCCTTGGTTGTTAGATTGCTAGGTAGAGCAAAATACTTCAAAATTGGAACTATTAAGTATGTAGTTATATGTACATTTTTAATAACTGGCATCAGTGAATTTCTAAAGAGCTGTTAACATTCTATAGTTCCTGATAACTCTTTTTAATGTGTGTGTTTGTATTTATGGAATTCAGCCTGCAAGGAAATCTCATTTTCCTTGCCTATAAGCTGATCGTGTCTCAAAAAAGAGGTAAAAGCTGGCAGCTTTTTTCAAACAGGCTGTCACAAAATTATTTTTTCAGCGCCAGAACTAAACTCTCATTTTGTCTCATCTATTACTAAAAGCTGAGGTTATTTTTTTTCTTATTTATACCATGTCGTGCCAAGTATTTCTCTATTATATTAATTCTAGAGCTCAGCATATGATTTTTTTTTTTTTACTTGAAGTAGAATTTGTTAGGTCTGGGGGGTAAACTGACAAAACAAGCCACTGAAAAAGTGAGCCAGTGGCTAGAGATTGTGCAGTTGGTGTGTGGATAAGGGAAGACAGAGGAATGGTGCTGAGTATTATTAAAATTATTTTGTTGCTAAAACTTGCCAAATACACTTTTTTCCTTCTGAAACAAGAAATTACATTACAAATGTATTAATAACTCATTTAAAATGTCCAACTGTGAAGCTGCAGCTTCTTAGCTGGGTATTTACTGTTAAGTACGCGTAGTTCCAGTACTTACAGGGGATGTAATATTATCTTTGTGCTACTGTACTGTGCAGTACTGCAAATACCCAGTAGCCTTGTGCACAAGCTAATTAGGAAATCCAAGGTTGATTCACTCTGTTTTAATATTTTTCAAGGCAAACAAGAAATGTGAGGAAGCACGCCATGAAAAGGAAACGATGGTGATGAAATATGTCCGAGGGGAGAAGGAGTCACTTGACCTTCGAAAGGAAAAGGAGATTCTTGAGAGAAGAGTGAGAGATGCAAACAAAGAAATTGAAAAGCATACTAATAAAATCAAGCAGCTTTCTCAGGAAAAAGGAAGATTGCACCAACTCTATGAAACTAAGGTGCTTAAAGCAATGCTGTATGACTTGAGTGATTAAATGACTTAATGATTAAAAGCATTATCAGAACAACCTTATTTGTTATTGTACTTGGTGAAAGAAACATGTTTTCATTTGGTTTTCCCTTTCCTCCAAGGGAAGGGGAAGAAGTTACTGAGTTTTCAGTCATTTTGAAGCTCCTTTGAATATTTCTCTGAAAAGTAGTTTATGAAACCTTAGAGGCTTTTTTTGGCAGACTTGAAAAGTCTGCTTGTTGCAGTCTAGATTTTGAGGGTATTTCTAGCTTCTTGGGATTTTTTTTTTTTAAGGTTATACTGGCATTAAAGACTTGCAGTCTTTTTTGCTAGTCTTCTGTGGTTTTACTTCATTTTCTTTTTTGTAGTACTAAAAATAAACCAATAGAACTTTTCTAAAATTCTGCCAGTAGGAGACTCCTGCTAGCTCCTTAGATTATCCAGGTCTTTTTTTATATTGTGCTCCACAATTCTATTTCATATGAAGGATCCAAAAATTGACAGATTATTGTTCAAACTTTGACTCGGGGTTCTTGTAAGTATTTGTACTATACGCAGTTAACAAGAACAGGAGGATCAGAAAAATACAAATTAATAGAAGTCCTAAAAATTATGCTTCTGAAACAAAACATTACCTCATCATCCTCTCTTACTGAATAGGAAGTGGGAGCTTGACTTCAGGTTTCCTAAACAAAGCTTAACTTTGTAGCTCTGGAGGACTACACTAGAGCCTCACAGGAATTGTATGGCACTTTTACAGTTGTGCTTTAGGCTTTTTTGGTAAAACGAACCCATCACTTCAGAAACACAGTTTGGAAATTTGACTTAATGCAGTGGCTTGTGGATAAGTGGTGTAGAAGGTTATGCCAACAATGTGCTTATATTATCATACTGTTTTGGCACTGACATAGAGACATTTTGCTGTCAGTGCTCACGCTAGCTGCACCTGCATATACCATTCCACTGGTATGACAGTTTTTACCTGTAGTCTTTTATAATACATGACCCTATCACCTTGAACCCGTGTTTCCTTATCTTTTTGCCAAAAAAGGAAAAAAAAAAAAAGCAAAAGTGCACTGTGCAACTTACCCAGAAGATTCTTACATTAGATCAGAACTCTAGACTGTGCTTGACCTTGTAATAGATATGTAACATTAATGTGTAGTTAGAGTAATGCAGCCTTACCTTGCTTATCAAATCAGAATGCTGGTAATTTGTTGAGGTTTTTTTGCTGGATTGTGGGCTAAAGCATTATTGAGCACTCTCAAGTCTGTGAATGCTTTTTGCAAAATACAGGCAATACTAAGAAAAAAATCACAACTGCTTTGACACTTGAGTAGGAGCCTTGTTGTAGAAGCACTGGATGATTTAAATCTATAAAATAAAATCTATGCAATCTTCTTAGGATGGTGAAGCCACTCGACTCAACAGAGAAATAGAAAAATTGAAAGAAGAAATCAATTCTCATATTATCAAAGTAAAATGGGCTCAGAACAAATTGAAAACAGAAATGGATGCACACAAGGTTAGTGAAGTGGTACACAATACCATGACATGAAAATGCAGTCAGAGGAATGTAATTGCCATACTGTTGACTTTTTATATCATACTTAAATCTAATTCTAAACTGTCTTTGTTTAATTTGGATACCTGCAGCAAAAGTCAGAACAGGGCTCTTAATGATATAAAAGTGCAAATGTTGAAAGGATATGAGGGGAGGGAGTATGGAGGGGATTCTGCCAAATATGACTTTTTTTTTTTTAATGAATTATCTGTCTCTTCTTGTTTATGGAGTTAAATCTATCATCTGAAAATGCACATGGCATATGACCAGGAGATCCTTTTGTTGCACTTTCAATGTTGGAACAAAGAAAATTGCATGAAGTTATAGCTGAATAGAAACAAGAAGAAAAATAATGCTGGACCCTTTTCATTGTTGTTAATTCTTTCAAGGCTGAAATAGGAAACTTTATTATGAGAAATGCTTTTCCCAGAATAAGTTAGATAAATAGGTTTAACCCGTATTTTATTAATGTTTTTTTATAGGAAACCAAAGAACGACTCAAAGATGCAACAACAAAATTAACTGAAGCAAAAGAAGAAGCAGACCAGATAAGGAAAAACTGTCAAGAAATGATAAAAACCTATCAAGTAGGCACACTTTCTCAGGAGGAAAAATTAGCATTTAGCATCTTGTTTTTCCTCCCTTTCTATCTTTATTTGTAGCAGGAAAGAATTATCCTGTGCAAGCTACAAAGCTGAGATGAACAGTCACTGATTTCTGTATTGGGAAAGATGTTAAATAAAAGGGAAAATCCTTGTCTTGATTGGCACGTGGTATGGGGATCATTCATGGCATGTTCAGAAAAGGAACTCAACCATGTGGAAAGCTGTCTGTATGTTTATAAAACTGGAAAGGGGAACATAAAACTCTTTAACTGTTCTTGTCTTCAATCGTTTTAGGAGTCAGAAGAAATTAAATCGAATGAATTGGATGCAAAACTCAGAGTAACTAAAGGAGAACTAGAGAAACAAATTCAGGAGAAGTCTGATCATCTGGAGGTAAATATGGGATGTGTGGAGACAGTACAGTTGGCAGCTTAGGAGTTAAAAATGCCATGAGTTTTTTAATTTTGAGAGTCTTAGTTTAAGCTGCTTACAAGTTTTGCCAGACATTTTTCTTTTTTACCTGATACCACAGCCCAAGTGTCTGCATTTAGCCCTGCTTTTTGGAGGATGGTTTTTAGCTATTACTATGGATGCACTTTTAAAATTAAAGTTATGTGAAGTGGATAATATAACCAGGAGGAAGTAACTGCTCTTTCATTTATAAACATGAGTGTTGCTATAATTGGAGAACACATTAGCTTGTAGGCAGGCATTATGCTATTCTATATGGCAAGAAGAGGCAGGGTACAGCCTCTGTTCTGGGTGAATATTTGCAACCCCCAGAGCTAATTCATGACTCAGGACCTGTTCCCAGCTTATATGTGTATGTGCCATCTCCAGTGTGCCTGGAACTTTCCCCAGGGGCTGTTGTGGTTTAGATCTGTACACCTGAAACTGGAGTGTGTAATCTCACTTTTGTTCTCAGTTCTGCTGAGAATAAAGAAGCTTTTAAGCTTTGCTTTTCTTTTTGAATAAGTCAAACAAATGTTTTTGGGTACCTGTTCTGCCTCAAGCCCTCTCAGCTGTTGTAGTGGCCTGCATTGGCCTAAATTTTTTTGATATCCCAGAAGATGCCACTGTCTATTTACATTTCTCAAGGAGCTTTTCACTCTTTAAAAGGTGCATCATGCAAAAATAAAAGAACTGGAAGACTTGAAGAGAACATTCAAAGAAGGAATGGATGAACTTCGAACACTGAGAACAAAGGTAAAGTGTGCTATGTTGGGTTGCATTGAGGCTGAAGGCATAGTGTTGGGTACTGGAACGAGATTTTATTCCGTCTGTTAATTGTATTTTTACTCCTTTCAGAGTAGTCAGTGTGATTAGAAACTGGCTGGCATGAGTCTAGAAGGGATATGTAACTGTGACTCTGGGCTGCCTTTCTTAAAGAGTATGCACTGATCCATAGTACAACAAGGTTTTGTTTCATGATATGCACCTCACTGGATTGAAAACTTGTGAGAGAGATTTTAGTAAACATCTTGTAAATTTAGTAACTTTATAAAATGATACTTGTAAACTTCTCCTGCCTGTGAAGCTAGTTTTGTAGAGGTCATACACATTATCTTTGTTAAGAAGTATATGGTAGCCATATCTTCTGATCTGGCCACAGATTAGAGTGGTGTTTTAGCTCAATAGGAGCTTAGAAAAAGGGAGGAAGATTGATAACTGGCAAAGAATGTCTTTGAATCCTGCTCCATTAGATGGGTAAGTCTGAAACTTTGGAAAAAACCAATACTAGTTTAGGTTGGTCAATTTTTAAAATTTTTTTTGGGGGGGGAGGGGTGGTTTCCATTATTTTGCCTCTGTTTTTCCATTATTTTGACTGTATTTCATCTCAGATATTTGGAATGTTGTTTGGAATCACCAAAAAATAACAGGAGCTTTGTACAGTAGTCTAAACATTTGATCAGAATCATTCACATCTGAAATTAGGGAGAATAAATAGTTTCTGTTTTGGTTTTTTTTTCTATTTAGGTAAAGTGTCTAGAAGATGAGCGTTTAAGAACAGAAGATGAGTTATCCAAATATAAAGAAATCATTAATAGACAGAAAGCTGAAATTCAGAATTTGCTGGACAGAGTCAAAGCTGTAGATCGTCTGCAGGATCAACATCAGAGGTACAGCTGTGCACTTGGAGAAATGATTCAAAAGATGTCTGGGATGTGGAAAGATGTTTTTTTAAATGAAATCCTCAGCACTTTAAATTGTATTGTAATTTGAAGAATCCCTGTCCTAATTTAAGAGTTTTACTAATCTAAGTCAGTATTACTAGTACTGTAGACAACCTAGGTGATCTCTGACAAGACTGCTAAATCTAATTCTTACCTCTTCCATTATTGGAATAAGTAGTGATTGCTTTCCTACTCTGTAGGAGGTGTTATCCTTTGGCAGTGTAATGCTAGGTAACTTCTGTTGTCATTGACCACAGGAACCTCATGTTGGAAGCATGTAATTTGTAGCAATGGAGTTGTAGTAGAATTCAGTTACTTAGTTTTACAAAATTACAGGTATTTTTCACTATGATGAATGATTTGAATCATTAATCCCAAGTCTCACTTCTGCTCAAAAAACATAGATATGGGGTTGTTGGTTTAAAGTGAATTGAGCCTCCTGGTGGTTACACTTGTCTGACAGAGAGTTCAATGAGATGTGTGCCATTGCTTTGTATAATTTTAGTTTTATTTTATAATTTGAATAAAAATACTCCTTGCGAGAAAGAGGGGTGAGAGTTTTCCTGCTGATGTTGGCAGGTAAGGTTTTAGAAAGATGTAGAAAATTCAGTGATTGAAAACTAATGAAATAATATGGCAAGAACAAGTGAGAAGAGGACATTCTTAATCTGTAACATTTTAACAGCTATTTAATTTTGGCGTTTCTGTCACTTCCTCTAAAATGTTGATCATAACTGAAGATATGGCATTTCTCACTCAAATGGTTTATAGGTGGTAGATCAAAAGTCTCCTAATAGGAGTGCTTCAGTAGAAACAAGAACATTCTTTGTAAAGGACTGGCAGGGGGGATAGTGGAGTAAGATGGGTCCTGTGAATTGGAGCTGCACCACTTGGGTAAGGATGTTTCAAAAGTTATTGTATTGCTGTCTTGGAAAAGTTCAAAACTGGGCTATTTCCCCATCTCTTTAAGGCAAGTCCTCTTAGAGAACAACCCTGATGTTGAATTTGCAGGATCTGGTTTTGGGATTTTTTTGTTTATACCTGGTTCTGCAGCTCATGAAGTTGAATGCAGAGGGATTGTCTTCCTTGGGGGAGCTAATGACAGTAAATCCTTCTGTGGATATAGATAACCTGTCATTTCAGCACTGCAACATGTCATGAAATGGAATCTGCAAGCTCTCTTGGTATTTAAAACTATCAAGTGACATAACAGATGCCTCAGGGTGGTTAATTTGTTTCCTCTGCCTTATTTGATCTTGACCTGAATGCTTTTATTTTAGTAAGATGTCACATCTTTAAGCTCAGCTTATCCCTAATAATATTAGATACAATTGTTTTGACAGAGACGAACAAGAAATCAGTGCTTTAAAGGAAGAAGTAGATGGTTTCAATTCTCTCATTGCTGATCTCCAGAAGGACATTGAAGGTAGTCGGAAAAGAGAATCTGAGCTATTGATATTCACTGAAAAATTAACCAGTAAGAATGCACAGCTTCAGTCTGAAAACAATTCCTTACAGAGCCAGTTGGATAAGCTTTCTTACAGCGAAAGAGAGCTGCGCACTCAGCTGGAATGTGTTCAGCAAACTAAAGATGATCTGGTGAGTACAGCTTGGGTGTGTACAGCTTGGGTTTTACACTTGTTAGATGTCTGATGCTGCTAAATTCATGGCACATGAAATCCACCTTGTGTCTTTACTTACGTGACCACAGTTTCTCATTTGAAGTTTGCTAATTTGATGGAATAATATCAGTGGGTATGAACACATTATTCTAGGGGAAACAAATCCTGAGCCAGACTGCACTGGAATGAGAGGGTGTTACTGGGTTGTTCCACCACCTCTCTGGGCAACCTGTGCCAGGGTCTTACCACCCTCATGGTGACTATGACATTGTTCTCTACTGTGTCATGTAGATCTGTTGGAAGTAGCTCAGAGGTCTCACTGCAGCATTACACTGTGCTGCATATTCATTTACAGTGGTCATGTTTAGCCTGAGTGGTAAATATAAAATGTGAGTGATTTGCAGGTGAAAAGAGTAGAGTTAAGGCTGTTGAGCATGCGGTATGGTTAAGCTGTGTTGGTTTGGGTTTTTATATGGCTGAAAATAAAACTGCAATTTCAGGCCACCAAGTTGCAGAAGGAGGAGGATCAGCGAAAGCTGGAGGTTGAGACCCTCCAGGCTCAGCTAACTTCAGAGCAGACAGAGCTGGCAGCACTGAAGACCCATGTGGATGAACTGAAAGATGAACTGGCTACCCAGAAACGCAAGCATGCAGCAAACCTGAAAGATCTCTCAAAACAACTTCAGCTAGGTTGAAATTATTTTCAGATACAATGAGTCAGCCCCATCTGTAAGCCCCTTCACAGTGTCTGGTAGAGACTGGGTCTTGTCTGCCTCTGTGCACTGTTTGAGTGTAGCCCTTCAACCTCTCCCTGTCCCTGAAGACAATGAGAGTGAGCAAGTTAGGTCTTGGAAACCACGTTTGCAGAGAGCAGACCTTAATGTCAATTTTCAGTCTTAAATATAACTTCTGAAATAGGTTTGGATATAAAGTGAAAGACTTATTTCCAGATATGGTGGTCTTTGTTGCAATGTATGTGACTACCGAAATGTCACTGTGGGTATATATGGATCCTGGTTTGTGTAGGAGTGTATGAATATGTTGCTAGAAGTTTCCTAGTTGATGACTCTATCAGGAAATGCTGGTGACTGTTATTTTTTTAGTATATTAAATAGATCATTTGAATTTCTAAAGATGTATATGGAGACACTGATGACTCATTTTGTCAACAAATAGAAATCATTAAATACCCAATAATGCATATACTCTGAACACAAATAGAGTTGAATATAATCACATCTGTTTGCAATGCATTTGAAAGAAGAGATCCTATTGGCATTGTGCAAGGCACGTTCTGTGTTTCTCTTTGTCTGTATATGAACAGCTGTGCACTTTCCCTCTTGATCCCTCCTGAATGAGTGGTGCTTCTGGCACAAGGATGCCAGTCAGCTCCCAATGGTGGTACAGCTATGAGATCCCAGAACAGTTACTATTCTGTCAATCAGTAGTTTTTTACTTGGCAGTCCTAATCAAAAGTAAAATCAAATAAGTTTTATTGTTCCCAATTAACCCTGTGTATGGCATTACATCCTCCAACTGGCAGCTGATGCACTGTAGGGATCTTGGTGGATGTTGTACCCATGTGCTTAGTGGTTGGGGGCAGGGAGAGGAAGGGAGCTCTTTTTGGTTTGGGTTTTTTTTCCCCTTAAAATTTTTATTTGCTATCATTATCTTTCAGTTGTCAAGCCACATTAAATTAGTGCAAGTCAGGGAGAATTAGAGTTCTTGTATATTGTATAACACTGTGATTTTTTGGGGGTTTTTAATCTCCTGTTGGTAACCATAGTTTTATTACACTTTCAGCACGGAGGAAATTGGATCAGATGGAAAATGGCAATTATGACAAAGAAGTCAGCAGCATGGGGAGCCGTTCCAGTTCATCAGGTAATGCAGCATCTAGCAGGGCTTCCAAAACAATCTGTGGATCTAATAAGGTTGCCATGGTGTGCTGCTGTGAGCCTTGCTCTTTCTGGGGTTTGTGCATATGCAGTGTGTGGGCAACCTCCCATTAAAGCTGATAAAATAACCTTTAACCACCAAAATGCACTTGACTGAATGCAGTTTGTAGCTGCTTATTCTTAGTATGAGAGCTTATTCTTAGTGCCTTTTAATATTTTGAGAATATTAGGGGATTCCAGTTTAAAGAGGACCTTCTTAAGTGCTGCCAGAGGCAACACAAAAATGATCAGTGGCTTCCAACATCTTTTAATTACACTATTGACAGTTGCAACTGTGTAAATGATAAATCAATGAATACATTTAGAGGCACCAGCATGCTTGTAAAACTTATTGCTTTCTGTCTGTTTGGGAGTCAAGTGGTCATCTTTAGCACTGAAAGCAACGTCTGTTACTGCTTCAGTATCCTTGGGTTTTAAGTTTGCTTAGTTCTTTCAGTGTCCTGTAATCTCACTGTATAAGAGAGGTAAATACTTAGAGAAAGGACCAGAAAGAAAAGAAAATATTTCAAGCTTTAAGTGATCAGTACACAGGGCTGTTGTCGTTCTGTACACAGTTTTCATGGTTGTGTAATTTTAGTGGACTCCAAAACACATGCATTTAATATCAGCTCAGTCTTGTACAAACTAATATAAATTAATATAAATTTACTGTGCAGGGTGCAGGAATAAGCATTACTGCAGCAAGCATGCTTGTGCTGAAGGAACAACACCTGGGCTGTTTTAGCATCATTTCAATGGTATAGGGATGGTTTATAGAAAACCTCAATAGCTTATAAGGGAAAGTGACATTCTGAAGAAAATATCCTAAGCTACTGGAATGTAATGGATGCCTGCACTGCACTACTGGAGGCATTTTACCTGGTATGAAAGCAAAAAGAGCTTTTACAACTGGAGGTGTTTTGGCAGGGTCCCTGAATGCACGCAGCAGCAACGAGGATCGGTCGCCTGAGAACACAGGGTCTTCAGTGGCTGTGGATAGCTTCCCAGAGGTGGACAAGGCTGTCTTGGTTGAAAGAATACTAAGGCTACAGAAGGCACATGCACGAAAAAATGAAAAGATGGAGTTTATGGAGGATCACATTAAACAGCTGGTGGAAGAAATCAGGAAAAAAACAAAGTATGTTCTGAGTTCTGTTTGGTTTTTCAGTGTTGAGCTGGTACAGCAGACAAGTATTCTGGATTTTATGTAAATCAAGTCACTGTCTAAATGAAAATCTTTAAAACAATAAGAATATTGCAGCGATGGTAGATCTCAAAGGTAGGTTTAGTCTTAGGGTTTTTTTCAGCCTTGTCTTTCTCCTGCAATTACAGCAATTGCTGAATTGTTTACTAATTTTTTTCAGCAGGAAATTTCAGCAGCAATGTTTTTTTGGTAGCAAAATGGTCACCAGGTGGCTGACGTGAGGTGGACTGCTGCCACTGGCTAACGAGAGTCCATTTTCTTCACATACCTAAAGAATGTTTGTTTTGAAAGGAGAATCTGCATAATTCCAGATGGCAGCCTGGCATGTGTACCAAACAATATATCTGAGGCAAAGGTGGTCTATATTTAACATGTGGGACAATATTCCACTTAGATGGAAAACTCATCTTACAGGATGCTGTCTGGAACTGCAGTTGGGAGGGGAAGAAATTGTGGCTTATACCTTCCTCTGGGAAGTACAGTGATCTGTTAAGTACAGCCCTTGTTTGTGCTCATATGGTACCATTTCATAGAACATGATCACAGCTTGTGAAGACTCTTGAGCAGAGACTTTGTAATTTTTGTCTTATCTGTAAAAAGCTTCAGGTTCTCTGTTTAGAGTCTCTCAGCAAGGAAAAATAGAGAGAGGCATTTTTAAGAACTTTTGCTCTGGTAGCAATATTACTTTCTCAGAATGCTTCTAAATAGTTAAACCTTTTTTAGTTAAATAGTTTAGTTAAACCTTTAAATAGTTAAATACCAGCATCTCCAGCAGTATTTGTGCTATCCTAGGCTTCCCTGTGACCTAGAAATTGCAGAAGTTGTCTGATGCCTTTTAAGTAGTGCAGTACTGATTGAAAGTTACTTCAATGTCTGACTGCATTGCCTGGTAGTGCTATGATGATTTTTTAAATTTTTTTTTCTCCTCCAGAATTATTCAGAGTTACATTTTGCGGGAAGAAGCTGGAACACTCTCATCAGAGGCCTCTGACTTCAACAAAGTACACTTGAGTAGACGGGGTGGGATTATGGCATCTCTGTATACATCTCATCCTGCAGATAGTGGGCTCACGTTGGAACTCTCCTTAGAAATAAACAGGAAGCTGCAGGCTGTGTTAGAAGATACATTACTGAAAAATATTACACTGAAAGTGAGTAGCTATGCCAGTCCTTCCACTTAGTTCTTGTGGTTCTGAGGTACAGCCTTCAAAGAGATGCATACTGGTGAAAGGAGGAGGCTCTTCAGAAGTCAGGTCATTGTGAAATGGTGCTGCTGATAGCACTGGATTAGTCAAAAGAGTTCTGAAACATGACTGAACCTCTGTTTTGAGACCCTAGCAGTATCTTGTACTAATGAGCTGCTGCCTGAAATAAGCTCTGGGTTGCCTGTGGGTGGAGAAGGGTGGCTCTGGGCTCTGCCCCAGCCATGTGGAGCCAGGGGCATGGGTTTTATGTGCCTGTCCCTGTTGCAGAACCTGCATTCCCCACTGAGCTCCTGGGGCAGTGTGCCTGCTGCATGGGAAGGGTGGCAGGCTGGAAAACGTTGCACAGGCAGCTAGCTGGATTGCAGTGGTCTGGAGAAGTTGCAGATCTCTTCCTACAGTTATCATTCCCCTTGAATGCTATACTTTCTAGACAGCCTGTAGAGCATCAGTTACTGCAAAAAAAGACTTGTTGAGAGCTTCACATCCTGTATTGAAATACGCTTGGTTTTCTCCAACTCTCTTTAATAATTTGTGCTTGTTCTGGATATTTGAAAGTATTAATTTGCTGACTTAAACAGTAACTTCAGTTTAGTGTGTTTTGTGCTGATTGACTCATTTTCCTTATATATAACATACCCTGTTGTGTTTTGTTTTGTTTTCTTTCTCCCAAAGGAAAACCTTCAAACTCTAGGAACAGAAATAGAACGACTTATTAAACACAAGCATGAACTGGAGCAGCGAATAAAGCAGACATAAGTAAAACTTCCATAGAATAACCAATATGAAGATGTGGAGAAGGCAGGTGCAACAGACCACTGTTTTTCACATTTTTTCTGAAATTGGGTTGCCTGCCAGCACAAGGATCTGACATTTTGCATATATAGCCTTTTTTAACCATAAAGGCTTACTCGTGTGAGGGTTTGGCGTCAACATGGTTCTGTCTGCTCAATACCAGCCTGAGGTGTTTCTGAATTTTACCACACACTACATTTATCTAAAGCTTTTATTTGAAATGATGTATAGATGCTTTGTAGTGCATACTATGTTTTGAGTTGCAGTGAGATTTAAATTTCTGCACTGTGTAATTAATCAGTCTCTTAATGATGGAGCTTGAAAAAAAATTAAACCAATTATGTCTTAGTTGCTGTTGAACATATCCCAAGTGTTACTGAGCTTCAAGGGCTTCTGGACATTATTTCCCTTTTGCATATTATTTCAGATATTTAGGTTGATTAAGCATTTTTACCTACACATGGAAAAATGCTTTGTCACAGAATTCTGATTTTTAAGTAGTGGCCATAATAATGCATATTTTCTACTTCAGACTAACATTTAACTGGTCAGTTTCTTTGCTGAAAAGAAGTCAAACAGTGGTAAGACTAAGGGATAAAGGAGCTTTCTGATTCAGTTGTTGAGTATGTACAACAGAAACAAATGTCAGTTCAACAAGTCTTGTAAACCCTTGATTTTTCAACATGGATTTAAAAAAGTTTGATATTAGATAATTGGTCAATAAAGTTCTCTGGCCTTCTTCATAATGAACAGCATTAAGAAGGTAGGAGTTTTAACTAGACATTCTTGTGTGTGTACAGGGTGGACATTGTGTTTGAATCTGTTTTCTTAGACAAATGGAAGCTAACTAAATTTTCTCACTAACTGTGGATAGATGAGCTAGTGAAAATAGTGAAGTAAGAAATGGGGAATATATCTAGATAGGATTGTAATCTATTGGTTGGACTGTGAAAGTGGCACAGAAGTCTGTGTGACTCCTTAATTTTACTGTTGTGAAGAATTAGTTGGCCAAAATGGCATCAACTGAGAACTTCTACTTAGCCCTGCAGTGGCTGAGGGAGTGATGGAAGAAGAATATCAAGGTGACAAGATTCTGGTTAATTACAACATCATATTCACATTTTAATTCCCCGATTCCCAGAATTTACAGGTACTGAAATATCTATATTCCAGCAGTAAGTGCATAGATTTCTGTATTTATTGCATTTTGACCAAAATTAATTGAACAGTTCACAGTGTAAATATAGACTTTGTTTTTTTATTAAATACTTGAACTTCATATTCTCATGAAAAAAGATTTAATGTACATTTAAAATAGCAATGCTTTAGCTATTTTAATTAGAGAGGATACTGGGGGGGTGGGGTAGGGTGGGGGGAGGAGTAATCTGATTTGCTGCATCATACACAAAACAAGGGGCCTGAATCTGTCAGCACACAGGAGGGTAATTTATCCAAAATTCTAAGTGAGTTAGGGGTGTTGACTCCATTTTCAGATGCCACTGAGTTTTGTAATGAACCAAATGGAACAGAAGGGTCTGATTTGGTTTGATTGAGTTGAATCAAGACAGTGAGACTTTGTTGTTACTTTAAAAACAGGCAAGTCCTTGTGGGGTCAAGACCTGATTTGTGGTCCTGAGAGCTTCAGGAGTCTTGGATGGCAGGTCCCTGCAGTGTCAAAGGTTTAAGGATTTCTGTACAAAGTCTGAGTGGAAGGAAATGATTTAGAACCTGACCGAGAATTGTAGAAACTGTGAGCCTTTAGTTGGGGTGGGGTTTTATACATATATTTTTCTAATTCCTAAGAGCAATGGTTATATGAAGTGTTAGGGGAATTTGGACCAGTCCAGCCATGGGACTACCTCTGCTTTACTGCTGTTTAAGTGATGTGAAGAGGAAAATACCTGGCTCTGCTGAAACAGATTTGTCACCAGCTTCCAGGAAGTGAACAGGCAGTTGTTCTTGACTGAACAAGACCTTCTGCTTAGAAAAAAGTATTTAGAACATTTTGCATGTCAAAACATAGCTTAGCTCTTGTATGTTTGTGTTTTCATGCTTTAATGTACCAGATCTCTGGATATTTTCAGGCATTCAGCTGAATGACTCCAGTATTTTAGATACTATGTTAATATTGTAATCCGGTATGTTCTCCAGGTGTACAATGTGAATGAAGGAGAGGTGGGGAGCAGATGGAATAAGTGCAATGACATTGTGGAAATTCTTATTTCTTTTTGGCATGCTTGTTTCTCCTTTTAAGTTATTTGAGAAAACTAGTTAGTTGTCCTCCTGCCCTGCTGGAAATGCTGCTTCCTCTCTGTAGCACTAGTAACTTTTTTTTTTTTTCTTTTTTCTTGGTTATGGAGACACACAAAGAAGCCAAAATACCACCTCATTTGTTGTGCACGGTGTTTTCATGAACTGAAGTCACAAAGTCTTCTACAAGCATTATTTTAAATATACCTAGGGATGGAAATTTCATTCTAGCTGACACATTGGCAAATGACTCTCTATCCATTAAGCCCAGATTGCGATGAGTGCATGATGGGATCAACCAGCAACTTCGCTTAAATCTGTTGCTTTTTCCTGAGAGGCAGTAGTGTGTTACCTGTAAAAATTTTACTGGCAAGCCCTGTGCCTGTTGGTTCCACAGGGTGGATTGTCAGGAACGTGGTACTACTGGTGCATGTAAGGACACTTCTGTGAAAAGGTGTTTCTGGGGGTTGGTTGACAGAGGTGAGCACCAGCTGGTGCACAGTGGGTGCAAGGCATGTGTAGCAATTGCATTTCATGTGCTTTTGTTTTGGAAACTTTTTATGATGATCCTGAGATTGAGAACTGTCCTCAGATAAGCTGAATTTTAGACATAAACTAATTTGAAAGCAGCCTGGAGCAGTTAGCTACGTACCTGTCACTGAAATTCAGTGTCCTTTAGACATGTAATTGCCACAGGCTACTTTTGAAAGTTCCAAGCTTGTATCTAGTTGTGTCCTACAGACTTAAACATCTGTTTCTTAAATACTCAGGGTGCTCTTTTCATACAAACATTGCACATCCCGAGGTCATTAGAGGCCCTACAGGAAAGCTGCTTATGCTTTTCCACCCTCTGTAAAATCCATCACTGTTGTCTAAAGCTCTGAACTGAAGAATACTATTTTATGCCACAGAAATTGCTGGCTCTCTGCCACATAGACTTGTGCAATATTTTTAATTTTAGTCTCCAGAAAACAGTGAAGATCAACTTGTTCCTCAGGTATGTTATCTTCACTGCAACACCTGCAGGATCTCCAACTAATACAATTGAAATTACAGTCTTGAAATATTTTACTTTGCAACTAAAAAAAAAATAAACAGATCTTTGGCTTCCACTGAATCAAGTGTAAAGCTGAGTGCCCTGAGGCTGCAGAGACTCGAATCTAGGAAAAGGGGGTTCAGAGAACAAGGGTTGTCAGGATGGGCCTTCACCCTTCCCCTGGAAGCAGCTGTGATGGTGAATGTCAGCAGTAGGTGGCACTCGAAATCAGATTTACTGTCTCCACAACGACCTGAAAGCTGAGGAAGGGCTGAGGGCTGCGCTGCAGGGAGAGCTGGGTGGTATTTAGAGCTTTTCCGAGGTGGTTGGGGATGTCCCTTCCCATTTTCGTGTTCTAACTGAGACTATGTTGAATCTTCCAATATGTGTTTGTATGTTGTCTGAATGTCTGTTGATTTAATTTTGTAGATACCTGTTGCTGTATAAAGTTTTTGAAGATATCACTATACACTATGTATATATTGTACTTTGAAATAATAAACATGCAGATGTGTGAAAGCCTGATTTGGGTCTGTGGTTTGTACTGCTGCAGGTTCACTGCTCCCTGTCTCTGGAATTTGAGAAACCTGTAGTCCCAGCAGCTCTGGTCTATTCCCTTGCAAAGACCTAGTCTAATTTGGGGTTTAGCCACTATATTGTTGCCTTAAAAAAAAAAAAAATTAAAAGTGGTGCTGTCAGATCACTGCTGATCGTTGTGGCTGTGCTTATATTGAAAATCTGGGAATCAGATTGGTATGGGTGGTCCTGTACTTGCAGCCAGATTGTAGGGAGACAGGAAAAGGGGGGGAAAAGACCATGAAGGGGATGATTTGTAGAGATTATTGCAGTATCTCAAAGAGTACCTTAAGTGAGAAAAGTATCCTATTTTCTGTTGAAATTTAGTGGCAAACTACCAATAGCTTTCCAGGATTAGGATGGGGGTTCCCAGTAATTTTTCTGGCTGCTGCATGACTGCTGGAATTGCTTCCCAGTTCATCACTTTCATTCCAGCTTCTCCCCTGACAGCAGATCCAGCTCTTACTGACAGATGAGCCTAAAAATCAAGATTTATTGGAGATCTGTGAGTCCTTAGTGCTGCAGTTTCCCAACAGCAGCCTGAACCTGACCTTCCTCAAATACTGACCTTGGCTTCCGTGGTGTTTGCAAGTAGCAGTTTGGTGGACAACTTCCCCCCCCTGTTTTACCCCAAGGTCTGTATGTCAGAGTGCTGCAGCACAGCTTCGTGTCAGAGCAAAGCTTCTCACAGCACATCAGTGTTAAGCCCAGAAGCAAGGCTGTGCTGGAGCTGCTGGGTGATAAATAGATAACCCAAAACTAACAGTTCAAGTTGACTCGTCTAGCTGACTGTGAAAGTGGAAATCCCTGCTCTATTTTAAGGGGTTTTTAATAGCTCTGGGTGGGGTTTTGTTGTTCCGTTTGTTTTTAGGCTATTTTGTGTTCAACCACAGTGGCTCTGTGGTGGATTTCGCAAGATTTTTGCGTGTGTAAATGTAAGTTGTTCTCATCTAATGAGTATAAATGTGCTGTTGGTTGTGTTTGTTGCTTCTGTGCCAGTGGATCCCCTGCAGTCAGGAAGTCCTCAGGCCTTCAGGATTTGCAGGGTGCTTTACCACAGGCTCAGCAGGGCTGCTCTAATGCCTCCAGTGAAGCTGCTCACCAACAAAAATGCTGGATCCATCCTGGTCTGAATGCCATGGGCTCCCTAGGAAGATGCTATTTAAAAAATAATCCCATGCATGTGGAATTCAGGAGAAGCAGCAGATGAAAGAAGCCTGCAAGCTCTGAGGGATATTCTGGTGTTAAAAGGAGGTGGGTGAGCACAGCCCAACAGCCACAACTCTACACTTGGGGGTGGGTGGCTGGGGGGTCCTTAAATGCATCCCTGGACCCTCCAACCTGTGGTTATTCAGGAACTGATGCTGCCTTTGAAGGTGGAGATGGTGTGAATCACAGAAGCAAGGTTTGAATGCAGGGCAATGTTTTTCCAACCCTGGAAGAAGGGTTTGTGAGGCTGCTCTGAAAACAGCTGGTTAAAAATACTGGGAAAATTATTAGATCTGAAATTAATTTTAACTCTTGTGCCTGGCACAGGGAAGCAGCAGAAAAAAAGAGTCCCTTACATCAACACTGCAGGTGAAAGCAGCATATGGCCAAGTTACAGGCTGAGAAGACAAGCTTAGGGCTAGTCATCCCACAGAAGTTTTGTGGGTTTTCAAATTCCTGGGAAACTTTGGCAAGTGAAAGAGGCTGAAAACCACTGACCTTTGAGCTGTAACTGGTTAATGCTATAAGTAGCTTTTAATGCTGCACTGCTTGCAAGCTTGTCTGGCTTCACCTTGGTAACGACATTATTGGAGAAATATTGATTAGATGGACTACAGAAAATGTTTCAGGGCTTCACCCTTCTAGAGGAGCACAAGGAAGGTATCTTCAGCCATTAAGCTGATGTGAGAAATCAGAACAAACTGCTGCCAGTTTCCCATGGGCTTAAAGTCAAGAGTGACACAGGCTGTTGGCAGCCAGGTTTGTGGTGTCCTTTTCCTAGTACCTTCCCCATGCCCTGTGTCTGATCTGTGCTCGTGGGTACAGCTTGTGCTAGGGAGAGGGCTCCACACTAGTGGGGATGGAGACAGCACTGTCCCTGGTTATTCCACCTGCTCCCAGGGGGTGTAGTTACTCAGCTGTTGAAGCAGCTCCTGACACACTGCCCATCACTGATCAGCCTTCTGTGGCACAGTAAACGAGTTTTCCCAGGCAGCACAGTGCCATGCTCTTACCTGCAGCATGTTGGAGGTGGTTGCATAGCTCCCACCTCCTCCATGCTGAGGAGACAGAGCTCCTCAAGCAAGGCAGGACAGCTGGCAGCAAAACTCCTTCATGGCTCCAGGTAAACCCTCCCTCAGCATCCACAGCCCCTTGTTTTGCTTGGCTTTTGTCGGAAATTTTTAGGCTCTAGAAGGATCCAGCTGGAACCAAGCAAATGGTTTCCATCGGGAAGGACTGGCAGAAGAAAGCCTCTGCTTTGTAAACCAATCTAGTGAAGTGAGAAGCCATTGATAGAAGTACCTGTGGCTCTGGACACTATATTTTGAAGCCCTTGTGGTTATCTTGGCCATGGAACTATGATACAACACTGAATGCACCATGGCAGGCTGCTGGCAGGGACTGACTACATGCTAGAAGTGGAGGTGCACCTCTAAACCAGGACCTGACAGAGCACAGCTTGGATCAGGTTGCCTTCAGTCAAAGGCAAGTGAAGTCCTTGGAAAAGTGATATGACAGGTTTGGGAGTAACCCTGTAGCACAAGGTTCACAGATTATGTTTTCTTCTTACTCAAATTACGTCAAATCATTTCCCTGCCTCCGAATTTCCTTGTAATCCTCCAAGGCTACTTGGTGACACTGGAAACCCAGTCAAATATTTCAAGCTGATTTGACCTTGCCTGGGTTGGTGGTGGAGCCAAGACCTTGTATGTATAATGGTCAGCTTGTAATGCCAAATCCACTGCAGACTGCCTCTCCTTGAAGACAATGTTGAGGCCACCACAGGCTATGCCATGACATGGTGGCAGGGGAGCTGCTTCCCATCGTGCTGAAGGAGAACGTGCTTTGGCTTCCCTTGGCTTTGGCAGTAGCTGAAACAATAGAAATGTCCCCGAAGGCCAAGGCACACAAGCCAGCAGGGTTTCTCCAGAGAGCATTAAATGGAAGCACTTACGTTTAATTAATTGTGTATCAGAGCAAACACTGGAAAAAACCCAACCCAACACAAGCAGCCCTCCCAACCCAAAGCAGTGAGTTTACCACTGACTGCTGGGGGAGACATTGCCAAGACAGCAGCTTTGGATCAGAGAGCAAGGAAGCCAGGCCCTTCCAAAGGGTGACTCAGAGCAGCCTCAGAGCCTCCTGGGCTGGATCTCCATCTCCATTGTGCTGGACTGGGGCATGGAGGAGCAGCTCCTGGCTGGACACCATTCTTTGTGCAGGCACCTTCTGACCAGCAAGGAGACCTAACTCAGACACAGCCACTGGGGAGGTCATCTGGGGTCATGATGTCTGACACATAGTGAAGACAGGAAATTCATGTTTTCCAACATAAGGCAGTTCTTTTGGTTTTTCAGTCTTCTGGCCCTCAGGGACCCTAATACATGCAACAGAACAGGGATGTCAAAGGACCTCTTGTTCCCTTACCAACCTGCCAGCTCATCAGCTAACACAAACCTTTTAGTGGGGACAAAGTCAGAGCAGTCAAGGTAGGGCTGGAAAAGGAGCCAGTCTTCCCCAGAGAGTGACCAGATCTGGCTTTGCCACCTGAGGCCATGAAGGCAACCAGAAAATTCAGCTTGTGCTGACACCAAGGCAGGACAGACCCAGAAACAAGCCTGTTGTTTGTGTGACTTTCCTACCTATAGTTTGTCCTTGAATTGAGGAATTGGGCTGGTCTGTGACACATTGAGGCTAGGCCTGAACAAAGAGTTTTTTCCTGAGAACGTCGCGTTTGCAAAAAAAACAAACCTTCCCAGTTCCATTTGGTTTTGTGTCCTTGATGGTTTTCAGAAGCTGGGACTGTTCACCATTAATTGTGGTTTTGAAAAACAGGCCACTCAGGAGTGTGAAACAAGTGTGAAAAAATAATGTGAGCAGCCCTGTGCACAGTCTCCCTGCCCAGCACTGCCCCTCCAGACAGACAGATAGGGCTTGAAATATATATACAGGAGCACAGATGGGGCTGGGAACTGGCTAGGTGGTGAAAGGATAAGAGATGGGATTTTTAAAAAAAGTAGTATTTTTTTTTAGAAAGTCCATCCTGGCACAGATTCAACCCCAACTTGCTTCTGGAACGCTATGGCCTCTTCTCTGCAGAATGATCCCCGTGCACGCCAAGCCCAGGTCTGGAGCAGAGCTGATACCATGATCTTAGTTTCTCCTTGTTCAACCCTGGGGCATCCATAGCACATGGTTTCGAGCAGATATATATGGAAAGGAAACAGAAAAATCTGGCTTCCTCTGCTGTGGCACAGTAATGGCTTGCACAATCGTGTTTACTTTGGAGGTTCCTTTTGGGGAGTGTCTGCCTGTGCTGGGCTGCATGTCGGCTTCCAGCCCCATCAGTTTTCCTTTCCCCTCTTTCTTATCTAAGCTCCTGGGAGTTTGCTGCCTGCATAGGAGCCAGGGACCCCAGCACCTGCCAGACCTCACTCCATGGTTACTCACACAGCATTCCCACCAAGGAGCAGGAGGTGGCAGCTGGGCAGGGACCTTCCCCTGAGTCAAATCTTGCTCTCCCAGCACTGCAGAGCAATAGCTTTTCAGATGTTTCATATTGTTCCTTCCCAGATATTAAGCCTGGAGGTCATGAGGGTTAAGTTGCTTGCATGTTTAGTTTGCTGCTAGGTTCCTGAAAGCTGAGAGTCTGGTGAAGTTGCTGTGTGTGTGGGGAAGTGTGGCAGGCACAGAAAAGAAAAGCTGTGGCTGCCCCATCCCTGGAAGTGTTCAAGGCCAGGTTAGGTGGGGCTCGGAGCAACCTGGTCTGGTGGGAGGTGTCCCTGCCCATGGCAGAGGCATGAGATTGGACAATCTTGAAGGTTCATTCCAATTCAAACCAGTCTGGGATTCTGTGAGCTAGCACTGGGCTAGCATTCATGGCAGCTGGGAGCTAGGAGCATCAGGGCAGAGAACAGAAACAGCAGTTTATGGGCAAGGGGAGTGGAAAGGGAGATGCAGATTCTAGCTCAATACCTTTACAGGATTTCTGCTCAGATCCTTTATAGGATTTCTGATGGATTTAAATGAGAAAAAGATTGTTGTTGGGGAGCAATTCCTTTCGTGTCATTTAACAGAAAGTACTGGCAAGGAATATCGTAGGAAAACAGACACCTCCGTATTGGCAAAATGTCTGATTTGAGTGTTGGTGCTTAGAAGAAAAGGAAGATTATGCTACAATAATATTAAGGATGAATAAGATGGATGTTGAATGAATCCATCAAAAGCCCTGCACTAACATTATAGGGAGCTAGAGACACCTTGAAAGCAGAACTGCCAGAATGAAGGAATAGGCTTTGCAGAACAGCCCAGGGCAAAACACAATCCTAAATCCACTGTTGGGAAGGTGTGCATCCAGAGAAGGACAACCAAATGCAGCAGTAGAGCTGTAGATGAGTAAGGAAAACCCCTCAGAAGTACCTAGTTATCCTTCACATTCCTTTGAAATCCCTTTGAACCATTGTTGACAAAGGTCTGAGGATGGTTAGTGCCAAGCACGTGGGGTCTCTCACATGGGTAATGCTGCATCATCATCATCTCCTCTTCCTCTGCTTCTGTTTTCCTGTCCATAACCCTCTGCCATCCCATGTTAGGGTGAGAGCAGCAGCACCTGGGGACCATGAGCACTGGGTTTTGCCTGGGCAGAACCAGCACAAATTGTTCCTGATCTGTGCCTGGATATTCTAGGCACTCTTATCCAAAAGAAAACTCTAAAGGTTTCGTGTAGTGTAAGGACAACTTTAATCTGAGATAAGTACTGACGTACAAAAATTAAAAGGGAAGAGAAACTGCGTTAGCCCTTGTGAACAAGCAAGGAAAGAATTGCAAAATAAGTACTTAGGAGTTTGGATTTGCAGGGGCGAGCACAAGGTGCACAAAAGGGGAAACGGAGTGTGCAGCTAGCAAGTGTACATGTCCACAAAGATGCCCTGACTGCAATGCCAAGAAAATCAGACTTGCAGCCAAGAAAAACATTGATGAAATGATGCAATGACATAACCTAAATGCTGCTGGTGGAATCTAAATTACATGCAGAACAATCAAGGAGGAAAACACTGACAGCACCCGCTTGTGTAACAGGGATGCAGACCTCACAACTGGCAAGCAAGAGAAGGACAGGCAAGCAGACACAAATAAAACCCTTGTTAGGAAGGGGAACTTGACTGAAAGCATCAACAAGGCCAGTCCCTGAGGATGATACTGAAGCAAGCTGGAAGGCTGCATTCTCAAGTTTGTAACATTTTAAGTAATTAATTCAAAACCCACCACTCCTACAAATCCCGCAAGAACAGACCCACCTGGTGAGCAGAGCAAACCCAGAAAACTGCAGCTCAGCACCAGGAAACTGCACCTTCCTCAAACAAAAAAATTGGTAAGGATGTGATTAGCGTTTTTTTTTTTTTTTTTTAAAGCAACACACTTCACCAGCAGCTTTTTGATCTCTGATCGAGGAGGGTCCTACCTGTAAGAAAAGTACTGGTGGTTGCTCTGCAAGTGGGAGCCAGAGGCAGGGTATGTACTCTGGAGTTCTGGTCCATGCCTTTGAGAGGTTATGAAAATTTTGTGGTGCCAGAACTACTTCATACTAGCAATGCAGGTTACAGAGCTAGCAGGAGAAAATGCAAATGTAGATCCACACAAAAATTCTGAGCCATATCCTGGCTCAGAGCCAGCAATGTATTTTGCTAAAAGCAGGGAACAAAAATGCCTTGATCAGGAGTAAAAGGCATTTTATTCACTCAATACCCTTTATTAACAGGATGTGTTCCTGGGGTACCTACTGATGAGCAGCATTTGTTATCCATGCTTCACAGTTTCATCTGTATTTTAGACTTTAATATAAGCAACACGATGAAACCCCTGATAAGCAGGGGAGGACATGCATGCTCAGTACAAGATGTTCCCATCAAAATCTGAGTTCCTTTTAATCCAAAGAGGATCTACAGGACACAGTGTTGCTCCTGCTCAAACACAATCATCCCATTCCGTGGGCATCCCCTCAAAGTGGGAAGGAGAGATCAGCTGGTGTTTTTAAGCACAGCCCTCAGTTACGAGGTCCTCAGGAAATGCCTGGGTGACTGCTGGCCTCCCCTTGGACTGGGGAAGAGAGGTGCAGATGTGGATTTGTCTGAGGGCATTTGTGGTGAACCCCAGGCTGGCTCTGCCCTCACCCCACCCACCAGCAGCAACTCAGTAGTGAGGCTCTTGGCAAAGACCTTTCAGTGTGAGCCTCTAGATGAGCTTAAACCCACAGAGAAGTCACTTCACACCCTGTGCTCTTCTGCCTCCCCTCCTTAAAATGCTCTTTTGCTGGCAGCCTGGGAATCTGCAGGTCTGTTGGTGAGAAGGGAGAAGCAGCAGGCTTCAGAAAAGGCTACAGAAAGTACCCAAGAACAAAAGATTCATTCTGATGTCCCAGCTTCGAACAAGCTTGGCTGTTAGCTTCAGGAAGTCTTCATCGTTTATGTAGAGGAGGAAGCAGATGGAAATCACAGAATTAATTTGATCTGAAGAGATTGTGTTTTGGAAAAACACATATGTCAGACCCCGTTACTCAAGACTGCAGGCTCAGGGAGAGGATAAGCCATGTGTAGCATGCAAGCATGAGCAGCCTGGATACTGATCTGTGGCATCAGCTGAACCACACATTTCCTTGAGTGAAAAGCCTGTGTCAGCTTTGCATGGGGCTGCAGTGAGCCTGGTGGGTGGGCTGGTGGTAGGCAAGGAGCAGTCTTTTCCCAGCCACTGTGCTCTTAGAGGACAGGTGAGATCAGAAATTACCAGGGGGAAAGGGAGACACGGAGGGTCTGGAAGGGCAGTTTTAGGATGGAGATCCAGTGTAGGAGCCAAGTCCTGCAGGAGATGCAAATCCCCTCTTCCCAAGGTCCCCCAGACCACATGTGTGAGCTCTCATGCTATGTTTAGCATCACGGGGAGCAAGGCAATCCCTGCTTCTCACTTCTTTCCATCACACAATAGGAGCAATACCCACAAAGTGACAACTATGGTGACAGATATAACTCCTTGACATGGAGCTGGGGCTATGCAGTGCTCTGGGGGATGTGCAGAGCTTGGTGGAGGTCACAGCAGGTTGTGCTGTGTTCTCCTCACTTTGCAATTGCTCCTAAAAGCATTGAGTTCAAGGATTGTGTATTGTGAGCTACATGCTGCAGACACTGACCCTTGGTAACTTTTTAAAGGGGAAGTATCCAGTCCCTTTAGCTTAATTAACTTGTGGATCCCTGTAGACAGAAAGTCCACCTGGTGTTATAGCTCATATTTAGGATGTTTGCTAAGGGAAATAAAGAGCAGCAGAGACACTGGAGGGAGCTGCAACTCACCTACCATGGCAAATAGGCTCTTCATTTGAGGCTGCCAAGTTGGCAGTTAAAGTTACTCTTGATCTGCACTCACTCATTCTGTAGATGATATTGATGGTTTGGTAGAGAAAGAATCATAGAATCATAGAATCATAGAATTAGCCGGGTTGGAAGGGACCTCAGAGATCATCTAGTCCAACCCTTGACCCACCGGAGCAGTTGCTAGACCATGGCACTGAGTGCCACATCCAGTCTTTTTTTAAATGTCTCCAGGGACGGAGAATCTACCACCTCACCGGGCAGTCCATTCCATAGCCTAATCACCCTCTCCGTGAAGAAATTCTTTCTAATATCTAACCTAAACCTCCCCTGGCACAACTTAAGACTGTGTCCTCTTGTCTTGTTGAAGGTCGTCTGTGAAAAGAGTCCAGTTCCCACCTCGCTACAGCCTCCTTTCAGGTAGTTGTAGGCAGCAATGAGGTCTCCCCTGAGCCTCCTCTTCTTCAGGCTGAACAGCCCCAGCTCTCTCAGCCTCTCCTCATAGGGCCTGTGCTCGAGTCCCTTCACCAGCCTGTCCAAGCTGTGGGCTGACAGCTTTTTCAGGAGAATGCTATGGGGGACAGTGTCAAAGGCTTTGCTGAAATCCAGGTAAACCACATCCACCGCCTTCCCCTCATCCACCAGACGGGTCACCTGATCATAAAAGGAGATCAGGTTGGTCAGACAGGACCTGCCCTTCCTAAACCCGTGCTGGCTGGGTCTGATCCCTTGCCCATCCTGCAGGTGCTGTGTGATTGCACTGAGGATGATCTGCTCCATAACCCTGCCAGGCACTGAGGTCAGGCTGACGGGCCTGTAGTTTCCCGGGTCCTCCTTCCGGCCCTTTTTGTGGATTGGCGTGACATTCGCCAACTTCCAATCGTCTGGGATGTCCCCCATGAGCCAGGACTGTTGGTAGATGATAGAGAGAGGCTTGGCGAGCTCTTCTGCCAGCTCCCTCATCACTCTTGGGTGGATCCCATCCGGTCCCATAGACTTGTGGGGGTCCAAGCAGCTCAAGAGGTCCCTGACTGTGTCCTTCAATATTACAGGGGGGCTGTTTAGATTTTTATCACCTTCTATAGGCTCCAGAAGCCTGCTGTCAACAGGATAACCTGTCTTTCTGTTGAAAACTGAGGTAAAGAAGGTGTTAAATACCTCAGCCTTTTCCTCATCTTTGATAACTATATTCCCACCCATGTCCAGTACAGAATGAATGTTTTCCTTGCCTCTTCTTTTGCTACTGATATATCTGTAGAAGCATTTCTTATTGTCCTTCACAGAAGTAGCAAGATTCAGTTCATGTTGTGCTTTTGTCTCTCTGATTTTCTTTCTACATGATCTGACTATATTCCTAAATTCCTCTTGAGAAGTTAGCCCTTTCTTTTGAACTTTTTTTTGAACTTTTCCATCTACCCAAAAGCCAGACACTGTGCTTTTTTGTGTGGTGAGCAGATACAGGGACTTTCCATGGTGCCTTGGTGTCATCTCCACACACTTCATCCCAGCCACGCTTGAGTGCAAACCCAGGTCAGGGTGTGACTTTTGTTCTCAATGTAGAGGAACTCAGGAGCAAAAGCTTTTGGGAACTCAGAGCCAAGAGGCTTGTCTCAAGGGGGATGAGGACCTGTGTCCCACCATTGTTTCAGTGGTACTAAGATGACAGGCCAGTGCCCAAGTACCAAACAAGGTCAGGGGATGAGGTTTGATTTCCCTGTGCAAAAGGAGAAAACAATGAAGACCAAAAGGCATCAAAGGTCATGGCAGTGACAAATGCAGAAGCATTCCTCAGAGCCCTTGGTGTGGCATCAGAGTCTTCTCCAGCAATACAGAGTTTCTATATGGTCTCTCAGCTCAGCTCCAAGACCAACTACTCCTTTGCACGTGCAATGGAGTCACAAACTTCAGAACAAAAGTAAACACAACCCACATGTTTACCACCCCTATACTGGGCATCAATTCACAAGCTCCTGATGTTTGGGTCCTGGCCCGTGGGGCAGCCGTGACCCAGTCCCGGTTCCTTCCTCTCCTTTTCCTTGTGCAAGGAGCTGCCTTCATCCAGGGCTGCCAGTCCTCCAGAGAGAAGGGGACTCTAAGATATGTTAGGCAAAGGAAATGGGAAGGAAACTCCTCAGTTCATCCACAGGGCTCAGAACTTTCCCTGAGCAAACTCATGTTATTTGAAGTGCCACCTTTGCAAAGATGTGGACAGAGGAGGGAGAAATGTGAGGGATGAGACACTGTCAGGTGGAAGGACATCCAGAGCAGGGCTGAGGCCAAACCTTTCTCCTCTCACCCCAGGCTGTGTTCCCACACATGTTCAGCATATTGTGCCCAACTAATAGGGGATGGTGGAGGCTTGGAGAAGGGCAGTGCTGAGATGCTCCAGACCCTTCTTGCCTTTGGCATGGTTCTGAGCATGGTGCAGAGTGTGAAGGGGGTAATGGAGCACAGACAGCCTCTAAAGCTGCTCTGACAGGAGCCCTGCCTGTCTCTCAAAGCAGAAGCATTTTGTAAACTGCAGTCACCACCTGAAATGACCCCACAGGTACTTTCAGATATTCATCATTGTAGTCTTGAAGTAGATGAACAGTTGTTGGACCAAGTGCATGATAAAAGCCTTCCCATCCCCATCTCCCCCAGCATCACTTTTGGACACCATGATTTCTTCCTTGTTTAAAATGATTCAGCAGCAGACGTCTGGTTAAAAATAGTTGCTTTCCTCATATGGTTTCAGCATGGTCCTGTCAACTGTAAAATGTTCCACCTTCCAAAAAAGTAGAGTGAAAAATGAAAGTGAGCTTTCACACATCATTACTCTCCACAGTTAGACTGTCAGAGCTCATTCCAAACCCATCAAAGGAGGAGAGGAGAGTTGGGAGGGTGGGCAAGCAAGATGCTCCTGTTACTGCTTGGACCCTGCAGGTCCTTGTGAAGCACAAAAGCAACCAGGCTGATAGTTCACTCCTTTCCCAAAACAAAACACTAGCTTACTTTCAAGAAACATTTATTTGTTGGGTTTCTGGAATGTAAGAAGAATTTAGTCATCGCAGCTGGATGTCTCCTAACATCAGTTAGGGGAAGAATAAAGCAGGGAACCAGTATAGCCCAATTAGCCACATTCCACAGCCAACCCACAACACTGGGGCAGGAGAGCACGAGGGTCTGAGAGCCCATCACCCACCTCTGGTCATCTGTAGGCATGCAGGACAGTGATGGGCTTGTGCAGGGTGACCAGTTGGACTGAACTGTGTGTGTTTTGGGGGGAAAAGAGGGCAATTTAATTGCAACAGTGCACAGATGGTGCAGGGAGGTTATTTCACTTGGTTCTCTATGTTGCTTGAAGCTTGAATGTGTTTGAACCAAAGCCCAGCTGCTGGAAGGAGCACAGGGGGACTCCTCTGCCACAGAGGTGTTGCGGGGTGGTGGCAGTGAGAGGAAACAGAGTGATAAATGGAAAGTGCTTCAGGTCCAGGAGACAGATGAGCTTCTGCAGTGCCTGCAGCTCCTGGTGCTCCTGCCTGAGGAGGGAAGCATGGCACAGAGGGAAAAGCTGAGTTATGGTTTGCCCCATGGCTTGCTGCCCATTCATTCTGTAGCATTCATTCGTCGTGGCTTCTCCTGGGCAGCAAACAACCCTGGGGGTGGTGTTCCCCTGCTCCCAGCACCAAAGAACTTCGGAGGAGCCAGAGGAGATGCAGAAATATCCATCACTTTTCACCTCACAGCATCAGAAGCTGGCTTTGGAGGCTGTGTGACAAATCGCTGGGTAATACCTGAATTAATACATTTCCCCCCCCCCAACATCAATTGTATTTGCTGTGCATGCTGAGCTACCCTTTGCTCCTTTCCTCAAGGTGATGTGCTAACTCCTGATTTCCTGGACCATGGCACTCATCTATTGCTGGAACACAATCAAGCTGCAGATGGCAGCTGTGGGAACTGCAGGCACTCTGCATTGCTGAGCACCATGCCTGTGTCCTGCCCAGCATCCCTGGGGATGGATTTGACCGCAGGCTCAGACCTCCCATAAAAGACCAAGCACTGCATCCTGCCCATGGGATGCTCTCAGCACCTACCTCTGCCCTGGCAGCCGTCTCTGGTGCTGCTGTATCCCTGAGGTCCAGAAACACACCTTCTACACCACCACATTCCCTCCTGTGGGTAACTCCAGCATCAACATTTGCTCTGGGTCATTCTTGACAAGACAAGGGGCTGAGCCTAGAAATTAATTACTGCCACAAGAAAACGAGTGTTTTGAAGGGGTGAAGAAAGGGTCTGAGTTTTCCAGCTTCAGATGCCTATTTGTGTGCCAGATCCCAGGCAATAGCTGTGTTTATGGGACAGGACACGTTTGCCTGCCAACAATCTCAGTGCTCAGCAGCACTCATGCAATTTTCCTTTCCATTTACAATACTATGTATGTTGTAGGATAAAGTTTGAAGTAGAGGCTTTTGTGCACAAATGATACATATTCCATAATATTTTTTTTCATGTGCAGAGACATTTTTGTTTAGATCTCATGGGGCATGAGTCAACTCCTATTTGAGGCCATTGGAGCCCTTCCAGCGACCTTCCAAGAGCCTGGAAAACTGGGCAGCTGAGGCCTGACATTTTGTAGGTGTGAGCTAGCATGACCTGCCAAGGCTCAGGAGTAGCTCAGAAGAGCAAGTCAATGAAAAAGAGCCTCGATCAGGAAATTACATTGACAGCATCCAGCATGCTTGGTGAAAAAACAAAGTCCCTGCCCTAGAAATGCATGTGCTGCAGCACCCTGAGCCCCCCCGGGCACATTGGCTGCAGAGGGAGTTAAGCCCTGCAAGATCACCAAATTTTGTCCATCCAAAGTAGGTAACAAGTCTGAATGTCAAGGCTGCAGGAGTCAGGGTGACCTACAGGACCCATCTGGTCAAGCTCCCATGCAAGTTTGGAATCCCACATGTGCCTACCCAAACTGCATGAATTTTATTCCCCTTTCTTAAGGACTGTTGGAAGAGTACTTTCTTTTTCTGGTGAGAGCAAGTTTCGATGGGGAGATGTCAGGTGCCCCAGTTCAGCAAAATTCTGGCAATTGGCTTCTGCTCAGAAAGGTGCCCCTGTTCTGTAGGGCCAGCAAGGAAGAGGGCACAGCCAGGCTCTGCCAAACACACCAGACTCCAAACGAGAAACAAAAAAGTCAGGCCCACAAAGCTGCTCATGGAACATCCTCACTGCTGGCATGGCTTACTCACATCTCAGTAGCTCTGTTAGTGATGGGAGGTGGTTGTGCCATGATGCTCAGCAAACAGCACTTCTGTGATTGCCAGGAAAGCAGTTGGTGCCATCAGTAAATGGCAATGTTGAAAGATTCAGAGCAGGGATTCCATGAGAAAGGTCCAGCAGGTGGTAGCCTCTGCCTGGCTCTGCTGCCAGCTCTAGCAGGGACCTGGGGCTGTTCTGCAGGTTGCAGGACTGAAGCCTGTGTCTGCACGGGCAGCTCCCCCCCCAGCCAAGCAGGCTTGCTAAAGAAGTGGCACACAATTTGGAAACTGAGAAAAATATTTTGTGTTTATGAAACAGTTCCTAAGGGTTTTGAAAGGGACTAGTGGTGTTTACACACAAGCTGGATGGACTCTAACACGGTGCAATCTCTGTTGTGTCAACTCCTGCACCTGCCTAAGAGACTTAAAAAAATCCTCATGAAACGAGGGAGGGTTTACTGAGCATTTACTTTATTAACTGAGTCTAATCAGCCCTGCCTTGGTGCTCTTACTAGGACCACACGGAATATTTTTTCTCAGGATAATATGGAATATCTCCCTGAAAAGCCTCTGTTTATATTAAGGTCGGTCACAAGCAGGGAGTGGAGCTGGGGGGAGCTGGTGCTGGAGGCCCTGCTCCTGGGTGTACTGACTGCACCCAGGGAAGGTGGGAGACCTCAGGGGCCAACCAAGCTGCCACCACCTTCATCCCTTCTCAGGCAAGGAAGAAACTCTGCCAAAGAACAATGAACTTGAAATACATTTTCTTGTATTTTGCCAAACTACCATAATTACCAACTGTGTGCTTTGGTTTTCTACAGCAGAAAGTTTCTGGACCCCTTCTAGGCAGCACAGGTTCTCCTTTCTCTCATATCACTTGCAGAAGGTCCTGCCTGAACTGTTGGCTTGCAGGATGACACCAGGATTCAGTCCATAAAAGGTTATTGACCTAGGAAGAGAGAGTTTCTAGAATTTAAGGGCTGGGCAACTTCTTGGAAACTGCCTTATCAGCACAGCTACAAGCTGGAGCTTCAGCAAACCCGTCCTGAGCTGCACGCCTGCAGTTCCTATTCCTGCAGTTTGGCATTTATCTCTGTACATGTGTGCTTGCTTTGCAGTGAGTACTTAAAACAGCTTTGGGCCTAGGCTGCCATAAACCTGTGTAAAAACTTGGTGCCACAATCCTTACACGTTGTCCTCATTCCCTGGTGGGCAAGGGAATTCCTGGGGGTGTGAGGAAGGTGTCAGAAACAGACAGGAGGCACTGTCTGAAACAGGAGGCACTCTGACAGAAACAGGGAGGCACTGAATTTGTATGCCCATGGAGTGTCACCAGGGGTCATGCAGGTTCCCAAGAGAGATGGAAGAGGACTGAGAAGGAATGGATGAGGATGGAGGAGGGCAGCACTCAAGGAATTAAAATACCACCAGAGGATGCACTGAAATCTGCTGGAAGCTGAGACATCATTTGCAGAGGGACAGAATTGCTCTGCAGTGTCACAGGGAGGGGCTCATTCACTGGAAACTCCCTGGGGCTCTGCAGTGCCCCAAAACTATCCTCCAGAGCAGACCTGGCAGCCCAGCTGGAGCTGCTGCCTCCTCCTCCTCCTCTCTCCACCAGCACCTTGGGCTAGCCCAGGTTTTGGGGTGATGCCACCAGCTGCAGCACATCTGGGCAGTCTCCACCCCACTGGCAGCTGGGGGGCTGGGAAAGCATCTTCCCAGGAGAGTTGTAGAGAGTGGGGGCTTTGCATCTGAGATCCAAACCTCATCCCTGAGGCATGGATGGTGTCCACCTGAGTGAGGAGGGAGCTGACCAGCAAAGCCCACAGGTGCTGAGGGCTCCTCTGATGCCCTCACTGGGACAAGCTGCCCAACAAAGCTGTCCTCTGCCTTGGAAACATGTCCACAAGCCACAGACACACAGCACCAGTAACTTCAGCTCCTGAATTGCTGCTATGATAATCCTGTTTGCTCAGTCTTAGTGACTGAAGCGAACCATAACCAAGAAAAACAGCCGGATTATCCTCCAGCACCTGTTCCCACTGAAAGGATTATCATAGCTGGCCACACTGGATGACAACCTCTAGATATTGCCATGAGAGACATAGCAACTGCCACCCCAAGAAGACCTCTCAGCTCCCTGGATGCCCCTTTTCCAGGTATTTCCAGCATAGCAGCTGAAGGCTCCTTGTGGATGGAGGGCAGTTCCATGAGGATACCCACACCAGTGCTTGCACACCTCCAGCACACAGATGTGCTCTCCAAATAGCATCATCTCTTCCTTGGCTGCCTAACAGGGAGGCAGAGTGAGAAGCATGGGCTGCAAGCTGTAGGGCTCAGAAGATAGACAGCAGCTTTCAGTAGCTACAAACCAAGTTGTTTTTCCTGCTCATTCTCTCTTGTGCTTTTGCTGTACACTGAGCCACTTCCCTCACAACACACGGGAGCTCTGTTGTGTGGCATTTGCATCCTCAGTGCAATGATAGCTGATGTGAGAGCTATTTCACTGCAAAAATGAAAATGTTTGATTGCATAAAAAGAGAGCTTCCCCAGAGCTGTTTACATGAGACAACAGGAAAGACAGAAGGCCCAGAAAAATTTTGGAAGGACTCAGCAGCAGGGGATTGGTAGCTCAGGGAACGTGAATGCAGCTCTTCCATAGATGGATGACTTTGGTTTAAGCTCACCCGCTAGATGGGAAAGCTGTCTCATTGTGCCCTCCTGTTTGTCATTCTTTTGGGATCACTTTGAACATCAATGTTAGCTCCATTCCTTAAAAGATGCCAATGGGCTTTGTAGCAGCAGCCCAAGGGTACTCCTGCCAAGGTCTCAAAGCCTGAGAGAGGGAAGAGAGGAGGGATGCTCCAGAAGGGAGGAGGTGGCCACCATCTCCACAGCCAGGAGAATGATTTAAGTGGTGGAATCTGAGTGTGAAAGGAGTCCTGTGCACCACTGGAGTCCAGGGAGAGGCTTCCCTGGTCCTGGAACATTGCACCAACATATAAATCCCTGAAGCAAAGCTCATGTGCTGCTGTCATCACTCAGCAGCCACATCACTTCACACTGCCCTGGCAGCTCAGGCTGTGACCAAGCACATTTGCTCCCAATTGTGCCAGCACCACATCAAGTGTCCCAGGACACTTCAAGGCAAGGTATCTCTCAGTGATGGTAACTTCTGGTGCCCCATGGAGCTGCAAGGAAGACATTAAGTTCCTTATTGGTCCAGAGGGTTACTGCAACTGTGCCAAGACCTCCATGGTTCCAGCTTACTCTTCTCTCCATCATTCTTCTCAAGAGCATCCTCCTATCCCTCAAGCAGAGGCCGTGGTGAATGGATTATTTCAGTCACAGATGCTTGGGGTTTTTTTTCCTATAACTAAATGTAACATTAAACTAAACACTGGAACATGGAGACAAAGCAAAAAAATCAGGGCAATAATCCTTCGCTTGATTTTTGCAAAACATTGTTAAAATTCTGGTTTATTGGAACAAAATTGTATTTATTGTATCTGCCAACACCGTATCGTATCCGCCAATTATATTTAAATTAAAACTTTATTTTAAACTCTGGAGATGACCCAACAGTGATATGGTATTTATAAATAGCTTATCAGACACCACAGCACAAAACTTATCCTCTTGCTCTTGTGCTAAATTAATTTTTATATCTGAGATATTTTACCCTCCTGACTACCAAAACAGAGACAAAAAATTAAAACCACAGGGAGGAGACCAAAACAGCCCTTTGGTCAGAGTCTCCTGTGAAAAAGACAATAGGAAAATGGTCCCCACAGGAAAAGGCTACCACAGTGATGATGCTTGTGTAGACCCAGCCCAAGACTAGATGGTATGAAACAGCAGAGGCCTCTTATCTCTGCTGTTGTGCACAGGATTTCAACCTCTGTTATGCTTGAGAGCTGATCTTAAGCCCTGAGCCAGCCAGCTCCCTATTTAAACTCATTTTTGCTGTGGATGGGTTGCTCTTTCCAATGCCTTCACCATGTTGGTTTTGGCCATGGCTTTGACAGGACAGGAGGACTCCAGACAACTTCTTGTGCCAGCTCAGCTTCAAAACAAGACATGTTCTGTGGTCCTGACACCAGACACTGCAAAGGCTCCTCTAACAAGCATGCTGATGCCACCCCTCCCTGTGCACTTGCCATGTTCTTGGTGCATCTTGGTGGCTCACGTGCTGCATTCAGCTACCAAAGGGTAGTGACCACCTTAAGAGGAGCTCTCTGAGATCTTGAGAAGCCCCTCTGCAGTGGTGAGGATGTCTCTACCAAAGACCAGAGGCTGACAGGTGATGAGGGCTGACACCCCTCCTCACTTTCCCAATAGCTGGGACTTAGGGTACCCCTTACAAAACCTCCTTTTCACCAGAGAGGGGATCAGAAATATTCTCCTAGGATATTTCAGTCTTTAAACCCCAGATATAGAAGACTGCATTCCAAGAGCGTATTCCTTTATCTAGGCTTCATTAATATCCCGTAAAAAAAAAAGACAAGTATTTTCCTTTCTCAGGACCACGCAGAGTCATTTTGCTCTTCTCTGGTTGTTGTGATGGCCGTAGCCCAGATGGCTACTTATGTGGGTTCTGGAGATGATGGGCTGTCAGACAGCAGCACAAATGCAGCACATCAAGTTGCTGACTGGCTGTAGCCCACACAGAAGCCCAGGCCTGATGCAGAGGCCATCAGTGAAGTGTCAGGGAGCCAAGGAGGTGACCATGGATAATGGCACAAAGGTGCCTGGAGAGGGAGGATGGGAAGGTGGTGGGCAAAGCCGAGGTCTGGGTGATGGGAGACTCCAAGAGGCAGCAGTTGGGAGCCAAATGGTGACATGGGGAGATAAGGCTCTTGATGGATGGACCTCAGAAAGTTTGAAGGTTTTTGTTCTGTTTGGATAAGCAGTCAAATATTCACACAGATAAGCTTCAGAAATGCATCTGATCTGAAGCCCTTTTTATCTTAAAAAGCAGGGCTGGAAATAGAACAAGAGAATTCCTCCCAGGCTTCAGAGGCTCCTGGGCTTTCCTTAACTGGCACCAGGCTGTCCAGACCTACCCATGCAGGCAAACCAACAGCCAGACCCTCCCTGAGCCTCAGACGTTCAACTGTGCCTGTGTACCAACCTTATTCCCAGCTCGAGGGAGGGGGAAGATGACCCTTTGCTTGGTTACACTTTGTCATCTCGATCCACAGAGCTGCTGTGGGTTGTTTGAAAGAATGTTAAGGAAACGCCCTTGCTAATATTCCTGTATATCTGAACATATCCACTGGCACAGAATTTACATAACTTTTCCTGGCACCTCCTCCCCAGCACATTTACCGCCTCACCGAGCATCTCACGGTGTGTAAGGATCTGCAGTAACCTGCTGGTGAATGGTTACTGGTTAAAGACCAGACAGTGGCACAGATGATCTTGGCAGAGTCCTGGCATTCTCATGCACCAGGGTCAGAGCAGGATGAGGGCTGCAGGAAGCACCAAAGTGGGACAGCAATGATTCTGCAATTTTAAATGGCAGCGCTTGTGTGTGGAGTGCTTTTGGAGAGTGCATCATTTCCTTGGAAATAAGTGATAACGTGCTTTACTCCAGATGAGTTTCCTCTTACCTGAAGTTGTTTAAAGAGTTTTTCATTGTGCGTTTCCCATTCAGGCACAAAACAAAAAAACAAACCCAGGCCTGAAAGCCTAAGGCACCAGGGCTTGTAGAAAAAGGGAAATCCTGCTCTGACCATCAACCATCAGCAGAGAGCAGCTCCCTGGCCCGGAGCTGGTACTGGTGGAGCCAGAGAAGGTTTAGGGAAGGAAGGGGCAGGCAGGACCAGCAACAGCTTCTAGCTCTACAGAAAGTCTCCTGGTGAGTCAAACACCTTTGGGGCTCACCTTGGACAAATCCACTCTTGGTCAGTAATTCTTGGTTTCTGTCCTAATATCCCCCTACTTTGGGATGCCTTAGGGAAGAGCCAGGCCCAAACCCTGAGGGCAGAGCAGCAGAAGGCTTTCAACAAGCTGAGGGAGCCCACCTCATTAACTCCTTGACTCCCCTGTGTCCCTCTTTCCAACTTTCTATTTATATCCTTGCCCTAATGAGTCCCTCCATCTGCTCCTGAGCTTTAACCTCTTCCTTGCCAAGCAGCATTTGGAGTCTACAAGAGAAAGTTGTTTATGTTATATTGCTTTGTAATAGCTTCCTCCTACACCACCTCCCTTCCTTCCCCAATAAAAAAACCTACAGTCGACTTGGCAAAGCCTGTAAACAAAGGAGGGGTTTGGAGACCCAACCACATTTTGGTGAACTCAGTGGGGAAATAATGTCTCTTTTGAAGGATGTTAAAGCCTGAGCACATAATAGTAGGAAACTAGAGTCCACCCTAATAAGAAATTGTCTGCTTGCAGCTACCTACAGATGTCCATATAGCAAGCCACAAATCATAGTTGGATGTCAGGGGTTAACCTCACATGTTTTCCTCATTGGTCAGGATGGTTTGATGATGGTAAACCAATGTGTTTGTTAAGCTCCAAATACTTGAAGTGAGAAGTGAGCAAGGAAAGGAGAGTACAAAAAGGCAGCAGTGTTTTGAACTCACCTAAACTGATGAACAGAAGCAGAAGGCAATGAAAATCCATTAGCCTGACTGTTCCCTGAAGAGGAAAAACAGGCACACAAAATCCAATTCATTATTCTCTTTCTTATTTAATTCTAAGTAAGTCATTGAACTTTACTACTTGATCTATCCATTTTCTTCAGTAGTAGGACTGCAGGAAATCTTTCTCTTCTCAAAGAAGGTTTCAAGTTTCTCACTGATATCATTTAAAAAATACTTGGAGTATATGAGTAAAAAATAACCACATTTCAAAGAGAGCTTGAGCCATGGAGATAATGATATTTTTTCTCTTCTGAAGCACAGAACTGAAGAGCAGAGGCCCCTGGGAGCTTGGAGCACCATTGTTCTTTTTCCAGGCTGTTATCTGGAGACAGGCCCTGCGATAGACTCCGATGAGGCCACCAAAGGGATTATCTGCTCAGAGTGCTAATGGCATGGATTTGACAACATCAGCCATTTAATTTATGAGGTGCCTCCTAAGGTAAAGGCAAAGAAATCCATACCATGCAACAGCCCAAGAACCCACTGCAAATGAAAGTGTATCTGAGCAAAGCCCAGCCTGCTTTACAGCACCACTTTCTTATTTCTGGCTACGTAGAAATGTTCCACATCCTTCCTAAAAGGCACCTTTGCAGATTTTGTATGGTGATGGCAGTGTTATATAATGAGAAATATATTAATGGAAACTATTCAGCACTGAAACCATTCCAGCTTTTTTATCACCACATTCCTTGCTCCTACATGAGCAGAGTGCACGAGAATAAAAGCAGTTAAGCATCATCCACCAGAAGACATGCACGATGGGCATTACTAACAAGTCACTAACAGCTCGGTGGTTCCCGTCGTGTTGGGATCTGCACAAAGACACTGGGTAAATAGAGCTGCTCTTCCTAGGGAAATATTTTTCCACTGCCTATGGCTTGTTGCCATGTCACCCTCTAGCAGTCAGGGACAGCTCAGTGCCGTCACCCGGTACCTGAGTTGCTCTTTCAGCCCTTCTGGTCCTGATCTCTGCCAAAGGTTGAGGAGTCTGTCTCATGCTCTTCACTGTGGTCTAGCTACACATTACCTAGCAGATAATCAGACTTAAATAATATTTTTCTTCTGTTGCATTTATAGCTGTACAAAAGGAAAGTTATTTTCACATGCAATGAATATAATATTACCTACTATACAAGCATGTGAATATGATCACATATGCTTCTGGATCGAATATTCAGAGTGGATCCTGAAGAGAGGGAAAGTTTGCATGTTGAGTCCTACTTTTCCCGCACAGATCAGGCAAAATGACAGGTACTGGTCTGGGTCTTAGCTTCTGCATCATCATCACTGGACACGAGGTTTGCAGCAACTGATCCAAATCAGGGCTGGTACCAAAACAGGTGATCTCAGCCCCATCATTCCACGTATTTCCATGCCCTGTGTTCATGCAACCCATGTGGGTCAGCTGAAACAAACCTTTTCTGACAGGATTTGTCTTCAGCCAGAGGAGCCCCCTGCACCAAATATCACACAAAAGCTCCAAAAAGCCTGAGTATTTGACACAAGCTGATTATTGAGCAGATCGGATGCTCCTGCGTCAGAGCTGGGATTTCAGGTGCAGCCGGGGGCCGTCCTGGTCCGGACACAGGAACCTGCCAGGGTCCCAGTGATGCTTCAGTCAGAGGAGGGAGGTGAGCATCAGGTCCCTCCCTCGCCCCTCCTGCCTCCGCTGCCTGGCAGGGGAGCTGCCTGCCAGGGAACGCGTCCCACCCCGTGCTTTGTGTCCTAAGCGACCTAATTGAGATTCTACTTGACGGCTCCCAAGCGAGTATTTAGGGGAAAATCAAACAAACAAAACACCCCTGGCTGAAGGCGGGCTCCGTGAGCGGGCGAGCTGTGAAACAATGGGAGTATTATGGGACATCTCCCAGTTTACCTGCTCCAGTCCAAGAGGAAGTGCTCCTCCCTCCGTAGGACAATGCTGAGTCGGAGAGCCCTGAGGGGGGACACAGGCTGGCATCCCCCTTTGTGTCACAGGACACCTCTGGGGTCCCTCCGATGCTTGGGCAGGTGAGCAGGTAGCACGTCAGACACCCAAATGGGAACAAAGGGAAGGGCACCAGGAGCTGCCCACAGGGATGGCCAGCACTTGTCCACCCCCGTGGCTTGTACAGGAGGCTGGTGGCATCTGTAACTCTTGCTGGACTGGTGAACAAATGGTTCTTTACCACCTGTGTGTGGCAACTTCCTCCTAGAACGTTGTTCTCCTTTCCCCATAAGGAAATCCTGCCAGGGGCTTGTCTTAATTCCTTCTTCTTAACAAGCACTCTTTAAATTCTGGCCACAAAGCACCATTCAAATTTTACCACATGGCAAATCTTTTGTCATGAGCTCTTGTGTTGTCCCTGCAACTTCTCCTCACTCTGGCAGGGTGTTCTGCAGTACTGTGTGGGAGAGCTGCTGACAGACTCTGAGGGGATGCAGCACTCGCCTGGCCCAGCAAAATGACTTCTTGGTAGCTGAAATATTTATACATCTAGCAGCTGCCGAGATTTTTGAGCTCTTTAGTGGCTCTGATTGCCACTTCGGTGTATACACTCAAATCTGCCCTTTTAAACCATTCTGCCAATGAGCTTAAGACCAATTTCACACCATTACATCTGAGATGTGCTGCTAAGTACAGCGATGGCAAAAGTCTGGGTAAGATTCTGTTTCCTCCTGTAGGTTTAAGACCTGGAGTTCAGGACTCATTTCCTATTTGTCTGCTTCTTTTGCAGTTTGATTCAGCTGCTATTAATAAGTCTGAGCATCTATCCTGGAAGGAATGGGTACAACCAAACCCAGACGCTTCCTGGCATCTGATACTGTTCATGTCTGGATGCAGACTGCTGCTGGGGCACAGCTGAAAAACTGGTGCTGCTGGGTGCTGAGGCTGTGCAAGCAAAGAGCACCATAAAAAACCCAGAAGCTAAGAGGGAGGGAAGGCAAAACGGCAGCTTGTGAAGCAAATGTGAGTACCAAACTGCCAGTTTTTGTGAAGCAGGAAGCTGTTCCCCAGTTTACATAACAAACCCCAACACTCTTCCATCCCCAGCACGGCGGGCCTGAGTCTGTGGCTGCTGCTTGCTGGATGGCTGATGACTCAGGGGAATGGTGTGGCTGGCAGCCTGCACCAGCACGCCCGGCTCAGCCGAGGCATCTGGGGCACACCCTGCACCCTCCTGGCATGTGGGTGCCATGGGGCACTTCCTGAGTGGCACCAAGAAAGAGGACCACAGCTCCAGGCTGGAGGAAGGCTCCAAGATCCAATGAAACTCAGCATAGCTGGAGCCCCTTCAGAGGGGAGGGGGAAGAAGAAAAGTTGCTCAGGTGTGCTTTCATCTACTGCTGTTTATCAAAAAAGAATAACTTTTAGGGATGGTTGGGACATGATTCACCTTGTCACCATGGTCCTGTATGGGAACACCTTACCTTTCACACTTCTTGACCTGTGTTTCTGTGGTGCCTCAGCTTTGTGCACCCCTCCCCACACCGATTAGACTTTACCAGTAAAAGGCAACACATAGTGTAGTGGAAGATGCCTCAATTTTTGCTGTCTGCAATGCCAGGCCCATGTTTGCTCACCAGCATCCCTTTTTATATCCTTTCCCCACCTCAGTCACCTTTCCAAGCACAGTTTGACAGCCTGAAGTTACTGAAGTGCACAAATAAAATCACCTGCTGTTACCCCGACTGCTCCTCACGGATGGGCAGGCATAAAAACATCTCCTGTAGAAAGCCTATTGATTCCTTCTGCGAGACAACTATCACAAATATTGTTGATCTTACACCATATCAGATTGTTTACATGAAGAGAAAGACTCCTTACTTCCTCCTGGAGCTTTCGGGAATTTGGCAGCCTCTGAAAGCAAGTCATTGGTGCATAGGGTAATGCTCCGGGGGGAGAGTGTGCTCGTTGCCCTTGCAGATCACATCGGTGCTTTTGACCCAATCAAACAGAAAGTTCCAGCTGAGCAGTGAGTTTTTAGGATGAGAAGTGAAATGTGAAGAAGGTGTGTACGTCTCCCTGAATTTGCCTCATTTCACTCGTTGATTTGGCGGCAACAGGACTATTTTTAGGTATAATCCTTCAAACAGAACATGACTTCTCCTTTCTGATTAGTACAGAGCTGGCTGCTAGTCAAAGGATAATTATTTCCCAACACATCACCTAACACACATCAGCAAACAAAACACTCATTATTTGAGCTATCCAATGTTAACTGTTTAGCAGTTAACATTTTCTTGACAGGTTCCAATAAGACTAATTGCTCCAGCTTCATTAGCAGAGGTCATTTACTACTGGTAACAATACTTTTCTGGTGATAGTCTCTCGTATAAGATTAGATTATCAGGTCAAATTCTGCTCCCAGTGGCAATGATGCCTGACCGCATTTGGCCTCAAGAAAGTCTGCTCTTTCAGTTCATGGCTGCACCATTTCCAGCCCTTCAGCTGATATATTACATAAAGGAAGTAAGTGCACTCCAGCAAATAGGAAATTACAATAAATTAGGAAAGTGTGCAGCACAAGGAAGGTTTGCAAAATAGCCACTTAAAAATTATTAATAAAGTCTCAGCTGATAGAGAAAAAAAAAAAGTTGATAAAGAAGTTGTCCTTATGCTTGAAAACGTGTGCATACCCAGAAGGGAAAGCAGAAGAACCAGTGAGTGCTGTATCACAAACACCCAGCGGATGCTGCCAAATCCTGTGTGTGCTGTGGGCACAGTTCAGATCACAACGATAATCCATATTTCTTTGCAAATAGTTTCATATGGTCATCAGTTACTGCTATGGTTGGCTGACCCTGAGGGTCGCAGTCTCAAAGCCCAGTGAATTTGCAGGAGTGTTTTTGTACAGCTCTCACTGTCAGGAAGATCCTTCTACAGACACCTTGATAGCCTGCCCTCTGCCTGAAACATCCTTAGCTTTGCTGAACACATGGAAAACTGAAGCCAGGCTTTCTACCTGAGATATTCCCATTTAAGCATGTGGAGAGATGCAGCCTCCTTTTCAGAAGTGCTGAGCAAACACAGCTTAGAGTGCAGCTGGCGCCTTAGAGAACGGGCATCTTGCATGTGGAGGTCTCAGGCACCCTCGCCAAATAATTTTGGTCCTGGCAGATGCAGGACAATTTCTCTGAGTGGATTTCTGGTTTACCTGTGCCTCCCTTTCCTGCAGACCCACAGCCCTTTGCTGTTAATTTCCTGCCCACGTACGTGTGCAGCCGCATGCCCACCACCTATACTTTCTGACTTGCAGCTCTGATTGCTAATCCACGTCTGGTTTTTGTCAGAAAAAAAAATACTCATCAGGAGTGTTTGACTCATTGCCTCCAGAGTATTTCAGCTGCACCGTAACACTTCTCAGGGTATCCTTCTTCTCAGAGGAGAACATCCTGTTCTGAGTGTGATCCATGGCAGACTGCTCGCCAGCAGCCTCCTGATCCTCGCACACGTGCGTGCCATATGTCCCGACTGTGCCACCCTTTCACACCATGCAAGACAGAACAGCATCTGATATCCATGCTGCCAGGTGGATTATCTCAGCTGTCTGTGAAGGGACTCAACGTGCCAGGCTCTTCCAGTAGGTCCTCAATGAGCCAAAACTCCACAGCAGACAAATCCTGACCATTTTGCTCACACCACTGACCCCACTGAGGCCAACGGGCAAAACTCACTCTACCTCTCCCCTTGGCAATGCCATTACAGTCATCCAGGGGAAGCATGACCCAGCACAGCTATTTGGCAGGAGAAGCCAAGCAAGTTCTGGCCATAAATTACCCCATTGAGCTAAAACTTTTATCACTTTTTAAACTTTAAGGACAAGAGTATTCAGATGGCTAAAATTAAGCATGAGAACTGTTTAATGAGCCAAGTCCATTAGTGTCCCACCCCAGGATCCATCGCCCAGGAGGGGCCTCAACAACCACTTCAGCTCCCAGCCAGGCACTGTGGATCCTGCCCTGCTCTATCCAGCAGGCAGGAACGTGGTCTTGCCCTGGATTGCTGCAATCCCTAACACACAGGAGGCAGGCAACAAATCCTGTCCCGACACCAAATGTGCAGCCAACACCTTGCTGCCACTGCTGGCATCAGACATCACCATCCCACACCCCCCTTTGGTGCTGTTTTCTTTGCTGGAATCACAGAAAAAAAACCAAAAAAACCCAAACAGATTTAGAAAAATAAAAAATGAAAAAATGTGGTGGCAGGTGCTTCACTTAGCACCTGCTATGACATCACCCCAGCCCATTTCACTGTCATCAAGGGACACACCATAATCTGTAGCTCACATCAAGCCACAGTAACATCAATGGAAATATATTATTTACTTTCCTGGTCCTTTTACTTTGTCCTTGCATTAAAAACATAATTTTTGTTGTTTGGTTGGTTTTTTTTTCCTGAAAATACACCATTAGAAATTGCAAATGACAAATTCCTTAATTTTAAAAACTAATAAAATAGTTTCCAAAACAAACCATTAGCCAACACTCTAAAGAACTGGCTTTGGGAAGTGCTCTCCCTGGGAGCTGACTTCTAATTTAACTATAAAGGGAAAATTGGCTTCACCTGTATTCTGCACTGCCTTTTTGTTGCTGTCTGCCGTGAATTCATTGCAGTAATGAAAAATTTTATAGAAGCACAAGGATAGAGCATACCTTAATAAAGTAATAAGGCAAGACCATCTTTTGCACCAAGGGTCCAAATCTGCAGCTCTTCTGCTCACAGGACCTCATTACACTATAACAGGCAGTTACCATGCTCTGGTCCCCAAAGAGTCTATGGCTGTATGCAGCACCCTGAAACCACACTGCACATAACCAGTAGTTTTATGAGCTACAAACTAGGTGGTTCTATTTCACCCAGTGACACAGGAGAGGTTTAAGCAGTGTTTAAGTCTGCCCCAGAGTCCCATCTTGCTCCAGTTATGCCTCAGCCATTCCCTCAGAGGTTGACTCCTTTTTTACAGTAAGAGGGAATTGAAGCCTGGACTCCCTGGCTGCCATCTCCTCATGATGAGGAGATGGGTTCCCTGGCTGCCATCTCCTCATACAGGACATGAGCCTCCTCTGGCTGCTTTTGGGCAGGGGCCTCCCATGACCTCCATGCTCAGCACACCCCTTACCTTGCTTGGGCAGGATCAGGCCCATTGCCAGCACAGGGTGGACTGACTGGTGGGGTGGCATGTACTGCATACAGAGATTTCTTTCTACTCAAGACCATTTTTAGCTTTCAAATTCAACAATCTCTGTGATTTTAAATATTGTGGTCTCCTGACTCCCAGACATATACTCATAACAAAAAAAAACAAAAACAAAACAAAAAACCCAAAAGAACCAAAAAACAATTTTAAGTAGAATATATTCCAGAAACAACTAGTTTCAAAAAATGAGTATATTCATTATCAGAGTGGAAACACCTTGTCTTCAGCCATTAATTTTAAGGGAAGTCAGCAGACCTCAGTGCAACAGGAACACAACCTTATTGGGTTTCAAACACATTTTTTACAGCACTGTGTCAGGAAAAACCATTAGATAGAGTTAGTCGTATTGGTAATCTGAGCCATCTTCAGAGAAAAACAATTGCTGTTCTTCCCATTACAGGTAGGTATTGTTTCAAAACCTATAGAGACACACTTGCTTGTGCTGCAATGGTATTTATTGCACATAAACCAATTACTTACACAGTAGTAAATTGCACCAGAGTATAAATACGTTATAAAACACACAGAGAGGAAAATGAAAATGACACACAAGTGCTAAAATAACAGCAGATTCATGTGGGCACTTGGAAATAAAAATAAAAATAAAAATAAAAATAATATAACTCCCTTAAGATATTTTAATTTATAGTGGATATATTTACAGTACCTTCATAAAATAATATTAAAAAGTCACTCTCTCGATAAAACTATAACAGATCAGACAAAACCAGAAATCAGTTTCAGGGTTTCAGTGTTATTCAAACTTCCATTTCATTAATTTTCATGGGTGTACATGTGTGCAAGTAACATCTTCAAATAACTTTACAACTCTTAACACTGTGCAAAAAACCAGCTTTGTCGCCATTTTTAAAAAAATGTGCAGTAAATTTTTGTTGCTCTCAGGATTCCTCCCCCCCCCAACCCCGTTCATCTGTAATTACAATGAACAAGCTGCAGAAGGCTCCTCGCCCACCCCTCCCCTTTTCATAAAATACTATTAGTGGTATGTAAATATGCTGTTTAATATAAACATGGTCCGTTTATTCCCCTGTACAATATGCACAGTTTGAGGTAGAAGTTTCCTAGAGCCTGACTGCTATTGTCTGGCCGAAGGAGATAAGCACAGCAACTCACTGCTTGCTGAGCCAGAGGGGACAAAGCACAAGAGTTTTGGGGCAGGATTTTGTTTCGTTTTGTTTTGTTTTTACCCCTTTTCAAAATATACCTGTGCTCCCCTTTATTTTTCTCCATCGCTACTCTGCGGAACAGGGGAGCGCAGCTACTCCCAGCTTACAGCTCACCCTTGCCCGTCGCTCCCTACTCCCTGCATGCAGCACCTGCAGCACGGACCCCGCACTCCCCCGAAACCCGCCCGGCTCTGGGATGCGGGAACGAACCCCCGCGTGTCCCACAGCCCCGGGCGAGGCGGGGGAGGGCTGGGACCCCCCGGCTGCAGCCCAATTCGGGCACTTCCACGCTGGGGTTCAAGCACCGACAGGCAGGGTGCTGGGCCAAGTGCTCCGAAAGCAGCGGCCCGAGCCCCCCCCTCCCTCCTCCAGCCCCGGCAGAGCTGCTCCGACCCGCAAGCCGGTTCTCTTTGGGTCGGGCTGTTTATTTGCTTTGTTCTCCGGTCAGCGGCTTTCCTGTTTGCTGCAGTTTGGGATGAGGTATGTCGTACGCGACTTCACCTGCTTTTATTCCTAAGTAAACACCCGCTCTCTCTCCGCTAAGACAGGGATCCGGTTCGCTCGGTTTCAGCCTTCCCGCCCGGCAGCTGCCGGGGATGCCTCTGTTTCTCTGCCTCCCTGCCTGCCTCTCCCCACTGCCCCGGCTCCTCCGCCGCCCCCCGCACCCCCCCCCCCCATCCCTTCCTATACCTTGGACTCCGAATCGGACGTTTTGCTATTTCTGTCCTCCAGGCTGGACTCGCTGCCGCCCCCGGTGCCCCCGTTGCAGTCGGACCAGGTCCCGCCCAGGCTGCGCTCGGGGGACCCCACGGTGCTGATGAAGCCCCCGGGCAGGTGGCTCAGCTCCCCGCCGCTGGCGTGCAGCCGCCGGTCGGCTTTCCGGGGGCAGCAGAGAAGCCTCTTGAAGGCCTTGCGAAAGTCGGGGCTGCGGCAGTAAATGATGGGGTTGAAAGCAGAGTTGGCGTAACCCAGCCAGTTGAAGAAAACGAAGAGCCAGTCCGGCACCAGGTCCCTGTTGAAGACGTTGACGATGTTCACCAGGAAGAAAGGGAGCCAGCAGAGCGTGAACACCCCCATGATGATGCCCAAAGTCTTGAGGGCTTTCTGCTCCTTCATGGCCATAATACGGGAGGTCTTCCGCTTGCTGGCTCGGCCATTGCCGAGTATGGGCTGGTGCTGAGGGTGAGGGGGCAGGGGCGGCTGCGGCTGCTCCTGGCTGCCGTAGAACCGTCCCTCGCACTTATCGATCTTCCTGATCTGCTCCTTGGCCTCTCTGTACACCCGGAGGTACACAAAGATCATGATGAGGAGGGGGATGTAGAAAGAAATGATGGATGAGGCGATGGCGTAAGCCCTGTTGGTGACAAAGTCACAGCAGCCTGGGTCTTGGTAGCACTCCAGTGCCTGAGGGTCCTCGTCCCGCCACCAATGCATCATGATGGGCAAGAAGGAGACCAGACCAGAGATGGCCCAGACGGTGCAGATGATGCCCTTGGCCCGGCCCTTGGTCATGAGGCTCTGGTAGCGGAAAGGTGAGGTGATGGCCAGGTAGCGGTCAATGGCGATGACGCACAAGGTCTCGATGCTGGCTGTCACACAGAGCACATCCAAGGAGGTCCAGCACTCGCAGAGGAAGGATCCCCAGAGCCAGGTGCCCTTCACCACCAGCGTGGCCCCGAAAGGCACCACCAGCAACCCCATCACCAGGTCGGCGCAGGCCAACGAGGTGATGAAGAGGTTGGTGAGAGTCTGCAGCCGCTGCGTTCGCCCGATGGCCGCGATCACCAGCACGTTGCCGGCCACGATCAGCAACACCACCAGAGCCATCAGCAGGCTCATCCCCACCGCCCACTGCTGCGACAGCACCTCGGTGGACAGCTGCCGGCTCCCGGGGGATGCCGCCGTCGTTCCCCCCCCGCCCCCGAGGGGGAAGGAGCGGTTTGGGGGGCCGCAGTCCGGCGGCAGCCACCCATCGCCCATGGCCACCACGCCGCGGGCAGGAAGGCGGCTCCGCCACCGCCGCCACCACCGCCGCCACCGCCCCGAGCTGCCTCATGGCCCCCGCGCTGCCCGCCCGGACCGCCCCGCCCCGCCTCGCGTCACCCAACACCCACCAATCGCCGGACACGGGAGGAGGGGCGTTGCCCGCGCGCTGCCGGTACCGCTCAGCCCGCTCTGGCTCCGGGTTGACCGTCCCGACGGTGCCTGAGCCCGGACACCCCCACCCAACACCCCCTCTCCCCTCCCCAGGGCCACCCACCCACCCTGCCGTACGGGTGTGTGCGGGGTGTGTGTGTGTAGGGCAGGCAGAGTGGGTCCCCCTCGGAGCCCCCCTGTGGGGAGCGAAAGGGGGGTCAGGAGGTAGCTTCAGCAGTCTTTGGGGGTTTGGGGAAAAAGGTCCAAATTTTGGCTGCCATCCTGGTCCAGTGTATCTCAGGTCTGGGCACCTGCCCTGAGACCCCGAGGGAGGTGGGTGCTGAATCGCTGGGAAAGTCAGAGGCTGGGAGGGATCTTAGAGATAAGCTAGCTCCAAGGATGGACAAGGATGGATACCTGGACATGGGCTGGGACACCTCCTTCTTGACCAGGTTACTCCAAGCCCCATCCAACATGGTCTACAACACCTTTAGGGATAAGGCATCCACAGCTTCCCTGGACAATCCACGCCAGTGTTTCAGAGGAAATAGTTTCTTCCTCTTTCAGGAATCTACCCTCTTTCAGTTTAAGAACATTCCCCTTTGTCCTATCACCACATGTCCATGCAAAAAAGTACCTCCCCAGCTTTCCTCTAGCCCCTTTGGATACTGAAAGGCTGCTACAAAGTCTCCCTGGAGCCCCCTCTTCTCCAGGCTGAACACCCCAACTTTCTCATCCTGTCTTTGTAGCAGAATTGCTCTGTCTCTCAGATCATCTTCATGCCTCTCCTCTGGTTTCCCTCCAGCAGCTCTATGTCCTTCTTATGCTGAGGGCTCCAGAACTGGACACAGTGCTTCAGGTGGGGTCTCACACAAGCAGAATGGAGGGGGAGAATTGCCTCCCTTGACTTTTCTGGCAATGCTTCTTTTGATGCAGCCCAGGACAATGCTGGGTTTCTGGTCTGCACAAGGTGGCCTAAGTGTTGGGGGATATATCTTATGCCAGAGATTCCTCTCGTGTCTCCACTGTCATCCATTGCCACCTGTGAAAGCTGCTGGAGCAGGTGCTTCCCCTCTTTACACTTGGAATGCCCAGAATACAGAATATTGTCTGTATCACCCTCCATGGAAAAGCAATGGACAGCCTCCCATGGGTGTCCTGTGTCAACAGTGCCTCCTGCCCCAGCCTGGACACCCCCAGGGCCTCGCTGTTGGGGACACCATGTAAAACTTTGTGGATTACGAGGTGGTGCCACCAGCTCCATGCTGTCTCTGTGGCTACAGCTTCTGACTGTTGCATGTCCTGTTTGCTCCATTTTCCCTGGAAGCCACTTCAGGGCTGGGACACAGAAATCCCAGCTTTCCTCTGACAGGTATCTCTGGATGTTTTAAATGCAGCCAGTAGCTTTTACCCAGTCTGGTGAAACCACACTAAATCTAAGGACCACTCTAAGTATTAGTACTGTTATTTGGTCATGAGCAATAAAGTACATGAAGCATCCCCAGGCTGTAATGCCCAAAAAACAGATTATAAGCAAATCCCTGCCCAGCTCCCACCCACTTCCACGAAACCTGCTGCTAGGAAATAGCTGGGCTGCCTTTTCATCTACTTGCTCAGCTCTCTGTTTGCCTCCAAAGCTGGAAGACTACTCTTGGGTGCATTTAACTGTTTTACTCCTCTTTTAAACCTCTTAAAATAATGTGAAGCAGCTGTCAGGCAAATGAGAGCAAGTTCTCCTATCTCCTCTTTTTCTCTTTTTCAGTCATCACCATGTCTTACAGCAGCACCAAACGTTTTCTCCAGGAGTCTGGGAGCAATTGGAAGGCACAGTTATTTTTCTCCCCCCATATATATTTATTCTGGTAATGCTGCTCCACTGTTCCAGCTGGATGATAAAAATCCCTTCCAGGTTTAGACTTGATTTACAAGGTCGCCACCTAGTAGCAATTTATTTATTTATTTATTTTTTTACATGCTGTTTATTTAACCCTGACTAAAAGCCACACACCAGCAAGGACCTGCTGCTCGACTAACCCATTCCCCAGTTTTCCCATGGACTTTGCTTTGCTGCTCGTCATCTGCTGGACCAAAGTGTGACCCTCTTTGGTGGGAGGGGTGAGGGGCATGGCACTTTTAAGAAGAGAGGAAGACCTTATGTTGAATGTAAAGCTGAAGGACTGTGGCTAGGAATAGTTCTCCAGGACTGGGATCTGTAATATCTGAAACCAAGACAAGACAGTGGAACTTTGGAAGAGAGATAATTTTTTATTTTCTACATCTAGCTGAAACACCTGAAGTAGATATGAGCCCTGCAGTGCATCACTGCACCAGAGCCCTCACAGCTGAGGCTCTTGGGTGAATTTTGTGCATAGTCCATTTTAGTGCAACATCAGCCAGATTAAAATGTGATGAAATTTTAAATGCTTTTCCAAAGATGGCACTGACAGTAGGAAGCAGTGTTGGGGGTACCACATAGCTGTTTTTCCTGCTATTCCTGGAGTGTCATCCATCTGTTGTCTGTTCATATCCACTATTGCTAAAGTATCTATATTTAGTTAATAAAATATATAACCTAATCAAATGCCAACTCTTTGCCTATCAAGCTGTCCTATCAGATCTCCAATTGGAGATCCTCATCCCACTGTAAAGATTGAATAAGTAAAGGGAATTGCTAGCAAGTAAGCAATAAACCAAAAGACACATAATCAAGCATTGCTTCCCAGCATCTTTGTTGGTTCAACAAGCATCAATCTGGAATGCCAGATCAGAGCTGGAGCCAGAATGTCTTTGGGAAACAATGCATCTCCAAAGGAAAAAAAAAAAAGCAAATTTACGATTTCTGTACAGAACATCCCTCTGGCCCTTGCAGCACAGAGCAGCCAAATAATTACTGTAGGCTTAACCCCTTTCAGAGCATTACCTTTTGCAAATCTCCTTTAAATCAAACTTTCCTTGTTTTGTTTTTAAATTTCAGACATCTTCTTAACATGATTTTAACATAGCTCTCTGTTTGCATATTATTTAAAGGTGTCAGCTCAAGAGAAGAACTTCCAGAGCAGAAATTGATTGTTTCTACTTCCTCTTCCTATTACAGTTTTTAATGATCAGCTAATTATTTTTCTCTTGGAAGTTTTAAAAAAAAAAAAAAAAAAAAAAAGCCCAAACTCTGAGCAGTTATTAGGACAGATCTGTCTTATGTTGCACAGAGGATAATGAAAATGAAAATGGAATTAAAATGACAAAATCCAATGAAAATCAAGACGTATTGCATTTGAGGAACCCTGTTGGCATGGGCTGTGAAACTTCAGCATTTGAGGAACTGAAGTGGGTTATCTAAATGTATTTTTAAACCAAATCCTTTGAGATGCTTTGCAGAGTTCCAGCTTGTCTTTTTGCTTCTCTATTCATGCAAAAATGGATTGCAAGCTGAGGGTCCTATTGCATGGGTCTGCACTGACATCCAGAGCCCTGCCCTGGGGAATCTCAGCAGCACCAGGCATGGGGCAGGAGACCAGACTGGGGCTGGTGCTGGGGCTCACCCCTTCCTTTGGTGTTGCAATTGCTGAGGCAGCACTGTGGGCAGTGGATCTGCTCTTGCCAGATCTGTATCCTGGGGAGAGGGAGATGACTTGCTGATAGTGGATCTCCAGGGGTGTTCTGAGCTGTGTGTACCATGTCTTGGCACTCTTAGGTTGGCTGGAGAGAAAGGATGTTGACAAAGAGATGATGAACATTTCAAGAAGGATTGTGGTCTTAGGAGATGAAGATAGTGAAGAGACAATTTTACCTTGTGGAAGACATAATCTCTTAATGTAGTTGAATGAAGAAAATACTGTCAAGGAGGGAGAGGAATAATTTAGATGAACACTGGGAAATTTAATGAGTGGTAATGTGATAAAAGGGAAAATTTGGTATGAATATCTGAAAGAGCTTTTAAGATGTCAAACCCACTAGGTTGCCATGAGTACCACTGGATATCTTAGCACTCAGACCTTTATAGTTAGGTTTGACAAAACTCAAATTCTCAACTTGAAATCAGATTGCATCATGTCTAAGATCTGGACTTTTCAGCTCTTACTTTTAGCTTTAACAAGGTTTCTTACCATATCCCAGCAACTCATCAATCAACCTTCAGTTTTCCTCTTGCATAGCAAAAGAAACTATCTTTGTTACTGGGTAACCACCTGGATTTAAGGAAGCTTCAAACTGTAAAAATGTAAACTGTAGGAACAGTTTCTCTGTGGCTATGGGGCTGGCATGGACACAGTAGAAACCTCCTGTGGGCCAGCACCCAGGATGAGCCATTGCCTGCCAGGAGTAAAGGGTGTGCTGCAGCATATGACCCAGAAGGATCTTGTCTTCCTTGTCCAGCCTTGGTCTAGTCATGCCCTCATTGCAATCAAATTCAGGCACCACTCTTATTGACATAATATTCTCTAAAAGTATTAACTGCTTGTACTCTTAAGGCATTTGTCAAAGCCCACTGAAATGCCTGGAAGGTCTCTCCTTTAAGTGTCTGTAATCTTAGCAGACATCTGAGAACCCATTTTGTGTTGGTTACCTGGACAGATTGACTAAAACCTGAACTGAAGGAGAGCAGATAAGAACAACTCTGCCAGACCTCATGGGAGGTGATCAGCCTTCACCGCTCCGAGTTGTCCAGAAGGAAACTGTCACTTGGATCTATTCACACTCGACATTTGTTATTAGAGAAATAGAGACATGATGGAACACTGCCACAAGATCCATGTCTCTTGTTTTTAAAATAAACATCTTGGCTTTGACTTGACGTTTATTTTCCATAAATGCCTCAGCTTCAATTTGGCATTTCAGCAACAGCAGGAGGCTGTTATCCTGTGACAACAGGCAATTCCATTGACATTATCTCTTGATTGTGTGTGTCAGTGTGCTGAATACCGTATGTGCTTGCTTTTAGTTAAACAATGCCAAGGAAACATCAAACAAATGCATTCAATAACAGAGTGGCCACATTTTCCCAGCCCTGTACTCTGCATCTGACCCAGAGTTGCACAGGTACACGAGTAGTAGTGTGTGCTGTGTTAGGGAGCACTTTCTGAGTTTGACTTGCGGGGGTCTGAAGTAGTGATAGTGTCCAACATTCCCTCCCCCAGCCTCACTTTGTACCTCTCAGAGGAGGTTTTTGCTTGGACCTTTAAGTATCTCATTCAGGACAAATTCTTATTTTGCCTTTCTCGGTACATTTTCTATCTACATGATCCAGACTTGTGGTTGTGGACTGCACCCTGGATTGAAGGCTCATGGAATGCCTTTACCATTGTGTTACCATTTGCCCTGCAGTAATGGATTCTTCTTGGGCAAAAGAAATGATCAGACTTTGCTAAGAACAAGCCATGTTCGAGATTCCTGGAAGCAGAGTGTTTCTTTTGCTATTAACACAATTTTTGTAAAGTAAATCCCTGTAACTATTTGACAGAATCATTATATTTGCAATCTGAACTAATAGTAATCTGGAGCAGTATTAATGCACTCATTAATCCAGATTATAACTAAAAGTTGCCTTTTATGGTTCACTTTGCCAAGGCTCACTGTCTGCATCTCCCTGTACTTTCTCAACACCCAGACTCCTCCAGGAGACACTGGCACTGTGAGAAAACCCTGACCAAGACTGCCTCTTTTTTAAGCATCAGTGATTCCTTTGAGAGGGCTGGCAAAACATTTTACAGCAAGCCAGAAAACCCTGCGGTGGTCAGAGCCTGTGTTTATACAGAATGATTGTGGTTGGAGACCAGAGCAGAGGAGTGATGATTGGAATCCTCTGAGATTTCACTCTATTCCTGCTTCACCACATACTGGCTGCGGGAAGTTACTTTATTTCTCCATCCCAAAGATCACCCATCTGTAGGATGAAAGTTTCATGATGCTCTGGAAATATCATTTCACATTTTTATTGGAAGAAAAAATCTAATCTTTTACAAGCCCCTCCTGAGGTGTGGGTGTGAGGTGCAGGAAAAAGGCACAGTGAGAGGGTTTTGATGTTCAGAAGCACACTGGTTAGGGACTTGTACGAAGTAAAAAAATAAAAAATAAATGCTTCTTTCCCCTTCACATCATGGATGACCACAGCATGTAGGTTAGTGGCTGGAGTGTGCCAAAAGACTAATTCAGATGGTTTGGGTGGAACCAGGATTATCAGATGTTTTGCAAATCTGTATTTATGTTCTGGATGGCAAAACACTGCCTGGAGCTGCTTGGCTGGGGTCCAGTTCTGGCTGGTTGTGGTGGTGGGTGCCTAACTGAGACTGACTTTGGCACCTGGGCAGCCCAATGTTTTTGGCTTGGTGTCTCCAGATGTAGGACCGAGGCTTTGGATTTTGTAAAGAAATGGGCTGGAGCTCCCACTGGGAGAAAATAGATTCTGGATTTTTTTAAGCAAGAGAAGTCAATTGCAGTTCATGCTAACTTAGGACAGCACCCTGGGAAAGAGCTCTGAATAGCTGAGATCGTGTCACAACATGTGAATAAGCTGAATGGTTATTCCCTTTCGTTGGCATTGAGAGTGCCTTTTGAAGCTCTTGGGGATGCTGACTTGCAAATTTTATTTTTTGAACCTGTTTTTCATGTAGTTTATAATCTTCAGTGATAGACATTTCCTGGGTATTGGTCCTCAAAGTTGCCTTAGTGTCTTTTAAAACAATTTCAGCCATTTTATATATATATATTTTTTTTTTTTTCTTTTTCAAGGGAAAGAACAAGCCTTGCCTTAGGTCTCAAAAGCAGTGATTGCTGTCTGTTAACATCCAGCTGTAGTCCTGTGTGTTCTTTCAGCAACCTGTCAGCTACACAACACTCACACATGCTCAGGCAGAGGCTTCTCATCTCATTCACTGTGTTTAAGTCAGTGATTAAAGTAAAATACCTTCTGCTGACCTTGCTGGCCTGTGAGGACCTCTGCTGACCATTTCTTGGTGGCCTTGGTATTGCTGGGTTGAATTAAGCTATTTGTCACCTCTGCCTGTCATGTTCTTCAATACTTGTGGACCAGGACATGCACTTGGGTTTTCTATCATAAAACCCTGCTGAGGTAGTGATAAATTACCTACTGTTCATAAGTTTGCTTATCTATTTATAATAACAAATTAAATTCATGATATTCTGGCTCTGCAGGCAACAGCATATTTCTAATGGCAATCCTCTGTTTAGGTACCACCCACTGGGATGTATCTTTGCAATCTGCATTTAACACCAGACACCTGGTATGATAAGGTGAAGTGCTCAGCATTTCCCAGTTTCCCAGAAGTATATAGGATAAATGTGTGCACTGACTTGTCAAAATTTGGCCAGAATTTAAAGCCACGTAACTACAAATTTCAATAAATGATTGGTTGGTCTTACATCACAGATAGAACCAGAAGCAGAGCTGAAGCGACTCCGCGGTCTGACTTCAGTCCCAATGTTTTCCTTTTCTTCCTTTTTCTTTGCCCCAATATTTTTTTTTGAGCTTAATTATTCCTCCTGTTAAAACCCTGTGTTGTGTGCCAGACATTGGGTCTGGCAGTAAGCTTGGCTGACTGTAGTGGTCTGCCTCCAAAATTTGTAGCTGATTTTCTCTCTCTGTTCTGAACTCCACAAACTCCCAAGCAACAGAGCATGCTCTTCATGTCAGCCCAGCCTTGGCAGCTCCAGTCCATTCCTACATCTTTCCTGGCAAGCTGTACCAAAGCCTTCCCAGAGCCCCATGTGCCAACCCAGACCTGTCTTCCTGCAGTGGTGCCTTCAACACTGGTGCAGAGTAGACTGGTGAAGTAAGTAGGTTAATTTTTAACATCTTAAAATGAATGAAATAGCAAAGGGGAGGTTCTGATCAGCCTGATAGTGGCGGATCAAATTCCCAGGGATTAGAGAGCAGACTTGGAAGGTACTCAGGCCCCATTGCAGGAATAGGCCACCAGTAAAGCACAACTCTGAAAACTTAACAAAGCTTTTTTGTTAGAGTCTTTCAACCTGGAATGACTTTAGGAGAAAACAACATGTAACATTACTGGTAGTAACCTCAAGATGATGCCTCTTTCATGGGGATTGTCCCATTTAAACAAAAGGTTTTTCTCTTGAAATGAACATTGCCTTTTGGCAACAGTTCCCTGTATTTGCCCCCTCTTAACAATTCTACCCATTTCTATGCTAAGAAAAATCTCACAAATTCTATAAATTATATTTTTTTTCCTTAAAAAGATGGAGTCAGTGTGGGTAAGTCACCAGGGCTGTAGTTGACTTCACTGAAGCTTTACTGGAGGCATTTAACACAGGTTCTGCCAATCCCTGTACTTCTCTAGTGTGGTTCAGGAATCTAACGAAACAAAGAGATTCTTGAATTTTTTGCTCATTTTTCATTGTAGAGCCGTATTCTGAATACAGTTTAACTTAGACCTCCCTTGCCCCCCTCCTCGTTCAATCAGCAAGGACATTGAATAATTATAGAAATACCTCACTGTGGCTTCAAGTCCATTAATTCATGACCAATGACATAAATTAGACCTGCAAGGAATTCTTCATATACCTGCTGCTTATAGCAATGCCTTTGGATAAAGAGGGAAATTAATAAGTTTTTAAGTTTGTTAGCTGTTAAGTTGATGCCATACAACTTCCCTCCTATCTGAGGAGGAAAAGCTTACAAGTGCCAACGCATTTTGTAATGCTATTAGTAACAATATCATAACTGCATCTAATAAATACTCTCTCTGCCCTCACTGGGCTTTTGTTGAAGCTGAATAGCTGTGAACCACTTTGCCAGTCCTCATCTGAAAGCTTCTCCTATGGACAGCATAATATTACTGTTTTAAATAGCAGAGCTTGTTACTTGAGACACCTCTGTGTTCAAGCTGTTCTTGACAGTAACCACAGGCTGCTCACTGGCAGCCTCGAAATGTGAAACTGCTAAGCTTGTTAGTTAGCTTAGCTATTTGCACTCAGCAAACACCTTGATCCTTTAGGGTGTATTTATCCCCTTATTCTGCAGCCTATCCAGGAATGAGAAAGGGGGCTTTTAGCACATTTAATTATTTGTAATGATTCAAAGAGTCTGTTTTATGCAAACATATTTCAGACCACAGGCTCTCTACGAACTCTTTGGCCTTCCTAATTTATTTTTTTTTGTCAGATTGTTTTGCATTTGTTTGTTCCATTCCTGTGTTGTCTCCAGAACTCATTGGCATCGCTGCCAAAACCAAGCTCATGGGGGCATTGCTTCTGTTTCTCTGTATGGAATGAAATCTCAAACCCACGGATAGGCATTATCAGGAGGCTTCTGGACTATGAACATTGCTGTTGCCTGAGTCCTCTGCAGACCTTCATTCGCAACTGTTTCCTGGAAAACGCAGATTCACTCTCACATGTTTTTGGGGAGAGGCTGAGCAGCTGGAATTGCTTTCATTGTTTTACTTCAGCTGCTGCTGGCAGTTGTAGTATGGTGGAGGTCAGTGATTTGAGGGAGACAGGAAAATGAACTGAATGTGGCAACACAGGTGCCCTCCTACAGACCTACACCAGGCTAGCTAGAGCAAAATCAGGAGGGGAATCAAGGGACAGAAAAGTTAATGACTTCTAAATGGCACCCAGAAGGAACTGTCCACAGGGGCTGACTGCAGCTCAGAGCTTCAGCATCTCCATCAGTGCTCAGGGTCTGTGGGATTACTGCCTACTGATTCCACCAAACTTGTTCTCTTTCTTTTTATGCCCATTTCCTGCTCTTATTACTCTTGGCACTGGTTACTGTACCATGAAAAGACATTCTTGTGGGAGTAGATATAAGGGGGTAGGGCCCTTGTTTCTGTCTCAGAGGAAAGGTCTGGTAATCCTGACATGTTGTAGGTCTCTGGGAGTGGTGACCGCTCTTACACAGACATCTCAAGCAGGCGTTGCATCCAAGACATTAAAATAATCCCTTCACTCTATTGAAAATAATCAGCAAATCAATGCCCTGGCATTTGGTTATTGGCAACACCTGTGTCCAGATTTGGGTGCCAGCTCTTAGAAATATGTAAGCCTGTGTGGTGTGATCCCAAAAGCAAGCAGTGAGAACAACCAGAGGCTTTGACAGTGTGTCTGGAGTGGAAAGACTGAAAGAACTGGGTTTGTTTACTCCAGAGACATCACTAAGGGGACACAAGTATAAAATGTTCCTGCAAAGAGGAGAGGAATAAACTCTTCTCTGCTGTATACAGGACAAGAAGGAATGTACATACTTTGCAGCAAGAGCCATTTAGGCACAGTGAGATGGTGGGACTGTAGTCTGGGTTGCCTGGGATGGAAGCAACTTTGTGAAGTCAGGTCTCCAGGTTAGAAGCATCACTGAACTTTTAGAGTTAAGACTTCTACATGTATTAAGGAGAGATGTTAATTCTGGCTGTGCTTCGACTCTCTTTGACAAAGCTTTTATCTCTATGTTGACTAATGGGGGAGCCCAGTTTCCTACATTAGACAATTCATTTAAGTGCCCATAGTTAAATGGGACAAATCTGGGCCTTGGTGACTTGTCTTTACTCTCTGACTCATCATCAGACACTGTCATGGTCTCCAGTTTTTGCTTTCATCATTGCTTTTCAGTTTCCTTGTGGTGTTTGGCAGCAAAACTTCACTTTACAGAAGTCTGAACAGCCTTAGCATAATATGGTATTTCCTGTTCTTCAGGAAGGTTAAAATTTGTTTAACTATGCCAAACTACTTAATGAATTGTCCTTTGAATATATAAACATGATTCTGAAGGCTCTATCATCTAAACCATTTATCTTCCAAAAATAATTGATAAGTAGTAGCATTTCAGCTTGTGTGTGGTATTCCACTGTAAGTGCTAAAATGCCAGATAAAGGAAAAAGACTAAAAAGATAAAGGAAAAAGGCTAAGTTTTCAAAAGTTTATGTAATAATTATGATCTTTATAACTTTATATATATATGTATATATATAAACTTTAAGATTTATATAGCTTTATAAGTAAGTAAAATAAAAAAACTAGAAAAAAAAATACCATGGCAACATCTCAATAATCTGACTGTCCTATCAGGCCAGAAGATGTTGCATTAGAAACAGTCTATCCCTAACTACATTACTGAGGACTAAGTTAGTTCTGGGGAATTGTCTTACATTAAATTAACACTAGAACATTGTTTGTAGTACTGCAAAGATCCCCTTCCCAGACTTAATCATACAAACCCAAATCTGTACATTTAGAAAAACTGATGTCTATCTTAATTACTCTCTGGTTTTTAGTGGGTTTTGTTGGTTTGTTGGTTTTTTTTCCCCTGAGTCTTGCATGCTTGCTTTGTTTTTCACATGTATGTCTGTAAGGAAGTCTAAAATGAAGGTCTCCAGGGGAGACTGAAACTGGGAAAAGCATGGACTTGAGAGTTAAATCTGGAATTAAAACCTTTGCACTGGAAAAACTGCTATAATTATATGACATGAGGTCTGTAACATGGCATGAGCTAGACCCGTGCTTCCATGGTCCCTGTTAGCAACCTTACCAAGGTTGACAGAGGACAAAATATCTCCACTAAAATAAGTTCCTAGAAATGTTAATGGAAATAGTAGTTGGGCAGAGTGAAGAGAGCTTACTAGTGCCTCACTTAGGCAAAAGGCAGCTGCAGAACTCCTTTCCCAGAAGATACGAAACAACTCACACAGCAGAGACCTATTTGATATGAAGCTTCCTACAGTTTTACTTTTCACAGAAGTACTTGCTTAAAAGATTATTTGGTTGGATATTTTGGTTTTGGTTGGCTCTGCTGCCACCTACTCCAATTTTTTCCAAGTACTTTGACCCCCTTTGCTTCCTATCCACAAATTAAAAAAAAAAAAAAAAAGAAGTTAAAACATCTAAAATGAAGTTAAAACATCTCATGGGAATGACATTTTTCCTTACAGGTAATCTTTATTTCATATTCACAGCAGTTATTATTACAAATCAGGATTAACTTTTTTTTTTTGATTGCCAGCCCAACCAAGTCTAATAGATTGATATCTTACAACAGAGCTGTATTTTCCTTCCAGCTCTATAAACAGCAAAGCTCCTGGACTCAGCTAGACCACAGCTACTGCTCTGACACTGCTGTAAAGGCATGAACTGTACTAGAGCACAGCCTGCTTCTGCAGCTGCCTTGGCTCCAGAGGGGTGTTTGTGTCAGTAAACTAATCACACATGACTTGGACAAGAGGCAGGCAGGAGCAGATAAGGGGCTGTTTTTTTCAGAGTCCGTTCTTTGTCCATGACCATGTTTTGGTGAATGAAATCATCGCAGTGCAGACAGCAGTGGGACTGAGCAGGAAAGGAGCCTGGTTGCCCCTTACTTACAATCCCCAGTTGTGGTCTCAGCCTCGGACAAGTCATTTAACCCTTGTGTGACTTCTTCTCAGAGAAGTAAAATTCAGTGTAAAAACAGTGGCCTGCTGTCTGGAGGTGGTGAACTTTAATACCTTTAAATAAAATATTTGTCCAAAGCAGCCAGGCAAATGGAAAACATGCTTTCATTTCCACTTGGGAAGGAAAAGTAAAAATCTTCCCCCTGGCTTCCTTGTATGTCTGACAAAACTGGAAGAAATAACATTTTTTCATTGTGAGAGATTTGTCTCTCCAGTATGAGTGGCAAGGTAGTAAGTGGGACATTGTTAGTCCATGAGCTGCTTATGGGACAGCATAGTTCCATTATTAAAAAAATGCATGTGTGACTCTTCTCAAGATGCAACACAAATAAGTCAATAGTTTCCTAGCTGAGAAGTTCCCATATTTGTCCTTTTGGTGATTGAAATGGAGATGGTCTGGCTGTGGGTCCTGCCCACAACACATCAGACTGACTTTCTCCCTGGGCGAACACCATGCCCCTTTGTAACTTAAGGTGCCAGGTAAGTAAGGATTATTTATTCTTGCTGCTTTTAGGGGGTGCTCACAGGGTCCACGTGTCTGGCATGTGACTCATTTTGAATAACTGTGAGAAGAAAAGTGGCCGGGGAGGAAAATTCTTCCAGCTACCTTGGACCTTCACATTCCTGAGATCCTGCACGGTCAGCAGAATGGTACATTTCTTAATGGGAACTGGGAAACAAAAGGGAATTTCAAAGAAAGGAGTCAAAATATTGATAGGGCTTCTGTGGCCAAATTTAGAGGGAGGACCCCAGAGTTGCTCAGCAGGAGCCACTCTCAACAGCCCCAGCAGGTGAGCTATGGTGTGTCCTGCTGGGCTGGAAAGCAGGTGTGCCTTCCAAACAGGACCTAATTTTGAAAATTTGATTGACTGCATGTGTTATTAATTTAACAGGAAGATGAGTGCAGGAAGGAAAGGAGCTCAGGTGAGCTGTGAGGGAAAGAAAATAAACCCCACGTGATAGACACCAACCCTGCTGTGCTGCTGAAGAGCTTTGCTGTGAACACAGAGATGGAGAAGAACTTGTGTGAAAAGGAGTGGGGTCAGCAATGTCATGGGAGATGTCCTGAAGAGTGGCTTTGAACAAGATGTGTGACCACATCTGGTCCAGCCAAAGAAGGAGGAACATCAAGCAAAAGCTTCCTGCTAGTGAGATCTAGCAGGTTAAGGAGAAGTTTTAGGGAAGCAGCAGCATCCCCAGCATTACAAAGCAGAACACAAAGGTGATCAGTCATGCTCAGACAGAAAGGGATGGACTATACCTGATTCTGGCATACAGCATAGCAAGGGCTGTCTGCTTTGAGAGAGAGAGACAACACTGAGACTAGAGGAGACTAATTAGAGATTTATTTTTGTAAAAACAGAAGACCCATGGACAGGCTGATCCACACAATTAATTAAATATGGCAGGCTGGCCTTCATCATTCTTTTTTGGTTTATATGTCTTCCCTGCAAAGCTCAAAAATATGACTCTTCATCAATTAAAAAATGCTGGATGTAGTTTTAAAACCTGGCTCAAGAGCCACATCCAGCTGGGTGGATCTGAGCCAGTGGGTTTTGACTTGAAAACAAAGAAAACTCTCCTATGAACTGAGAGGTCTATTACTATCAGTTTGTCATTGTTTGAGAAGAACCATTATCTGCTTCCTTAGGATCAAAGGTGAATAGTTCATGAACACAAGATAAAAGGAAAAAGGAATTCTCTAGCCAGAGAACTGGACATTTTGAGGCAGCCTGGTGACATCTGAGGCAGTCATGGGATGGCACGGCATGGTGTTCCCATTGTCACAGATCTGATCAAACAGAGAAATAGTTTTTTAAAAAAGAATAAATTCAGTTGTTTTCATAGCCATTGGCTTCCTGCAGTGATCAGCATCCAGGGGCTTCAGGTAGTGGCTGTTGCATTTGGACACTGTCCCTTTAATTTCAACTCAACCAGCCTGAGTGGGTGAGTATTGTGCCACAACTCCACATGTGTATTTATTAGTGCTTGTGTGGAGTTCTCTTCTCCCACTCTATATTTTCCACCTCTTTTACAGTCTCAGGGCTGTGCTGCATGTTTGATCCAGAGCTGCTTTTTGCACCTTTCCTGGTTGGATGGGTTGAGTGTGGCATCGCCACCACGCAGAAGAGTCAGTTTGCAAGTCAGCCTGGAATGGGTAGTGCTATATTCTGACTGCTGTTCTTCTAAGCACTAAAGTCTCCATCTAAATTATAGAAAAATGCCAATGACAATGTTAATAAACATGACAATCCCAATAGGTTTGAAATAGCAATTCACAGCTTCAACAAGCCTGCCTCAAAATTTCCTTGCAAATGAGAAAGTTAACACCTGGCTGGAAAATTTATTAAAATTGCAAATGCTAATTTGTTTCTAACTTGACTTGGGTCACTCATTCTCTGCAAGAAGATTGGTCTGAAAAATTTGACCCAAACCACTGAATTATTTGAAGAATACTTCAATTTCAAGAATATCTGAATTGGTAAAAATTTTAATGGGAACAATTATGTACTTGAGAATACATTGATCAGAGCCAACCCTGATGCTACAGAATTTTCCAAAGTGGCCTGGTAGCTGCTACCAGAGTCTTTACCTATGATCACAGCATGGAAAATTCCAGTTACACAATTATAATTTTTTTTTCCCTAAGAGAAGTAGTGCCCCTTCAGGCACCTGCAGTGCCACAGCAAAAGGTCCTTGGGAGTCCCACCCATGGTGAAGTGAAGCTGTGTTTGACACATAATGAGATTTAATTGCAAGTGGGTTTGTCTCTGGGGAAAGAATCTTCAGCCTTAAACCACCCCCTGAACCACTCACAACCACGGGACTTTCTGCATCACTAAAATATAACACAAAATTTGTGTTATTGTGTGGCCAGTGATGGGAATGAAATGTCTTTAGCTCTTGGCATGCTGAAGACACCACATAATAGGATCTGGGTATTAAGTTGGATGGAGGATCCTTTCTTTGGGCTGATGCAGTGAAGATCAAAGGAGAGCAAGAAGGATGGTGAAGGGTCTGGAAAGGATGACTTATGAGGAGCACCTGGGAGTCACTTGATTGTTCAGTCTGGAGAAAAGGAGGCTGAAGGGAGACTTCACTGCAGTCTGTGGCTTCCTCAAGAGGGGAAGAGATGGGGCTGGCACCAATTTCTTCACTCCTATGACTGAAGACAGAATGTGGAGAAAAGGTAGGAAGCTGAATCATGGGAGGTTTAGGTTAGATATCAGGAAAACATCTTTCACTCAGAGGGCAATAGCTCCCCAGGGAAGTTGTCCCAGCACCAAGCCTGCCTGAGTTCAAGAAGCCTTTGGATGATGCTCTTAGGCCCATGGTGTGATCCTGGGGATGTCCTACACAGGGACAGGAGTTGGACTTGATGATCCTGATGGGTCCCTTCTAACTCAGCAGATTCTATGATTCTATGATATAAATCAGTCACATCTCCAAGTTTCTTAATCTAATTTGGTACCTCAAGCAGTGGCTGCTGGATCTGGGGAGGATCCTGGAATACAATACTGCAGCTGCCCTCACTTACAGCTCTTGTGGCTCATCTGGTGGAGTAAGGCAGGCAGACCATATCTCCTGGTGAGGTCCTTGCCACCACTATTTTCTGTCCTTCTGTATAAATTGCAACAATTTGCCCAATACAGCTGCCTGTGTTGAATTTGCCCATCCCACAGCAAATTCTGCCCTTTCTGGTACATGACCTCATCTGTTCCATACCCAGGGGGCACAGATATCTTCCCAGAGGGTCTGTCCAGATCTCTCTGGCTCTGTCCTTCTGCCTGATGAGGCCACTTGGGTGCCAAGACTCACAGATCCTCCCTCTCAGCAGCTGCTGTTACTTCAGCATGAAGAGAAAACAAAGTAGGTTGAGCTTGATTTTAATTAAACATTTCCTGCTTTCACAATGAAAGTGGAAAACACATGTGGGTGTCTCCTCACTAAGTATGAAGGACAAAACAATGCCTTATAGGAAAGGCGCAGATGTTAAACCCTTTGGCACATCTTGTCCAGCTCACTTTCCTTTGAAGTCAGGCTGGGGTGATTTACTTAAAATGCTTCCCTCCTGTGCACGGCCTAGAGTCCTGTGGATGGTGAGGAAAAATAAAGACGACCATAGTGAGAGTGCTCTTTCAAGCAGAAAGGATTCTTCAGAGAAACAGCCTGCTTTTCCCCAGTTCCTGGCTCTGTAAGGGTGTGAAATAGCATTTAGATGCAGTCTGAGGAAGGGGCGTGATATTTGGATTTCAGGATGGCCGTAGGGAATGGGTTGTTTCCCGTGTGCACAAATTGTGATGCTTCTACCTGGGCAAACCCATTCCTGATTGCAACTGCTACTAGTGCCCTGCTGCATCCCTGCCACTTGCCAGGTCTGGAACTACCTCCAAAGGTGGCTTCCTTCATGGCATGATAGTCTACATTTCCTAGAAAACATGGGGTTAGTGCCTACATCTACTGTTGTTTTGGCTAAAGTCCTATAACTGAACCCAAACTCGTTGATCATGTGAACCCATCAATGCTCTGGCAGAAGGTTGAAGCTACTTGGCCTCCTGAGCAAAGGGATTAACTGGGGGCACTGAAGGTTATTCAGGGATGTTTTCCTTGGAGTGCTGCCTTCTCTTCATGTTGTACGGCCCTGTGGGCAATGAATTAAAATGAAGACACACTGGGGAAGCACAGGAAAAACACTCTGTTCTCCTGTACAACCCATGATCCTGCACAAGTCCTGTGGACGTAACTGGCTCTAACCCCAGTTGATTCTGAGAGCTCAACAGAATTCCAACACAGACACCAAAGACAGGACCATGGAAAGGCTTCTCTAGCCCATGCCCCTCTTCCAGGACAAATCCATCTTTGTCTTCGTCTTTCTCAGAGTCCTCACTTGTTTTTTCAGAATCTCTTGTGATGCAGGTTCTGTGTCATCCTCAGTGCCACCTACTGCCCTGCTTCCCTACACTGTCATCTGAATCTCCTGTGTTGCAATTGATTAAACTCAAGTGTTTCTAACCCACGTGCAGGAGGGTTACCCACCTGCCTTTGCAGACTTGGCTCCCAGCATGGTGCTCACCTCTTTTCCAAAGGGACAACATCAAGCTCAGCATGGAATTCACTCCCTTTTTTGCAGTTATGTTTGATTATCTCTGCCCTACTCTAGTCCCTATGAAATTATCTTTTTTTTCCAGATGTTTTCCCCCTATGTGCCAAAATATTTTGGCATTTTAACTGTGATTTTCTTGCAGCCCGTCTCAGATCAGTGGCCTCTGAAAATTTCGCAGGTGTAGTCTCTCTCGGTAAAATCATGAGATTTGAAATACAGCAAAGCTTTGAAACTGGAAGGTAACCTGACACCTGAATTGTCCAGCTCTCCCAGAACCCGAGGGGCACTGGCTGAACTTTCCCTTTTAAAAGCCTGCATTAGCACCAAAAATGCAACTGTGGCCTGATACAAAGCTATTGTTAGAGATGTTTGTGCTTTCCTAACAGAATATGAATTTCCTCAGAAAATAAAGCTGCAGCAAAGCTTTGTTATAGCAGTCTAGTGAAGCTCAGGGGATGGAAAGGGTAGCTGAAGGCTTTCAGGTGTGAGCCCTTTCTGTTGTCTGTCTGCAGCTTTATTTCAGTGTTTATATTATATAGAAACCCCATTTGTGTGTGATCAGGCAGCAATAATTACTACCTCATTTTTGGACACTGCAGGGAACCAAAGCATATTTCTTTCTTATGCACAAAGGCAAATGTTTCAGGATAAGGTAGATTATAACCAAATATTAAGAAAATAACTTCCAAAAAGAATTTTTCTTTCCTGACCTTCCTCTTGATTTTAGTCTAGTTTTTGTGTGTTTTTTTTCCTCTTTTAAATAATTCAAAAAGGCTATTTACTATTACTTTGACAAGGTTTTGTGAGATTTGCAGCCCTGCACTGTCAGGCATGAAGAGTTACTGTGACAGCATAAACTGTAATACCATCCATCTAGCCCATTGATCACACTTCCCAAAAAAACCCATGAAAGAAAGCAGTGTTCTAGCCGCTTCCTGACTGGTTTTACTCAAAAGAAGAAAAACTACATGAGAATTTCCTGAAGTTGTGTAAACTGATCCAATGCAATCCTGACTCCATGAAGACAGATGTATTGCAGTTGCAGACCATGTTGATGTTTTGATGGTGTTCACTTCTGTTAAACAAACTCTTCCCTTTCACTCTCGTTCCAGGGACCGTACATTCCCTCTTAGTAAGGCCACTCCAAAGGCAGGGACAAAGACTTAAACTCTGGTATCAGGTTACCCTAATGCCCTGTGGGTCTCCTTGCCAAGTGGCAGAAGAACCTGACTTGGAATAAGAATTGTCGGAATTCTGTTGATTTCTATAGAGTTGGGAAAATCTGTGCGAGCAGAAGTTTTCTCAAGACTCTTAAGAGGAAAGAAACTAAAGGATTACAGGGAAAACTGTACTGGTATTCATGGAAAAGGCTAATATTGTGTGTGAATATTGTCATGCTCTGGCTAAAGTAATTGCTGGCACTAGAAAGTAACAGAAGTCAGAATCTGTCACTGAGAACAATCTGTCCTGGCTCATGTTGCAGTGGTTATCATGAGAGTTGTGGATCGGGCAGATTATGCTGACCCAGTCCCATCTGGCAGGGCTGGCTTGTCTGGGACTGGGGTGCTCTGGGGACAGCACTGGAGGGATCAGCACATGAAGCCCCTTTGCCCTTTTAGAGCAACTTCTCTGTGCTCTTGTGCAGCCTTCTGCAGAAGGCAACAAAAAGCATAGTAAGGGAGAGGGCAGAAGATGCGTGGTGTCTGAAGACAGGAATGCTCTCCTCCATGTTTCATCAGTGGTTTTAGTGATGCTGAGGTCTTGGGAGGACAAAACAAAAGAAGGGGACCTGTTGTAGTGTTTTTTAAGAGTAGAGACCATCCAAGGTCAGCAGGGATAGCTGGCAATATGAAGAGTAAGTAAACGTCCTGAGATACCCCAAATCTCCTCAGAAGTCAGAGGCAGAGCCAGGAAGAGTGCTTTTCTAATGATTGATGCTTTTGTTTATTTTTAAAAATTATTAAAATCCTTCCAGCTCCCCACCCCAAAAGTTTCTGGAATTTCATGTAAAGAAAACATTTAATTTCAGATTAAATAATTGCAAGATGTTCCAACATCTATTTTCTTGACTAAAGGGTAATGAAATTTCTAAATGAAGAGCCATTTCCAACTGGAAACCAAATGTTCTGGCTGGAGTTGCAAACATGAACAATTTCAGCTTTCACCATTTATTGTGGTTTGTTATTCATGGACAGTTGAGCACAATGGAGACAAATTCAGAAAAGGGTTATGTCGCTGGCTGATCTTCTGAAGCTCTGCTGAGTCCCATCATGAGGAGCTCTTCCTGCACGTGGCCTGCCAGGACAATTTGCTTAATCTATGGCTTTCCAGTTGGCACCTGCCTTACCAATATTATTGCCTGTGTCCTAAATCACTTCATGTGCTGGTAGCAGAAGACAGGAGCCTCTGTACAGCTCCTTTCTAGACCTGGGAATTCTAGAAACCCAAAGGGATGTTAGTTCTCTGTCTGCCTTCAGTGGGTATGGTCACAGTTTGAGCCCATGAGAGCCACCTGCCCAAGCTGCACTGCAAATGTTGGGTGCTGCTTCATGAAAACATAAAACCCTTGAGAATCTCAGTCAGAAGCTGCTGTTTTAGTTGAAGCTAATTTGTGGCCAGCTGGAACCTGCAGCTCAAAAAAGTCCAGAGTTTGCTGGACTGAATCATTCCAGGGGCATCTTCAAGTTGGACTATCTGCAGGATGGCTTAGGTAAATTCAGTAGCCAGCAAATTTCTCTGAGGCATTCAAAAAGCCTTCAGCTTCCCAGTTCTGATTCTAGATTAAATTCTCAGTCACCCATATCTTTCTTAGCAAGTTCATTCTCACCTGATTTAAAAACCCATTTAGTTTAAGAGGGCCTGATCCTTTTTGCCACAATATCACCATAGTGCTAACAGAAACTTAAGTTAAACTGGATATTTGTGGAAAAAAATGTGTAGCAGCTGCTGCAGATGCATTTAGCTTGGCAGATATTAAAATGACATAAAACTGTCACCTCCTTCAGACGAATCTTAAAGCTATTTATAGCTCCTAGCTATTTATCTGCTATTATTATATTATTACTACTTATCTCTTCATAGCTGTGTGCAGCATCATGTAGTTATGAGACACAGGACTTCAGCACCACTGGGTGTTACCATGGGGTTTGCAAGGAACAGGACATGAAGACCTGAATTTTGGTACTATTTCCATTTGGCAGCACACAGAGATGCACACAGACTCTTTCAGGGCCAGTTACTGGCTGGTACAGAATCATGAGGCTCCCTGGTGTGCCCAGAACAGGACCCATTTGCATGAGCTGGGAGTTTGGCCTCTCTGATTTGTGCCATGCTGCCCCAGACAAGTTCTGTGGGGTCTCTGCTGAAGATGGGAATGAAAAAATTATTTCACTCACAGCAGCTGCAAGAAGATATAACTCAAATTCATCAAAGTTTGTATGAAGGTTTCAACAGCTTTACTTTTGAATGGTGTTCTGTACGTGCTCCTGGGCTTCTGGGACTTGTGTCAAAAAGAACTTCAGAAAATTATGAAGTAGAAACCTCCATCTCTGTGTTGAGAACATAAAATTTTGAAAAGTGGGAAAATGAGTTATCTTGTATGTCCAAAGTTCTAGCAGCTCTCTGTTTAAGAAGAAGAGAAACAGAGGTAGACCTCTGCTTTTAAACATGGACATTTCCTTTGTTAACACTTTTTTTTTTCTTTTCTTTTTTTTTTTCCCCTTAATTTTTTTTTCTTTTAACCTGCACTGGTGCCTTCTGTTTTTTCCATCTCTGACCATTTTGGGTAAAGACACAGATAAACAGAATTCACTGAGTCTGGGTTTAAGCTCCTGGCACATGTTCCCAGGACAGTTGCCAGCTCAGTGAACTTTGCCCCTGGTTCTGTTTGGAGTTTTCACCCATGGTTTGACAAAAAGTGAAAGGTATTAATGATCTGATGATTTAGTGCTTTTCATCTAAGATACCAATGTTGTATCACCAAGTTTCATAAACAAAGGGACAGATTCTTATTTATAGTCCAGATGCTTTGTGCAGAAGTCAGCATGGCATGCACAGAAGCTGCATGAAGTTTGTTGCCATATTCCTTTAATTTTGCTCCTGCTCAGCACAGGCTGGTTCACCTGTGCTATTTTCAAGCTGTTCATTTTTCATTACCTGTCAATGGTAATAAAAGGCCAGAAACAATTCAGACAATGAGTGGGAAGTCAATTCTGGTCACACAGCTCCCACAGCCTCCCACAGAACAGGAACTCTCATTTTACTCCTACACTTCTGGGAGATCATTCTTGCCTCAAAGTGACCCACACTGGGATGGGGTGTAGGAGCAGTGAGAAACTATGGCTTTGCACAGGAAAATCTAATGCCTGTTCACTAAGCTAACTAAAAAATAAATATCTCAATATTTCTGTTAAAACTGATTTGGTTTGGTTAAGCTTGTTATTTCCCAGCTTATAGAAAAGTTAACCCAAGGAGTAAGCAACCTAGAGTTTACATCTCCTCTGAAATGTGCTATATGTGAGCATTCAGATTTATTTTCATGAGGAATATCACAATCATTTGCCATTTGCTAGACAAGGGGCACGGTCAACTTATTTTCATTACCCAGGCAGGTGGGGAGTTTGCTTTCTCCTGAGTGATCAGAGCTACTTGAGAAATTGTTTATATTCCCAGGTACACTTATTGGATAATATTGCTTGTATTTCCTAATACTTAAATACTCTCAAGACTTCTCCTGAGGTGTGTAACACAGGCAAAGTCTACTGTCTGCAGCTGTAGATAAAACTAGGACACATGGAGTTAAATCCTCCTAAATATCTGGAAATTACCACCATAAAATCCTTGTCCTACCTTTTGAGTCCAAGGAAATAGGATTGGTAATGGTCCTATTTTTATATGTACTCTTAAATATATATGTTATACATTAAAGACTGCTCAGGCCACTCAAGCCCAAGAGGAAAGGCTCTGCTCTCTCTAGGCAGCAGTGGCATTACAAGGACCCAGACATTTATTTTTCCCTTTGCTTTAGGATAAAGATGATTCAAAGATATCCTGGTGTGTGAGACATGGCTGAGAGAAATAATGGGTCTTCTGTGACATACAATGACTGGATGGGAGGAAATGGAAATATCTAAAATTGGCAAAAGTTGGTGTGACACAAAGCTCATGCTCCTAGTAAGACTTCCAAGAGGCCATGGTGAGCTCTGGAGTGGTGACATCTCTGCAGAGCCTGTGGGAGCAATGCTGTGGTGCAGGGATAGGAAGGGAACTGCTGGGAGTCCTTGGTGACAGATCATTGATTTCCTGTTTTTTTCCCCAGCTTATCTGAACCTCTGGACTCACTCATATGGAGAAAGGGGAAAAAAAAACAAACTGGCACTTTCTATTGTGTTTTGCCAGGTTTTGTTTGGTTTTGGGTTTTGGTTTTGTTTTTTGTTTTTTTTTTTTCAACTGCTCTGTGATTTACAAAAAAAAAATCCATTTCAGCTTGGAATAGCAGAAATGGTATGAGAGAGTTTGCAGACAAAAGGAACTATCTCTTTTAGGTGCCATTGAAAAGGATTGTTTTCCCTAAAGCAATTAATCATCTACACTTCCTTCAGGCTATTTCCCTGCAGTAAATGGAGGTGTTTCCCCTGTGTAACACGTGGAGGAGGGGATGCTGAGACCATGTTAGCCTTGTGTGCCACGAAGCATCAGTGTGCCAGGTGCTTTCAACAGGACACAAGTGTACTGTGGGTTTAGGAACAGGAGTGCTCACCAGAAATCAGCAAATAGTTAGGAAGAGGAAAAGATGAGGTGTAGAACTGGGACTCAGAATAGGACTCAAATGCTGACAGGTATCAAGAGGTACAACAGAGATTTGAAGAGAGTGTTGGTGAGGACTTTGGTATAGGTTTTCTTTTCAGTGTGAAATGGAGCTGCGTGGACGAGCTGCTGGGATGTGTTTGCCTTCTTACTACAGACATGGTAAATCTCCATCTTCCAGAGCCTTTCTTTCACCTCCCACCTTTGGTCTTGGTAAACACTGAGAATGGTTTGGAAAGTTCTTTCTATTACAAGTCTTCAAAGACCCCACAAAAACAAGACCACAAGTCCCATCTGGAGACCCTTCCACCAACTAAAACATAGGACTTCAAGATTCTTTGTCAATGAGTTATCTCCCCTCCGGTCACACTGTCTCTATTTATTGTTATACAGAACCTTATGTAAGCAGAAAAGTGTGGAGTTTGCTAATGATTGCATGGATAGTAAAATTTTCACTAGCACCAAATACCACGAATTCCTTTTCCACAGTTGGCTTCTGCTGCTGATCTCCTACACTTGTTTTTTCACACGATGTTAAGCTTTTGACTTCTTTCAGGAACAAAAATTATCCAAATCAATATTTGTGTAACATCAGCAATTGCAGGTCCTAACAAAGGAGTTTAAAAAAAAAAAAAAAAGTTTAAAAAGTGAGACTTGGCAGAGAGCTCTGTTAGATAATCCCCAGAGTTACCTCTATAGAGGTCCTGCATGTGCTATGCCCACTCTACAGCACATCCCACCCAATGCTAAATTTTGGATTCCACCTTACAGTTACCAAAGAGTTAATTATTGGCACATATAAGGAAGTTAAGAATAATGAACAAGAGGCAGGCATAGAGACAGTAAACCACATTAGCAAAGAATTAAGACTTTGAGGTCCATTTTTCTATGCAGAAGAAACATAATCCCTGACTATCCTATTGTAGCTCTAGATCCAAGCACCTGTAGAGTATCATGGCTGTTCTTTTGGTTGGTACTTTCCCTGAAGAGGAATAAAGTACCAACACTTGCTGGGGGATGAATGGTTAAGAAGTAGGAGCCTTAGTTTGCATTTTTGTTAGTAACTGCAGTGGAGATAGTGCAAGACACTCTTAGCATGCAGGAATGAAGAAAGAGTCTGTCCCAAAGAATTTTCTGCCCTAACTCAAGTTATAAACAGGAGGAGGAGAGTAAATTGAATTTGATTTTTACTCTTACTGAAGTGTAGCTGGCTCATGAGATCTGGGAACCTTTGGTATTAAGGATCATAACACACATTAAAAAAAAAGCAGCCAGCTTCCCTCAAAAGACAATTTATCTAACATTCATGACTGCAGAAAAGCATGAAAACATAATGTATAAGGACAAAATATATGTTTTTTAAAATACTTATTAAGTCAAATTTTTGACCTGGAGAAAGAGCAAGGAAGAACACATCATGTTTTATCTGCATGATGTCAATACACTTACTGTGAAATTAGGGTTTTTTTGTGAGAGGAGAATCAAAACCTACTTCGAAATATTTTTATGATTTCTGTTGATTTTTTTTCACCAGAACTCTGAATTGCTTATTAGAAGCTGAGTCCTATCAACTGGTAAGATCTCTGAAAAGAAGCAAGTGTGTTTCTTCTATCCAGTTCTATTTATAAAAATACCCAGCAGCTGGCAAAAAATGAAATCTCTGTATCTCCCACTGCCCCAGAATTTGTGAACAGCAGCTAAATGCAATCCTCACAGGCCAAGATGCTGTGAGCCAGGAGCTGCATCTGTTCAGTTCCACCATGGGAATAGATGAGTATAAAGGCAGAGAGCAGGAAACCTCTTTGGGCTCTTTCTTCACTGTTTGTTGCAAAGAAGTGATGGAGGAAACAAATTTCCTAAACCTAAGAGGATAGTTTGAAGGTAGGAGAGTGACAGGGCTGATTCCCTACATTCTAGCTGAGGATTTTGAGTCTTTGGAAAGCCACTGCAGTTAGTTCAGGAAGCTGAATTATTTTCACTCTTGCAGCTCTGAAACAAAATTAGAACTTAATTCAGAAGCCTTAATTAGGACCCCAGCTGGCTGTTGCCAGCACAGCTTCTTTGAATTGACAAATTCTAACAAGAGAACAGAAACACAAAGCAATGCAGGAAAGCTTGTGAGGTGTCAGGAAGATGGCTCTGGTCTTGGCCTCACCTCTTCCCACTGCAAAACAACAAAAAAAGAAAGTTAATTTGCAGGTTTAATTTCATTAGCTAGTCATTATTTACTACACCCCAAACTGTAATTGGTGGCAGGTTTTACATTCTGCGAAGTTAAGATATCACTTATTACCCTAATAACTGATCTTGAAAAGCTTTACAATGCAGTGGCAATTTTTTTTAAACATATACAGAATTCCTGAATGCTCCTTCAAGCAGAAATCAGAATGCAGGTGTAAAGGAACATGCTATTACACCTACATTGCACAACAATGCTGTAACCATGATGTTTAAAAACCAAATCACAAGCATTTAGTTAGAACCAAAAAAAAAACGACATCCTTCTGTAGTTTAAAAAAGCATTAATATAAGTAAGTCAAATTTTCCCCTGCCTCCCTGAAGTGCAGGGCAGAAATCACAGCCTGCGGACAGAACATAACAGAGCTCGTAATATTGCAGAGAGATATTTCCATCCCATTACTTTTTCTTGAAGCCTGGACCTTTTCTGCTGACTTCTGCTTTCAAAGAGAAGCCTGGGAGCCTGGGCATGCTCTTGGTCTGTAGCTCCCAGGGTCACAGAGCCCACCCATGGGTTACAATGCCCGGGGAGGAGCAGGAGACCCCGGGGCCGGGTTCAACCCCTTCTGAGAGGCACAGTACTACCCAGGAGTCAGAACTCTTTTTGTCTGACTTTGAACATAGCTCTTCACATGCGATATTAGGTGCATCAGGAGGTGATATTCTGATAATTAAATATCAGAAAGCTGTCACTTCTGACACTGTGGCCTTGCCGTATCATGTGGCCCTTGTGTCAACCCCTAGGCTACTCCTTTCTTCTCACCCACTTTCCAACCACTCACAGAAGCTTTTTATTATTTCACCTCAGCTGCAGACCCAGCAGCTGACAACTGCTGTGCCAACTGCAAAGGTTTCAAAGGTATTTTTAATATCTAGACCTGGCTGATGCCCACAGCACTCGCTGTGCCTTAGTGAAACATCACAGGAGGATAGTATGAAGCCACTCCACTCCCTTCTGGTTCAAAGCTGTAATAGAGGAGGTTTAGACTTGACATGAGGAACTGGACATTCTTACTGAGAGGGTGGTGGAACACTGGAGCAGGTTTCCTAGAGAGGTGGTTGATTCCCCGAGTCTGTTGGTGTTTAATGGGGCATTTGGTCAATGCCCTTAATAATGTGATTTAACTTGGTCAGCGCTAAGCTGGTCAGGCATTTGGACTAGGTGGTTGTAGTAGGTCCCTTCCAACTGAGATACTATTCTATTCTAGTCTAGTCTAGTCTAGTCTAGTCTATTCTTATGCCCATAGGCCAATAAGCTAAAAAATTTAAAGGCTGTGAAATGCATGACTAAATTTGTATGGAAAATGTGTTGGTACTCATCTCCTTATGTTATTCGTGCCGAATAGAGAAATTTGCTCTCACCCTTGATTACCTGACGTTCAAAGTATTAATTTTCCAGTTTTCATTTGCAATGTGAAGACTCCCTTCTCTTTCCTTTCCTTGTAGTTGGCTTCATGAAGTCTTTTAGTTTCTATTACCCACAACTAAAACCCTGTGAATGTACACAGAGCTATCCTTTCAGTCAACATGAGCTTTTGACTGCTTGTAACCCCCAAACTTTTACGGTTTACTGAGCCATGCTGTGATGCCTGGCTGGCTTCTGCTCTCCAAAGGCAGAGACCTGAACCAGCTTCAGCAGAGATTTTCTCACGCATTTATAACATATTTAATCGGTGAGAATTCCTCACCACAAGCTGTGGTTTCAGCCAAGGGTGGAATTCAGGACTTGTATCTGGTGAAACACCACCACCTCAGGCTGTTCCAGTCCTGTATAACCTCAGGATGTTAGAGGAAACATCAACTACCAACTTGAGGCTGTGTCACCTCTGGATTATGCTTTTCAAGTGAGCCCTTACCAGGAGGCAGAAGGAACTTCTCTACTGTTGAAAGATTAGTACCAAGTCTGACTGACAGGGTGTCAAGCTTTCTGATTTAAAGCTCTGGTTTAAGAAATCATGCAAATACACTCGTATTGTTTTATAGACACAAATCTCTAGGAACAAAGAGCCAAATTCTCTTCCCCAATGTAAACCCTGCACCATTCCAGGTGCCAGATGTCCCGTTTCTTTGGGATTATACCAGACAAATCAGGATTTGCTGGTTGCTTTTTTGTACAAGATTTATTTTTCTCCTGTTTGGTCCACCTCTGATGTCAGTTTAATTTGGTAAACAGAATAGCAAGAAGAAAAATAACCTGCTGCCTAAAATGCTTTTGTTCTTAAAAACAGCAACATTCTCACTTCCTTTGCCACCTTGCTTACTGTTCCTCATACAGTAATATTAAAAAGAGCAAATTTCTGCAGCCAAGGTTTTAAAGTGCAATCACCTTTAACCAGTTAAAAGAAAATTAATTTGTCAAGCAGGCTGACAGCTTAGTCAACCCAAGCAGCTGTATAATCCTACCAGGGCAAGTTCCCAGCTCTGTGGCAGCATTAGTAATGTTGCATCTGCTGAGTTGATTTCATTTTTCTGTTGTGTCAGATGTAACTAAAGAAGGAAAAGAGAACAGAAATTTATGTTGGCATCTGCCTGCTGCAATGATCAGCAGCAGAGGTTAGGCATTAAGGAGGAGAAAGGCATAGAAAACAACTCCAAATTGGTATTGCCTGGATTGCACATTATAATTTAATAAGTTCCCTCTGGTCTCCTTTATCGTCTCCCTAAAACACCAACCAAACAAAAAACCCAAACCCCTACATTGAAAGGTAAAAACACACCCTTATGGCTAAAGATGTTATTCTTTTAGCAGTGCATTTCACTCTGGAATAGGAAGGAACCAGAGATTGAAACTTTCTTTTGTGTTTAAGTAGGCTTTTGAATCACAGTGGGGTTCTTTGTATCATGGCTTTTCTGAGGGCTGCAGCTGAACTTGTTGCTTGAAGGTTCTCTGAAGCCCAGTTTTGGGGGTGGGGGTCAGTAGCCAGTCCCTAGTTATAAACATCTGATCTCTCTCAGAGAGGGAATTGTTCTTTCTTCTTCAAGGAAAATTAAGACTTAGAGGAATGAAGCTATGAATGATGTCTGGAGGGATCCAGGTAGAGGTGGCAATGGACTCCATAATTCAGCATTCAGTGCTCTGGTCTGGATATTATAGATTTTTCTGGGTAGGCATTTTTTTTTTTCCATGATGCAGCAATGAAATATGAAGCCAGTCCATCACAAATCAGCTACATGACTTTTCTTGGAAGGGAAAGACAGGATTCTTATCTTTGATGGCTTGCCATGCATCTAGGTTGTTGTCTATATCTTTTCAATCTGTGCAGGGGACCATGACACTAGTTTCAGCCGTGGAAATTTTCTTACATGAAAGAAAAATGACTTAGAGACTGTACAGAAGCAAACCACCCATAACTAGAAGATACATGACAGAAATCACTTTATTAACATGAGAAGCAGATAGGTTCATCAAGGATTCTAATGTCTCAGCCCTCTGCAGAATACAACTTATCTTTGAGAGAGAATTTTCCATGTTGTATTAAGATAGAATGTACATCAGATTTGTGATTTAGTCCTCCCACAGCTGCACATGGGAAAAGTCTCCAAAAGGCTGACTAATCTTTTCGCATGGTACCTGGGAAAACTTTGGCTTCTTAGCATTAGAAGCATAGAGAAAAGATACAAACAGCAATTAGCTTACTGCTGAAAATTCAACCACTTCCTTGATATCTGATGCAATTTTTTGCCTGTTGCTGGGATATTTTGAATGTGGGGGAAAAAAAAATAACTTCAGAAGCACTACCTACTGTAAATGGCATATAAATAGGATTTTGGAAGCCTGTTAGGTTTGTTTAGTGCTATATTTTCTGGCTGAACACAGTATGTGCCATGCTGAGGATGATTTATGAGAAGAAACAGCTAAAGAGATCTGAAGATACAAGGCAAAAAGCTTTGGAGGAACAGAAAAGCAGGTATCAAAGCAACCAGCCTTGGAACAGAGATTCCCATGCTGAACAGTTCTTTTATCTGCTTGACTGGCACTGGGGATGTAGTTAGACTGACACTGGCAGTGACCAGAGAAAGGTCTGTTTGACTCTCAGCTGATCCACTGAATGACTGAAAAAGGTAAAGAACTGCTGAGATGCTATGAAATTTTCTTCTGTGCTTTTTTTTTTCAGTGTAATTTAAGAATTCACCCATATCATCAGCATTTGTTGATGAAAAAGAACATAAATATATCTGGCAGAGCAATCATAGAAGAATAACCCCAAGGCTCTGATGCCTGGGGGAAGCTGAACTTCACAAAATCACAAAATGCTTGAGGTTGGAAGAAACCTCTGGAGAGATCTTCTCTAATGCCCTACTCAGAGTGTCTCCTACAGCAGGGTGGCCAAGGCCATGTCCACTGGATAATGTTCACTTCAAATCCCATGTTCATTGCTACGATGGGGATCACACTGGCAGAAGGATTTTTGCCTTGTGTCTCACTTGAACCTCGTGGTCCATTTGTGTAGAAACTCTGCTGAGCCAAGGAGATGTTCTGCATCACCAGAGGGACCAAGAATGACTGTATGAGTGAATGAAGTTCCAGGGCACAAAAGAAAATACAAATCAGCTTTTAAAGTCTTATACCTCTGAATTTTCAGCATGTAGAGCAGAGCATGCTAACCCTCAGAGAATTTGTTAATTTGCCCTTCCAGAAGCATGCAGGAGGTTTCAGACTGCGTCAGCCCGCCCGGGCTGCTCCATTTACAGCATCAGAGGGACACGAACTTGAACCTCTGCTGAAACCCAGACCATTCTAGATAGTGCCCCAAGATTAAGCAATGTTTTGAAACCAAGTTCAACATAAGTCTTCTGTCCTCTGTGGAGTACCTTATCACTACTTCTGCAAACAGAAAAGAGTATCTGAGGTTTCCCAGAGTAAAAGGAAGCCCACAGGCTGAGAATCCAGGCAAAATCAGAACAACATCACAATGCATCATAGTTTTTTTAGCTGTATATCTTGGGCTAATGAAGCAATCACTCCTGCAATGGGCAAAAGGACAATATTTATAAAGGTTCAGGCAACCAAGAATTCAAGGTTTTATGTGGATGCTCACCACTTTCTGAGGAAGCAAGCATGCAGCAGCCTGAATATTTTTCCCTCTTTGAAATAGAAGGAAAGCTGAAGAGGCTGAAGAGCCATTGTGTTTTAAATACCATTAAATGGATAGGTGCTTTTCATACCTATATTTAGCAATGACAAACATTGCACACAGAGATTCATAAACCTAAAGAGGTTACTGAAACACCTTTTGTGCTGCTGTGTGAAACACAGAAATACCTTTTCCCTTTGTGAGGCAAACTGCAGCAACTGTTTAGCATGAGGGAGATATAACAGTTCCCCAGGAAACTATCTTGTGGTTAGTGCAGGTATTAAAAGGCACCTTTAATTCACAAATCCTGTTGGAATCATGCACCATTCTTCCTCCTTTTTATTCTAAGATGTAAGGATGTGAGTCAGAGCCACTTTGCATTCTCACTCAATCTGAAGAGACTGAAAATTGAGTTAGAGGCCTGAGGAAGACACCACAAATCTGCCCACCTCTGACATCTGTCCTGAACCAAATCATTCAACATCTTGTGACAATCTGTGCTGTTTCTGTGGGCATTATCTAGTATGCTACGACGGGGCTTTGAGCAACCTGGTCCAGTGGAAGGTGTCCTTGCCCATGAAGGTGGGTTGGAACTAGATGATCTTTAAGGTCCCTTCCAAGCAGAACCATTCTATGATCTCATAAAGCTCAAAAGGCCAGCATCCAAAATGTCCTTGTTCTACTTGGGTGCAGATGAGGTGTTTCCTTGTGTGCCTAAGTTGGTTAAAGAAGAATTCAGAGGCAAACAAGGGCAGGTGTGGTTTCTTGTTCTGCACCTGCACATTTCCAAGCATGTTGCCATGGGCTGGATGTGCCTCCCAGTGACACTTTGGAAGCCCAGGTGGTAATCTGAGTAACAACCCGAAGTAAAATCTTTTACTAAATTTAACCACCCCTGATACTCAGTATTCTGTCTCCTTTGTCTGTGTCTGTGTACAGAGGTTTGGCCAATGTGTCTCTGACTCATACCCAGAGACAAGAATAGCATCAATGAATTACTTGAGTGTTTATGGCAGGACTTTGCCAGAAAGGTGCCTCCTTCATAATTTTAGATGAGGCTCCAGCCCTGGTTTGTCACATGAAATCCAATTGCTCTGAAACATGAAAAACTCTGTGACTTTATTAAGCTCATCTCAGCTAAAAGTTGCTATTTCCCTATCTTACATTAGCTGAACTTCCACATGGGTCTCGTATTATTCCAAGACTGTCAGAAATCTCTCAGCAGGAGCAGTAAATGCCAGTGAACTGTGGAAGGAAACCATCCATTTCTAATAGCATACAGAAGGAGGGTGATAACTTGCTGAGCAGATTATCAGGAAACCTTCTTATGTGATGAATCTCTGTAGTCATTCGAAAACATGGAGAGTCTGAAAAAAACCTAGAGAAAACGACTCCTGTCATGAAGATCTTCTCAGGTCCTTCATCAGGGCTTTTCCCCAGTCCCAGCTTTACTAACAGAGAGTTACCACTGCTCTCCAGAGATGACCAGAGATGCACATCTTATCTATAAGCAGCGCACTTGTGAAACAGGGGTACCAGTCCCAATGTTTGCTGTTGTTCCTGGTATTAGAATGGCAAGTTTTCTGCAGAGAATGCTCTTGTCAGATGCAAAGATATTTTTATTAAGTTTTGATTTGAAAAATGTTTGAAATCAAGTCCAGTTTGGTGGTAAAAGACAATAAGTTGCAAATTATTTAATCTTTGACTATAAGACTATCCATGGGACTTTATCTTTAGGTGGTTTCTTAAGGGGTCAAAACCTGTATCCCTCTTAGGAGCAGAACTACAACCACAGATAAAAAGTAACTATTGGATTGCTCCAGAAATCTCCAGAAAGAGTTAAAAATCTGACATGTTTAGTGATTTTAAAATAAAATACGTGCCTTTTTCTTTTTACTTCCCATGGATTATTATGAAAAACAATTCACTTTGAATCAATATTTATGTGCTAGAAAACTTCAAGAGCTGTGAAAGGGCTGCTCTGGGGTTTCGTGTTTACAGGCATCTTCATTCAAGGATCTCTAATGTCTCCATGCTCCCAAGGTCTGAATTGCTCTACACAAATATATCTAGGGACACAAACACTGTTCAGGCACAATTCTACTGGCTTGAGCTCTTCCTTTCCCTTTTCTGGTAACGCCAAGGTGAAGTTTCTGTTCCTTGTGCCCATTGCATGACTCCTTTGGGGTGGTAGCAAAGCCTACTCATCTGTGAGTCTGCTATGGAACTTGTGGTTTCATAACTTAGCAACTTCAAACAGAAACAGGTATGGTACAGCTCTTCTACCTCTAGCCAAGTAAATAAGTGTCTGAATGTGCTGTGACCAGGCTGACACAATCAAGTGTTGTGGAAAAAAAAAAATAGTATTCTCTCTGCAGCCTATCACTTCATTCTTCTATTTCCCAATCCCATCCACTCTTCTATGCTTGTTCAACATCTCATCAGTTCATTAAACAAAATATTTTAGTTCCTGTGGGTAAACATCTCAGAGAACATGTTTTTTGGTGCTGGGCAGAATAAGGGCATGGGACAACAGAGTCACCATTCCTGACCTTTACACAGTCCCTAGCTACCACTTGTCTCCCTAATGTGCTTCTCTGGGTTCTATTTTATAAATCACTTTAACAAAGCTTAACTCAATTCCCCATGTAATTTCCAGTACTTCACTATTCCCAAATGCACAGTCTCTTTTTGCTTACTATTTCTCCTCTACTCCTCAGTCACTCGAGGATTACTGATAAGTCAATGAAGACCAGAACCCACTGTGCTGCTATCACACTTACATCTGTTCAGCTGCTCCTTCACCTTGGAGTCCTTATATCTACATACACCAGGCAGATAAAGGAAAAGAAGTGGACAGATGGTGGGCTCTGCAGTGAGGGTAGGATCAGCTATAAATCCAAGTCCCCAGTAAATCCTATTTCTTCTTATAAAATGGTTTCACTTCCCCTTCCCTTTCCCTTTCCCTTTCCTTTTCCCTTTCCCTTTCCCTTCTCCTTTTACTTTCGCTTTCTTTTTCCCTTTCCCTTTCCCTTACCCTTTCCCTTTCCCTTTCCTTCTCCTTTTCTTTCTCCTCCTTCTCCTTCTCCTTCTCCTTCTCCTTCTCCTTCTCCTTCTCCTTCTCCTTCTCCTTCTCCTTCTCCTTCTCCTTCTCCTTCTCCTTCTCCTTCTCCTTCTCCTTCTCCTTCTCCTTCTCCTTCTCCTTCTCCTTCTCCTTCTCCTTCTCTTCTCCTTCTCTCCTTCTCCTTCTCCTTCTTCTCCTTCTCCTTCCTCCTTCTCTTTCTCCTTCTCCTTCTCCTTCTCCTTCTCCTTCTCCTTCTCCTTCTCCTTCTCCTTCTCCTTCTCCTTCTCCTTCTCCTTCTCCTTCTCCTTTTCTCCTTTTCTCCTTCTCCTTTTCCTTTTCCTTTTCCTTTTCCTTTTCCTTTTCTTTCTCCTTTCCCTTTCCCTTTCCCTTTTCCCTGCATCTTTTATCTGGAAATCCTTTATTTAGCTCTGAAGTTTTCAAGTGGCACTAGTTCATTTTGCGTGTCTTTACAGTAAACTCATCTCAGTTGAGCAAGTGGGAAGACCTGAGCTGAGCTGGGAGAAAACTGTCACCCATGTCTGTGAGTCACACAAACATTATTTGCATTTCAAGCTGACCTGGTGCATCTAGCTGTTCCTTAATGAGAAATGTACTGAAGTGATGCTGTGCCTGCCTACACAGCCCCCCATAGCAAAGCACTGATTGCACTGGGGATCAGAGTGAGCAGCTTTCATCTGCATTTTGGGACACTTGCCAGTTAAAAAAAGAAAAAGCTAATAAGTGTGTTTTGGGGTTTTTTTAACTGAAAAAAGGTTACTCAGAGGAAAACAAGCACTGTTTCTGGTCTTCAGAGTATGTTTTGCCATGATACTTATATTTATCCTGCCCCTTCAGCAGTACTGAAGCAGCAAGTGCCCTTAGTTATATTAAGAAGGATGGCATTTGGTGGCCATTAAAGTCCTTACAGAAGGGAAACAAAACTCACATAACCAAAGACTGAGCTGTCAGGGAAGGAGTTTGAACTCCATCCTGCTTCCTTATGGCCAAGGATTGTTTTATTCTGAGGCTGCAAACCAGTCATTGAGATTTTGTTGTATTTATACTGATTATTAAAGGCCATTTCTCTGCATTACAGGACATTTTATCCAACATGAGGTACTTCTAGCAGAAGAGCTGAAGGAAGAACAGGCAGGAAAGCTAAACTTCCCTCTCACCCTAGGCAGACAGAGCTACAAAGAGGTGAGTGGAGCTCCCAGGCAGGTCTAATAGCAGCAGACTTGTGTCTCCATGGCTGTTAATTCAACACCCTTCCACTCACTGCAGCCCAACCAATTTCCTTCTTCACCCTGCTCCCCACTGAGGGTGTGAGCCTCTGAATTTGCACGTCTGAGCCCTGGTGGCAAAGAGACAAGCTAAGTGCTGGCAGATGCTTGCTCAGAGTGTACACATGCAGTGCTTAAAAAGGAAGAAAAAAAAAAAAAAGAGAAGTAGCACTGGGTGCAGTGATAGAGTCTGCCCTTAGTTTTGGCTTAAAGATGGGGAAGATAGAAAAGAAGATAGGTGGAAAACTTCAGGAGGATGGTGATGGAGGTATAAGATAACCAGTAGCTATTTCTGAATGAGAAGCCTTCCAGGGGAACTGCAATTAGGTGGAATTAGGTTGTACCCCATGGCTGAAAAAGCTGATTGAGGGTATTTTTCTTAAATGTAAACACATTTTCCTTTGACAGTTTTTAAAATGAAATGTTTCCTCTTGGAAACAGTGGAACATTTTTTTATTCTGATGTTTTCCAAATGAAATTTCTCCTTTTGAAAGGGCATATTTTGCTAAAATTGTACTTAAAACTAAATGTCTCAAAAAAGAGCGTTAGATGAACTGAATTCTTCAAAAAGCAGAGCATGGAGGGTAGTGAAACATAAAATGTCTGTGTCCCTGAAATATTATCTCTGTTTTGTCCAGAATTAAATCACTTTCCTCTGACTGTTTTTTTAGAGTTGGGATACACTGAGTGAACCCCCCCGATATTTTCCTACAGAGTGAAAAACATCAGTTACAGAACATGAATGGAGGTTAAGCTCTGCAAAGCCTTCCCAGGACTACTGCAAAACCACACCCTTGTCACTCTTAGGTCATTTTGCTTCACAAAATCAAAATAAAATGGTTTGGAAAGATGATAGACTCTGTGTCAGTGGCAGTAGGAGCCCACAGGAGCCCAGCAATGGAAAATGTTCCTGCAGAAGATGCTGTGTTTGCTGGGGCTCTTCTTCCCTCACAAGCTAAGTTTTAATTAACACAGCCAGTGGTAAAGGCTTGACTTTTAGTGGTTTCACATAGATGGAAAACTTACTGTGAAGCTTACTTTGACTGCACATATTCTTGTTGTTTACTATTTGTGGGAGTATGCAAAAAGCTGCTTGTTGTTTAGCCTCACAAACTAAACAGGGGATTTCTCTCAGATTTTGTTGTATATTCAGGTGGCTGGACCTAAGGGGACATTTTCTTTTCATTAACTGTCAATGGCAATAAAGAGCATGAAGAGAAAACTGGGGTTGCTCTGAAGTTATACTGAAATATGCTACTTGCAACCTTGCTGAACGAAGCACATAGTAATACACTGTTTCATATGAATTCCTACTCTGCAGAAAAATAAAGCACAGACAGGGCACTGTGACTCCCTTGAGATCCCTGGAGAAAGTCAAAGGACAGTTCTGGGCTGCCACACTGACACTTTCTGCTTTTTAGCATCTGTTATCATCAAATGACTGCACTGCACTGGTTTATTGCCCACATCTACATTTTCAGCCCAGTTCAGTCTCTAAGTGCTGCCACGGAGCAAACCAGAAGTCTGATCCATGTCAGGGGAGTTTGCAGTGTCCCTGAATCTGTCCTGACCCTGTATGCCATGGAACCCTGTGACCACACACGTCAGTGTTGGGCTCTAAGGCAGACAAAGCTCTTTGCACCTCTCAGAAGGCTGTGCCAGCCCCACAGAGCTCTCCTGTGACACCAGCTGTGGATGGTGTGTTCCATATCCGAGAGACCTTTGTGGAGAAAGTGATCAACTCAGTAATTTTTACCAATTTTTACCTGGGGATTTTGGAGAGCAGGTTACTGACATTGAACAGGGATCAGAAGGTCCTTTTCCTCCCTTACGGTAACACAGAGAGGTTTCTTCATATCCCGCTACTCAATAGCTAAAAAACCACTACATGGCACTTTCTATAAAATCATTATTTTTCTGCCTGTTACTAAGCAAAAAAGGTACTTGGTTCTATCAGTCCACCCTGCAATGGACTGGATATCTCTAGTTTGCCTTACCAACTTTTTATGCAGCTCAGAAACACAAAGCATGAAGTCACAACAGCTGGCTCAGCAAATCACTCAGTGTGGCATGATTTAATGCAAATATATTAAAATATGATTTTAATGCAAAACGAATTGCATTTCATTTTGATTCATCAATGTGAAAACAATTCTAAACCAACATGAAAGCATCTTTGTTAGATGTCTAAAGGAGCACTGAAAAATGTCAAGAGAGTGGGGGGTTCTGGCATATAGTATTGTATAGGTTTAAAACTGAGGAGACCACATGCATTATGTGTGTGTGTGTGTGTGTGTGTGTGTAAAAACCTTCCTCCCCATATCTCTAGTAAGCAAGCAGTGTACTGGGATTCTGAAAATCAGTGGCTTTAATTTTTAGCATCACCATTGGCCTGGCAGGTCAATTTTGACCAAATTAATTTTCTTTCAGTCCACACCCCTCAAATACTTTGATGAAGTCTCAACAGGATTAAAATTCAGGGTACTGGCAGTGTTGTCGAGTCATTACAAACACCTGGACCAACCAGTTCAGCAGCAAATCTGGGTGCAGATCTGTTTATCTCTGTTTTCTGGGTGCAGTGGAGGTCAGGTAGGGCCAGCTTGCTGTTTGAACCCAGAGCAATTCAGGCTCAGAGGGTCTCTACAGAGCAGCTTTGAGCTGGAGCACAAATCAGTTCAAGGTACTGGAGTGACCTGACCACAGCCAGGGAGCTCTTCAGGAGTCATTCAGCCTGGCTGTGCCATAACAGTTGCCTTGTTATGCATGTCACATTTTAGTTAAACAGTGAAAGGCCAGGAAATCTGGGATGGTCCTCTAATATGTTGTGCTCCAAATGAAAAATTAAGCATGGCCAGTGCCCATGGTTGTAGGAATGTAGATGGTTCAAAGATGTGTTTCTAAGCAAAGGAGTCAAATAATGGTGAGCTGAATGATTTGTAGTTCCTTGATAGTGTGGCTTTCTCCAGGCGAAACCCAAGAACTCTCTTTTAATTGGTGGCTTCTTTGCAGAGAAGAGTGTGCTCCCTCCTGATGCTTGGATCACAGACAGGCCTGAACCAGACCACCAAGCAGCATAAACTTTGGCTGGTGACTGATGGGAAAGCAGACTCAGATCCAGGAACAGGACACACCTCTGTCATTTGTCAAATTCAAGCAGTCAGGGAGTGTACAAGTTCCAAAGCTTATGAAATCCCATAATGTTTTGGGGTTTTTTTAAAGGCTCAACAGGAACCTGGAATTTAAATGCTGCTCCATGCCTGCAGACTAATGCAGGAGCAAACTTAGATTTCAGGAAGGTATCCCAGGTTGATCTGCATTTCTCAGTTTTTATATAAACCTTCTTTGCCACTTGCTTTCTGTAATGGAGGAGAAATGAGGCAAAACCTGCCTCTTCTGGTCTGAAACATAAATGGGGATATAAAGGGGGAGTTGGGCACAGGTCCATCCTAGCTGTATTTCTGTCATAAATAAATAGTCTGTTCTGCAGGTGCTCATCAACATGCCAAGTCTCCCGAAATACAGTGTTTCCTTTATACCCCAAATTTCTTTTTAGCAGTGGAAATAGAAGGCACTTTATTAAATCAACAGTGGTATCTCATGGTCACTGGATGGCATATACAGTGCTTTCCAGCTCTCTCTGAAGTTTGGAAAACAACAAGCAGGTTGAGTGTAGCCACTATTCCTTGCAGATCTCCAGCTGTTTTGTGAAATAGTCTATCAAAAGGTTGCAAAAATGAAACTTCTGTCTCTGGTTCCTAAGTCACTGCTGGAGAGCAGCTGTTCCCAGCCTTACTTTATATCCTGCCTCCAGCTTGAAAACAAAAAAATCACCAAATTATTATTTTTTTTTTCCACATACCTAATCCTAGGTTATTGCTTGGTTTTGAACACCCTCGTGTTGCATTAGATGTTTAATATTAGCACAGCATTAAATCACAGGCACAGAGCTGAACCCGCAGAAAGCATTTCCCAGTCCCAGGCCAGCAACTCCGCTGATCCTGCAGCTTGCTGGGTGGCTCCCTGGCACAAAGGGAGTGATGGAAGTGGGTGGGAATGGCAAGGAGCACCATGAATTCCAGCAGCAGAAAGCAAAAGGCAGCAGAAAGGCAGCAGCAGAGGCAGCACTGAAACAGCCCTTCAGAAATCAGATTAATTTATGTGGAGTCAAGCCTGAGTACTTCTTGCTTTCAGCCTCAAGCTTTAGAAGTGGTGTTGCTGGTTAAAGGGTGACAGAGAAAATGGCCAAGAAAATGTGTGTGGCAATCAGATTTTGATCCACACAATGTATGAAACGCCAGACACTTCAGGTAACACTTGGCAGAGGAAGCAGAGTGGCTGTGTGATTGTTACACAATCTTTACCTTACAAAAAGGTCCATTTGTGGACATTTACCTGTGAGGAATCAGAAGCATGAGCTCTTCAGCTTAATGAAAATGGAATTCCACCCTAGCGAGACCACATGAGAACAGAAGGTCCTATACATCTGTGGCCATCACAGTACCCATGCATGAAGGTGAGTTTCAGGTAGGCTTTGAATCCATGCCTGAGTAGGTGACAGGGGACAGTTCATGTGTCTCAAGTTCTGTTCCTTCCTGGCAGAGCTGGAAAAAAGCCATATCAAGCAGTCATTCAGTTCAGTGGTTCTACCTAGCTAAGGGCTTGGGGAGAAGGAACCCCCTCCATTATGTTCAGGTTTTCTTTGCAACACAAAAGGATGCAGATAATTACTCCAATTAGACTCCTGTGAAACCACTGAGTCACTGGAGAAACACTGGTAGGGAAGTACCTCTTTGGTACAACACACACTCCCCTGATACAAATTACCAAATGGAACTTTAAGCTTTACTTTAAGAGAAAACTCGGAACAGCAGAAGTACCAAGGTCCACAGCAGCTTGAACCCTGGAGGCTGAATGGAGCCCTCAGGTAACATTGTTCTTGCTAATGGACTTCATGGCCCCCAGCCCAGCTCCTGCCTCTGCTTCCTCTTTCACCTGCCTTTCACTTGGTCTCTCCCCTCTCACTGAAGACAAAAGGTATTTTTAGAGCCCATTAGTTCTTTTCTGTAATTTCTTTTGTTCAGGCTTAAAGCCCATGTAATTGGTTCATTGTGAAGGAGGTGTGAAGGGGTTGGGTTCTTAGGACACACCTTCTTGTCTGGGTATTTTCCTTCAAAACTAAAAAGGAATGAAAAGGATGCTGAACACTCTCCTAATTAAAACAAATATGCGTGGCTGACTAGGGTATTTAGATTTAAGGAACAGTAAAGGGGAATAAGACCTGGCTTTTCAAAAGGATTTAACATTTAACTTTCAAAAGGATTTTAACCTTGCAGCCTGCAAAAGTTTGCAGACATGTTCAACAAGTCTCCAGATAATCAGGGCAGTTTCTGGCAGACCAAAGCAAGTTGTTTAGGTATTTGCCCCTTTTAAATCACAGTATCTGGAATGCCCTCATTGATAGCAGAAGGATGAAGCTCAGAGGCATAGAATATTTTGTGCAAGAAGACAACACAGCTGTAATGGTCTTCTCCATTAAATTCCATGAACTTCATTCTTGGAAGAGAACCAGGCAGCTCTCAGAGCTGTGCATTTACCTATCTCTGCTGTACCTGTAACAGGAGCAAGAAGGGGCAGCAGCATCTCTGATGGATGCAAAAAGAGCAGCTGAGTGATCTCCACTCTGCCTTCTCAGAGCCCTCTAATGTGTTGCCATTTCCATTATTACTGAAACGAAAACATACAGGGCAATCCTGCTTATGGCTAATCTATGGATTCTCATCTATGCATGCATGTGAAGTCGATTAAAAATTAATAAGAACTTCATTTTAATACCATGCTGAAAAGGTTTTATTCTCTGAATCTCCTTGCCTCAAAACATGCTGCAGCCGTAGAGCAGAACTCCCACTCATTCTGGTTTATTACCAAAGCTCATAGTTTGTAGCCAATTCTTAATCCTCATGTTATTTTGTTACTCAGACAAATTTATCGAAATCTATCTGCAATTTTTTTTTGCAAATACAGACTATGCTGTCTGAGGATGAGGGAGTCTGGGACAGTTGCATAAGGGAATACAAATGTCGTGATTTTCATTTGCTTAGAAGCCAGGAAGCTCCTGAGGCCATTTGAAAACTCCTCTTTGCTGCACTTGGGGACACAAGGGCTGGCCAAAGGAGGCAAAACAAACCCCACCCCAGTCCAGCTCCCATGATAGGAAATGCTCCAAACTTATTAAAAGGAACTCCTGGTCTCTCCTGCCAACTGCCACTTTTTAATTCTGGGGAGGAAACCCTGCAAATTCTTGATAACTCAGCTTTATTATATATAAAATGATGGAACAAGATTGTGGTTTTAACCCATACATTGACTCCTCCAGATGCAGAGCACATGACAGTAGAGCACATGACTTAGATCTTTCTTTGCTGTGTGTATTGATTTCTGGATGATTTTCTCAGTCTACAACAGCTGAGAATCTGTCCAAATGGTTGTCAGAAGTTTTGTTCATAATAGCTCTTCCTTCAACAGCAATGCATAATTTAAGCGTGTCCTTCTATTGTTCCTTAAAAAGGTCAAAAATCCTATACTCTGTTGACTCAGGAGGATGCACGAAAGAGGGTTTTAGGAACAGATTTGATTTTTTAGTGTCCATTTAAAAACTACCTACAGTTTCTTTGGGGCTATGGGAAAGGTTGAAAGCTCTGTCAAAGCTTAAATATTTTAAGTGGAAGGCTTTCCAACACAAAGCTAAATAAAATATGCACTGGAGCAAAAGAGAACTGAACCATTGTTTCATGTATTATTTCTATATGTGTATTTGTAAAATGTTTTCCAGTGGATGCACAGATTCATTTATTGCATATAAGCAGATTCACATTAGGCTTCACACAACACCCACATGATGTTCCACCAAAATACAGGGACTCATGGATCATTAGATGGAAACAATTGAACTAGATTTCCAAATAGTTACTTATGCTGCTCACAGATACATGCATCAATTCCCCACACATCCTGCTACAAGATAAAGAAATGGACCCATAGTATCCCATAGTTCACCCAGTAAGGATGGCAGAGAAGAGGGTGGCTAGCAGGACAGCTCAAGGCATTGGGTACTTGCTACTTGTCATGAACAGGGAGAAAGAAACAGCTCCCCAGCTCCTGATCTCAGCTACTTCAATGTCATCCTGAAGCAGCTGCTCTGAAATTAATGGATTTGCACTTGCATGATTGAGAGCAGACTCTGATTCTCAATTTATAATTTAGAGGGGGATTGCACTGGTACCTTGCTATTTTCCACATTTTGGACAGCTCTAAAGTGCATTTTGCATCTTTAATGTGCATCATCGATTTGGGGAAAAGGCATCATTAAACTAATTTCCTTTAGACAATTCTTTTCACCTGAGAGTTCTTATACTTTTTATTCCATAGAGAGAAAAAAAAGAAAGGAAAAGTAAAAGGACAGAGTCTCTAGAAAACCAGGGCCATCACCTAATCATAGTGTTGAGATAAACTATCAGCTTTCCATTTCAGGCTTGTTGAATATGAAAATTATAGAACAGTTGTAGCTATCAGTTATGGGGATAATTTGAATCCACATTGCAGATATCATCTTGTAAAGATGTTAAAAAGCAGTAAGATGTGGGTTTGTGTACAATCTGTTAAAAACTGCACAGGAGAATCTTAGTGCTAAGCAAATGACAATGCTCTGGGCTCCCAAATGCCCTGAGAAGTATTGCCAGGATTATGTGAAAGCAAACTTCATTATCATTAATTTTCACATGTGAGGCACAGAGGTTAGTTAAATGATGCAGCTTTTAATTTTTGCCCTTTTAAATCTCTGTACAGTACTTGTGATTTAATAGTTCACCTCTAGCAGTCTGCCTGCTGAGAATACTGATGTGTAACAGGAGTTTGCTTTCTCACTTGAAACTTTGGAGTGACCAAACACATACACAGCAACAACAAAAAAGCTCTGAAAGGATAAATAGATCCACTTGGTGCTGCTGAATGTTTCCCACTGAAAACTCTGTAAGGATGTAGCAAGAATAAAACCAGGATGTAATAACTGGTCTGGATTTTTTAGAGGAAAGAAGGGAGAGAAGCCATAGAATCGTAGATTCGTCTGGGTTGGAAGGGACCTCTGAGATCATCAAGCCACTGCTAAAGCCTCAGGCTGAATTGTGGTAAACCAGTAACATGCAGTTTAACAAACCTCAGCTGAAGTGTGATAGATACAGCAACAGAGGGATTGCTCCCTTAGATGAAGTCTGCCATCTCCCTGAACACACAGACAAAGAGCCAAGAAGTCCTGGAATGGGCATGTGCAGGATGCTCTGCCAGGAAAACCTGTGCAAACTCTGGAAAGTTACAGATGGCTTTAAGATGGAAAACCCATGGAGCTGGGTTTTCCCACTTCAAAATCAATGTCAGTGTGTCAGCTCTTATCACTGCTGAAATTCTCAAGTGCCACTCTAACATCCCATCTACATGGACCATCTGCCTCTTCTTCTTGGAGCCTCCACCAGTGGCTGGGTGCAACCTCAGAGCTGGCTGCTGCAGTCTGTCAGCTCCCAGCAGTGAAGGGCCACGGGGAGAAAATATTTTCATTATCAGAAAATAATAAAATAGGGAAGAAGCCCTGTGTAAACAAGCAGGCTTTGGGATGCAGCTCTGTAAGTGAGCAGATCAGAAGAGCAAATAATCCTTGGTGCTGCCAATGAGTCACTCCCCCTGTGTAAAGGATAGAGATTTTGTGGAACTGTTATTTCACAGCTACTCCACCAAAGATAAAAATCTTCATTAGGCTATATTTATTTTTTCTCAAGCTACAGGAAGAAAGAGGATGCTATGATAAAAGCATGGGCTGGAAAGGACAGGAGGGTTCCAATCTGAACTCCGTTAAATTATTTTTTTTAGGAGCCTGTTATTTTCTCTCATCCATCTTTCTAAGACAGCTATATCCATGATACAGCTGAGGTCTGATGCATTACTGTTTGAAGAGATTTTAAATAGATGTGAAAGAGCTGCGTTTAAACAAAGATACATGCACACCAATTCTGTGCTGACTGGCTGTCTTTGTATACAAATTTCTAATAATGCCTTCGTGTTTAGCAGGGCTTGTCTGAATTCTCAATGTCATAAATAAGATTGAGATTCCATCTTGAAAAAGAAATGACTGTAAACATGAAAGGGTTGGGTACACTAATTCTGGTTCACTTACTACAGGGCTATAAAGCTATGTCTGTAGATCATTTGCATGAAACTTTATAAATACATGAAGCTGGGAGATTCAATCTTCCTTTTGTTGTCATATGAAGTGTATGAAGTCCTCTTTGTGTTTTATTAGGAACACAGGACAGCAAAAGGACATGTACATAAAATGTCTATATAAATGTTACTGCTCTTCATGTGATCTGGAGAACTTAAGGTTAAGCCTTAAAGCAGAATCTAAAAAATTCAACTTTTTTTCAACTCAGTTTCCACCACTTTAGAAAGCTAACTTAGCTTATTTTTCTTTCTCAAAAAAGTTTTAAAGTTTAGATTTGTTTGTTTCTGCTTCTCCTACTGGTATTGAGCAAATTCAAGAAAAGAGGGTAAAAACTGTTCTCTGGGCTGGGGAACCATGGCTTGTTTAGAATTGTGAGCTAGAATTCTAGCTAGGTGCTACAATTACAGCTCTCAACAACAATAGAAATGAAGTAGATGTCCCTGCATTGACCAGGATCATATGCTCGTGTGCCTTTTTTAATCCTCTGTTTAGCAAAGTGAATTGCCACATTATGTTCATTTCCATAGACCTCAGAAACAAAATAGTTTACATTTAAAAGCATGTGCTAGAAAGAAAGAAATAGAGAGAGAGAGAGAAAGAGAAAGAGAGAGAAAGGGTGAGAAAGATGTAAGTTTAATAGAAAATGGCTACATTAGAGAAGGTAGTGCGGTGGTGAGGTCCTCTGCTCAGCTATTGTAATGGAAAGTACATTTTAAGGCAGAAAAGGAGGAGATTAAAGAATTGCTCAGAGAGAAATAGAAAGCCAAATAGTCATACCAAAAAAAAAACCCCAAAACTATAACTGAGCTGGCAAAGCTATGTGCCAAGTTTCAGCTAAGGACACTGAATTTCAGCTGACAGGTTCATCTAATTTACTACTTTGTTTTGGACATCAGGTTAAAACTCTTTAAAGAAAAGCTGGACCAACACAGCTACGTCCTGAGTTTTCCAAGCATGATAAGCTCAGCTTGGAGAAGGAACTGGGTATTTGACCTTACTCTGCAGGGTTCTCCATTTCTTTTTTTTTTTTTTTTTTTTTTTTTTTTAACAGGTTATTAAATCCTGTATCTTATCAAGAGAATATGTTTTCAGGGCAAGGATTTAAAAGCTCAAGGAAGACTTCAGACAACACTGAAAGAAGGACTTGTGCTTCATGGTGAAATTCAGAATGCTTACTCAGGTGGTGTGTAAATCCAGGCTTGGGCAGCAGTCAGATTGCTTACACACCACCAGGCTGTGAGGGGAGAAGAGGGATCCACTTTGGTACCATTGGCCTTTCCTACAACTAAACAGAGAAGTCCTGGCATTTTGTTTAAGTATTCTCCATCACTTGCAGGCTTAAGTATCAGTTAGCAGTGGTGGGATGAGCCATCTCTTAGGCATTCAGTTCCCAAGCAGGGTGTGTAGCAGAACTCATGCAATTGGGTCAGTTTTAAGCACATATCCAGCATCTAACATAACACCATTAAATTACTCCTTTATCAAATAATACTCTAATACAAATTATTAAAATAGGGGCACTGTCTCCAGATACCAGCTAAGGCAGTTACTTTCACTTCACCTCTGTTTTTCAGGTGGTAGTATGGCAGGAAGCAATATGGTTCAAGTTGTTACCTGTGTCATGTTCCTGTACCACGTGCCATAGGATTGTGTTTCCATTTGACAAAAGGGGTATATTAATATGCAGGACCGTATTTCTAGAGTCCTTAAATGATCTCTCATCATTTATGCAATGTAAACTTAATTGCACATTAAGAACTGCAAACTCACATCCATAAAGCCTTGTCTCAGTCTGTCTAAGGCTTAGCTTGAAAGTCCAGCTCACAGTTGCAGTTCCTGGTGTCATCTTATGTCCTGTCCTCACTTTCCAGACCTTAACAGAAAGAAAGACACTTTACATATGGACCTTGCAGCTCCCAATGCCTTCTCTTTGCAACTGATGTGATTCTAGCACTGGTTTGTTATTGAATCCTAGATCTAACTTGCAGAGTAGACCACCAAGCCAAATGAAGTTGCTCATCCAACTATATTCTTCATGAGCATATGTCATTTTTTTAATATGACAAACAAAAGAACAGACAAAATGTTTTGGAATGCTGCAGCATGACTGAAGAGCTCAACCCCAAGGATGTCTTGTAACCAAATAGTAAGTGATGCTGCAGATGATGACTTGGATGAGCTGGCAGAACAGCCCAAGGTCTGGCTACTCTGTTGCCTACCCACATTTTTAAATCATTCTAATTACCAAAATAGTTTAGAAAGTCAGCTTTCTCTTTCACCTTCCCAACATAAATAAAATCATGAACATGTTGGCTGGATTTAATTTGCTTTCTGCACATTCTTTCTGGTTTGGGATAGAGAGGTATATTCCTCTCATCCACAGCCCCAGTGCTGGCAGCAGCTACTCAAGATAAACCACATCTGGGGATGAAATGTACTGCATAAAAATGGCTGTTATTTTCTCTTTAGCACTTCTGGAAGGACCTGCTTAAAGGCATTTCTCTTTCCCACTTTTCTCAGTGTTTTTCTTCTCTGCAATCAGACCAATGCCAGGTTAGTTATGAAGACTTATTCTTGGGGGGGTGGCTGCATGACCCCTGACACCACCAGTAATTGATATTAAGCAGGTATGAGGAGGGCAATGCTTGGTTCTTCCTACATGGAAGTCTTCACCTGAAATATTATGGGCCCCTTCCAGTTGGAGGTATTCTGTGATTCTAACATTCTGTGAGTGCTTCTGTGCTTCTTAACACTGCCTGAACCACTAGAACTCGTTTTTACAGTTCATGGATATTGTTGCATATCTGCTGCATGCACTTCTGCAAATTTTGCACATGGTCTTTCTCTGAGTTCTGAATCAACTTTACAGGAGCCAAGATCTAAGGATTTTGCAAATGTGGTGGTTTAATCAACTCCAAGCCCGCATGCCCAGGTATATATTTCCCTACAGTTTCAAAATAAGTCTTTCATAGCTGAATGATTCATTCACTTTCTTGTCTGATGTATATTTTTAGCAGTGCTATTTGATGAAGAAGAAAAGCAGCAAAGGTCAAGCTTTATCTGGAAAGAAATGCACAGTTTTGAGACACTTGTCATTGTCAGGGGAAGCAATGCAAAAAAAAAAAAAAAAGACAACAAAGTGAAAACCACTTTTAGATTCCAAGGTTGTAGAAATATTTGTCAAGTATTTGCATTCTGCAATGTTTCTAATATGCCATTCTTCTAGCACTTTTTAAAATATTCTTCCTTTAAAAACAGTCAAGTTGCTTAAAATATCTCAGTGAGTTTGTCTAGAATTTGCAATATTATACACGACTTTGCTTATCTTATTGCTACCACCTTGAAGCTGTGGTCTTCTAGTCCACAGCAACTGCAGAGAAATCTGTTGTCACTGTGGGCTCAAATAAATCTTGTGGTGACACAGGCCACAAATATCCAAATTATCTTATTAAGTTACTGTACCTTCACTCAAGACATAGGAATATTCAATTTTCTTCTAAATACCCTGATGATCTGAGGTGCTAAGGGCTCTCAGTTCAAGCTTGATCCCTGTCACACTCAGTCAACAATGTTCACAACACGAGAGAGGTCTCAGGATTTGCAAAGCTGAAAGACTATGGTAGATAAACACTGCATTGCCAGATTCCCACTTGATACATAAATAGTTTTTGAACTTAAAGCTGACTGGATTATTTGATTTTTTAAAATTGTGTTTACTGGAGGATGTGCTCTGTGAAAATGTTCATAAATTTCAAAATGAAAGGAAAAGGATTCCAGGAGATTAAAGATGAGAGCACATTAACCCCTCAGATTTAGGATTATGGAGCATTGTACAGTGAACAGCATCTTGCTTACAGGATGGAGAATGTATACTACTGAACTGGCATGCATAAAAAAGTTGACAATAGATACTAACCACCTGGCCATACCACTGAAAGCTTCTGCTTTAAGACATTGTGTAAATAAACTTTGATAGTTTGCTTAATAGCATGTTCTTATCTTCTCTGAAGCTGATGAGTTAAGCAGCAGGACACAGGAGATTTGCAACATGAATCTTTCTTTGAAAGTGAAACTCAGATTCATCTGGACTTTGAACAAACTGGAACATTTATTTTTTTTTTTTTTGCCACTGTGAGATATTCTCATAGACACAGTATAGATTTGTTGTTTTGGTTTGGTTTTGCACTCCTACATATTTATTTTGCCAGGTAAATGGTACTTACAGGGTTAATTCAGGGCTTTTAACTCCTTTTTAGTGCTGCAGAAGGGTTTTATTAAGAACACAGAAAATGCAATGCAACCTTTCAAACAGGAGGCCAAGAGCAAAACAACCCAGGAAATGCTTTTTTTGACAGGGATATTTAAATATAATCACATATCTGCCATCATCCAGGCCTGCTTATAACAGGTTGTCAGGTCTCCTGGAGAGGGGGTGATCTGCAGTCCAAGGTTTTCAGTAAGAGTGTAGGACTTTTAAAAAGAGAGATCCCATCATTTTACTCATTTGTTTCTATTAAAGCAACACGCAGCAATCCCACATTAGGGCTAGAGCCCCACTGTGCTAGGCACATGAAAAAAATCAGTCTGTATACACATGCTCCTTGCCGTCAGCAGCAATACTCCTGGACAATGAAGCATGGACAGAGTGTTGAAAAGCTGAAGACCAACAAGCAGCCTCTACAAAGGGGACATTTTTCCAAAAGAAATCTTTTGCAGAGTTCATTTTCTAGGTTATTCAGCCACAGATGCTATGCCCATACCAGCAAATCAATGGCCCAGACAATAACTCTACCCTTCCTTGGACATTTTGGGGGTGGCACATGTAGGCATCAGGCAAGCCAAGAACTAACAATCTACTCTTGCTTATGGCACTGATCTGAAAAACTTAATTTTTCTTTCATTGCACTCCGTCTGTGTGTAGTAATCAACTCCTGCTCTCACTTTATTTCCAGATTGGTTCTTCTGGGCAGGCTGCTCCTTCTGAGCACTGTCTTTGCTGGGCATCTGGGCCTGGTACCAGCAGAACCTCTACATCTGCCACACACAGGTCATCAGGACACACAGTTTTGTCCTGGAGAAATGATGACACTCAAAATGGGATTTCTTTCTCAGTAGGAAAAAATAGTGAAAGTTACTTTACTCTGATTTAGAAGTGATTTCGTAAGTCAAAACTGAGAACTGGATTTGAACAGGTAGATATTCAGAGGCATGGGAAAGAAAAGTATCCCAAAGAGCTGGCTCAAATACTTTATTTGCATTCCTCTGACTGAAAAAAAAAATTGAAGTGCCATTAAAACTGTCAGTTTTGCAAAAAACAAAACAAAAAACCAAATTCCATTTGATAAAACAATAAGCAGAAAAGCTTGCAAGTATTAGTAAGCCAGCATCTACAAGAACATGTTTAATTATGGTGTAGGTGATTAGGAAATTGATATTTAATCACAGAGAACTGATCACTCTCAGTTCCCACTGCCATAACAGACAAGACCTGACTCAGACTTTGCTGTGTTTTATGACAGTTTCTGTTATGCATCCTTGTACTCTCAACTAAAATATTAACTGCATTAGTTACAGGGTTTCTTTAATCTTAAAAGTTGTGCAACTCTCTTAGGAGTGTAAAATAAATAAACCGAAGTTAGGGCCTCTGGACAAATAAAATCAAGTTCCTAAGGTAGTATCTTAAAATTTTTGCTGAATTTTATGGGTGTTAGATGCTTATTTCCCAATGTTTACTTCATGTCCTAGGTCCTTCCATTTGACAGAAAAAGGGAAACCATACGTTTGTTCCTTCTGATATTTGCCATAGATACTGTATTATCTTAAAAGGAGAATCAACTAGGGGGAGGAGTGAAGGAGTTAAGAAGGCAGCTTTGAGTGAGAAGCTAAGCTCTGGATCCCACGCATACTGGAATGAGGCTTTGCAAGCGAGTTCTAATAAAACATGAGAAAATAAGGTTAGAATATCAGACATGAATTCTTCAGGATTAAAGGTAAAAATAAACCAGGCCAGGCCAGAAGATTTCTGTACAATTGCAGAAGTTCTCCATGAAAAAGCTTCCTGACCACCTACCTGTTGGGGCACTTACCCTGCACCTGGAATACTCCAGAATTCCTCCCTGACATTGAGCTCTCACACAACTCCACCTCAGGGCAAGGCTTCCCACCTTCTCCCTTTGACCAGGAGAAGCTGATCCTGGCAGACCTGGCCTCAGGTAAAAATGTCATTCCCACTTCCTCCAAATAAATGAGTGATGCTCCAAACAGCCCAAAGCATCCCCTTGGCAGCAGGAGCTGACAACTTCTTAGGAGGATCCACTCCATTCTGAGCCACTCTGCAGGTAAGGCAGTAGCACATGTCCCCCCACCTCCCCTCCCCCCCCCAAAAAAAAAGTATTTGGTGATATGGAAGATCTTTTCAAAACTAAACTTTTCTGTGGTTCTATGGATATGGGAATGATGGGAAGCAACTCCTGCTGCAGAGTGTGTAGAAATATGCAGCTTATACAGAAGTGTAGAACTGAGAATTTCAAATCCTTCTGCTCAAAATACCAAGTAAAATCCATGAAATTGTTCATGACCTTACAGGTGCTCAGTGCCAAACATGAAAAAGTCAGGTAGGTGTTCAGAAATAACATTGACCAGTCACTCAGATATTAATTTCAGGGTAAAAACCAGCAGTTCAGGACACATCCTTGTGGTTTGTCCAAAGCCATGGAGTGAACCATTATGGGAATTATATTATGGGAATTATGGGAATTTCCAATTATGGGAAAAATAGCCACAAATCTCAGCTCCTACAGACACTCCAAATGTGCCCTTTGCAACAGCCATCAGTGGGATCCTTTACTTCCTTCACTCAGATGATTGGGATCTGCTGTATTTTGGTGGAAGACGAAAGGCACCTCAGTGCAGGATCAAACCTTGTGTCCAATACTCATTTGTTTTTTTATGTTACAATTAATTGCTTCTTTATCCACTAGAACAAACTGAAAAAAACCAGATGCATTTCTAGCCAACTTCAACATTTTTTTCAGTATCAAACATCCCTATAAAAAGCATGATAAAGTCTTTGGACCCTTTAGAACTTGAACCTGGAGAGACATGCAGTTTAGCTGAACTCTGTGAGCCCTTCCAGAATTCCTGGACTAAGGATGTAATCCCCCTGGTTCAGGAAGGTTTTTAAATTTGTTTACTTGTACATTGCTGAAGCTTCAGTGGGACAAGAAATGGAAGATTCATCTACAAATAGATAGGCAAGAGCAAGGCATTGGAATGATGGAAGAAGAACTTCAAATTTTGTAAATGTACTTTGTTTTTCTGGCTCCTGAATCTATTTTTAAAGCTGTTTTGCTAAGATTAAGCCCTGCTAGGGAAATAAACCTGTCATACCAACTGCTATTATCATTTATATCACCATAGTGTCTAGGAGTTGTTCTCGGGAAAAATTCTATGGCATTAGGTCTTGTGTAAACACATAAGGAGAAGAAAGTCCTGTGTCCACCAAGACCTTAACAAGAGATGCACAACACCAGGCAACAAATGATAAGTGCAGCCCACAGATGGGGGCTGATAGTGAACAATAAGAGAACTGTTGCTTTAATAGTGAGTGATCTTAGCTCAGGAGAGCATAAATGTTGACATTATTTGAAAGAAATGTTGTAAGGAAGGCTTTGACAGTGCTGATAAGGAAATGCTTTAGAAAATTAAGGGACGCTTCAAATGTCTTTCTTGCAATGTTTGCAAGATTAATAGTGAATAATGGTGCAGAAAAATGAAAAAATCAGAGGCAGGAGTTGGTATACGGAAAATTAGTAAAATCTCACAGGAGAGGATATGACTATGCTGTGAACAGCATATTGAAATATGTGGAGGTGCAGCATATGCTTGATACTAGCACGTAGGAAGAGCTGGCAGGGGATTCAAAAAGTAATGTTTCACTCAGCACCCTTCGGGCTACAAAACCAACACTTGACAAAGTCACATTTTGGATAGGTAAGAGCAGGGCAAGATTCTGTTAACTAACACAGTGTGTTCTACAGGCTGGACACATGAGGTAGAAAACCTTGAACAAGTGGTCAGACAAGAGAGAGGGAGAAGATGAAAAGTGGAAGAAAAATCTGCAAAAATTCATAATACTGTCAAAACCTAAGAAACCAGTGAGATGCTGAAATCTGAATGGTGAAGTTCTAAGGCTTGTCTGTCATCAGTGGGATTGCGTGATAGAAGAAAGGAATAACATGAAAGAATAATGTAGATGATTAGGACTTTTCAGATATATTAAATATTATAAAGTCAGAAGAAAATCAAGGATGAGATTTCAGTCTGATATAAAGAGACTAATCTGGAAGAGAGAGAGGGGGAGAGCTCTGAGTCCATCACAGGTGGTTGTTGAACTTTTTACCATCCAGAGACAAAGTGTGCAATGGAAAGAGGGAAGGAGGAGTGGAAGTCCAGGGGAATTCCCACCAAAAGGTGGAGATGGGAAAGACGAGGACTATTCAGACAGGTACACGATGAAGGAGCAGTTTCCAAAGAATTCAGAGAACTGGAAAAAAGGGACATACAGTAGCAAAGAATGTGAAAATTTCAAAGTTAAAAAAATGTTTTAAAGCAACTGGCAGGCCAAGCAGATTGAAGAGATTTGGCTCCCAACAGATCATTCGAAACCTTGCTGAGAGCAATCTGAGTGGTCAGCATGGGGACAGCCAAATTAGTGGGATGTAATATAGAAATCAGAGAGAAAGCAGGAGTTCCTGCCAATAGTACATTTCATGAGCATAAAAAGGAAAGGGAAAGAGGTGTACAGGTTAGAAATAATTTTTTACAATACAAGAGAAATTAAGCTACTTTTCTTTTGTGAATGAAAGGAGCTACAGGTAGACAGCCAATGGCCTGCATGCTTTAGGAGAATTAGAGAGATAAAGGTAGAATGAAAAGGCTCAGGTGACAGTCATTAAGAAACTCAGCAGAGATGAACAAGTGTGGCAATGTAGGGATAAACACATCTATTTATTGCCTGACAGAAATATATAAAGCCCACTGTCCAGTTAGAAGCAGGAAAATTTATTCCACCTCAGAGTTCAACCTTCACGTGGTTTATGTCACATAGTCAAACTTTCTACTGAATTGGAACAGAAAGAATTCAGTAGATTTTAATGCTGAGTATACATATATATATACTACAGAAATACTGTGCTGGAACACAGTCCTAATGGATTTTCCATGCTAATTTCCCTGGCTGACAAAACAGTGGCTAGGATATAGGATTATTTACAATAGTCCTCATAATTCTTAGGATGATAGGTCAGAATTGCTTCAGAATAACTTGATCACTTTCTCTGAAAACTTCTTTACTTGACTGTAAGCATTTCTCAGTTTAAAATACACAGGTTTGCTAGGTTAACAACATAAGGTACAAGGCACTTCGCAAGCCTTCTGGCTGTTAGAAGGTGGATAACAATTACTATGACAGGTTCACCTACACTAGACTTGTCTTGGAAAAGAGATGCACACCTGCTGTCAGGTAATTGTAATAAGGAAGATTCTTCTACTGTCAAAACTGTGACATGGAGAGCACCAGAGGGCACCACAGTGATTAGGGAACCACAGGCTGTGAAAGCAGGAAAGACCCTGAACCAAGTATGTAAGAAAAATACATAACATGTGAGAGGGGATATACTTACATAGACCAGAAGTAGGTCATAAAGTTGCTGAGACTCTCCATCTACTAACATAGAAAAATACATTTTTTTTAATACAGCAAGCTTGCTGTAGATCAGAAACAAAATGCTTACACTTTTTTTATAAAATATAGCACCCCTCCTACTTCTCTTGGTAGAGTTCTGTATTTTTCCTTTATTTTATGCATTTCCATGTAACAAACCATAGTGGAAAGTGGAAAGTGAATCGTTCTGTTCAGCATCCTCAATTAAATAAAGAAATGTAATGCCCTGCTAGTTTAAATTCATAACTAAACCTGTTATGATTCAGTAAATGTTTCATTTTGCACTTACCAGTGAATTTGTGAGGCAAATTCTGTCACTCTTTGAGGGACACCATTTCTAAACATTCCAGTGCATCCTCTCTACTTTCCTCATGCAATCTAAGGAGTTCTGTCACATGCATCTCCTTTGATTCAAGTCCACAATAACAACAGCACTTCTACTGCCAAATGCACAGCAAAAAAGCTAATTAAATCCATCTTCACTCAGCTGCATAAAGAAGAGAAAAAACTAAATGGAGGATTTCTCAGTAGCCCCCAGCAACTTTCCCTTGGATTTAATTGCCATTTAGGCATCAATGCTCCTACATACTGGTGCATTTCAATTTTATATTCTCTCCTGTAGTTCCATTTGTTGAATGTATTAAGATTCTGAAAAACTGGTACATCTCTCATTCTTAGTGGTATCTGTATCAACCTCAGATGACAATATGGAGAACGTAACAGCTTTAGACAAGTCATGAGTGTGTCAGAGTGCAGAAGGAGAGGGAGGGAAGGTGCTTATGCTTGCTGCTGACCATTAATTAAACTGTTGACTCTGCTTTGCTTTGCTTAAAACATGTCACACTTCTGTGCTGTCATCCCAGATGCAGGCTAGGGAAGTGATGTCCTTTTCCAAAGGAAAAAATAATATATAAAAAAATATATATTAAAAAGAATATAGTAGAACTGATGTGTAAAAACACCTTTTCAGTTCTTAAAGACAGTAATTGCAATCATAGCTTCAAAGACTAAAAATAACATTGCATTTCCATGGTGAATGCAATACACATATGAATGTACTGCGCAGGGGTAAATTGGATTAAATATTTGGTTTTACTGAAGCAACTTCTTTGTTAATATCTAACTAGTCCTTAATTTTGCAGCTTTGTCCAGTGTTTAGAAAATATACCCACTATTTACAGCCTGTTGTGAGGAGCTCTGAGAATTGTCAAGCCCACATGCTCTGCTTAAGGGAACACCTGAGATAAGAAAAATATGGAGAGATTTAAGTAAGGGTTCCAACTTGCTAATGTTTTTCCAAAGAATGAAAGAAACATCAAGTGCTGCTGTAGCAATACTTTAGACAGCTACTCTTTTACACTTGTAGGCTGAAATTTTCACCTCTATTTTGATTTCTGTACTTCAGGAAGAGGGCAAAGGAGGCGAACTGGCTCTACAAAACCCAGTTAGAGAGAGGCTGGAACTTTGCTACAGACTGCGGCACATAAAACAACCATCAGGTAATTTTTTCAGTGTCTGCTGGTACTGTGTGCATGAAATACCAGGCTGACAGGAAGAAAAGATAAAATTCAGATGAGGTAGCAGGGTCATGATTTTGAACAGCTACAGGAAACTACTTCAGCTGGGAAGGACAGGGCAGGGAGAGAAGCTCTTTAAAGCCCCATCTACCCAATCTCCGGATAAGTTCCTCTTGGCAGGAGATTGAAGAATCCGTTGCAATAACAAGAAAATATCTTGGCCCAGTTAGCCAATTTCAAATGAAAGGCTCCTTTCCCTTGTTTTCAGAAACAACCTAATTAATCGTTTCCTAGAGCAGTGACTTTACAACCCTATAGATCTCTACTGGGCAGTGCCTTCCTGGCTTCTGGCACAACACAGGAGTCCAGCTCAGTCACACAAATGCCATTAGTACACACAGAGGAATCTGTAAGATTTCACACAGAATGTACAAATCTGTGGACACACAGAGTTGTTGTTTTAAGAATATTTAGATAAAAGCTGGGGGTGAAGGTGTCATTCCAGAGATGGTGATGGAAGCCAAGCAAACTTTCAGCTTTATATCCAAGGCAAATGCTCATTAATGCTGACAGGTGACACCAAGCCTGCCTAAGCTGCCCAAGTTAGGCTTGGCACATATTTCAGATCCACTTTATAATAAAACATAGGCATTACAAATTCCAACTTACTGCATCATGCTAAGCTGAACATCTGGATGGAAATCAAAGAAAGTCAGATGAGTTTTTTAAGTAGTATTTATAAATGTTTTCAATAGTTGAATGAATTGTCATGAGGAATTATCTGTAGCAAGAAGGGACATACCTATAGTACACATGCCAGAACTGTTGGCACACAATCCTTTCATTAGTGATAAATCACAATATCAATAAAAGGATGATAGGCAGAATAAAGGATTGTCTTTGTAGGTATGTTGGTGTCACTCCTCAGTTGAACTGGTGTACATGAGAAGCCTGTATCCATTTATTCTTAGTCAAAGCCAAAAAACAATTACCGAAGGAAAACAACTACACCAAAACAATTACATTTTTTTGGACACTACTGTTAAAATATAGCTCAACCATAATTATTAAACATGTTATTGAACAGGCTCCCACATACTGCAGCCTGTGGCATATTTTAGCAACAATAACATGGATAACAAACTGAGAGAGCTGTTCCAGTAGCTGAGCCTGTTCTGGCATCTCTGCAATAACCTCAAGGCTACAAAACAGGCAGTCCAAGACTCATGCAGCAACTCCATTTCTCATCTCTCTCATGTGCAGAAATGGAATAAAACCAGATCTTGTTTCCAGACCACTGCATAACACTGAAATTGGAGAGTCCCCACAACTCCATCTGACTTACCAAACCCTTTGGTCACTGAGCATCCAGGTGACACTCACAGCTGCAGAACCCTGTGGGAAAAAGTCTGTGAAACTAACAGTACTTTTAATGACAGGATTTTAATCAAGGTGTAATCCTGTACAGCAAGTGCATTTCATAACTTCCACACCTTCATTGATGTAAAGATTGGAGACAAACCCAGCCTTGAAAGAAAAGGTGAAACTTTTAATGTTTATTTTTCCATGAAAAAGCTTTACAGGGAGAAAGAGGTTTCATAGGAGAAAGAGTACATTCTTTCAACACTGCTTATTTGTAAAATTGATATCTGATGCTGACATTTACTTGCTCTCATATTACAGGACATTTACCTTTTATTTAAAAAGGATCATAATCCATTAATATTTTTAAGAACAGTATTGGGCAATGCTGTGTATGAAGAATTTACACAATATGCATCAGCAGTAAATGAAGAGCCTTCAGTTTTAATTCTTTACCCATTTTGTAGCAACAAATATAAAACACATCCTTTTAAATGTTCAGATATTTGAAAGGCTTTGCATCACCACATACAATGGAAAATCAAGAGGTTTAGTATCTCGAAGAACAGAAAAAATATTCCAATGTCCAAAAAGTTCTCATGGAAGAAAACCAATCCCTGTCTTTACTCTTAACCCATATGGAGGCATTAAGATGTTAAGTGCTCATATGAGACTTTCTACACTACTATAATACTGCTGGGAATTTTGGACATCCACCAGCATCACAACTTAAATGAAGTTACATGGTTTCACAGTGAGAGAACCTGACCTTTTGCAGCTGCCCCTACATACAAATCTCTGCCATTTAAAGAATTTTTGCTGATCTGTAGAGAAGGAAAAAAAAAAAACAGAGCAAAGCAAAATCAAGGACAAACTCTGCACCCCTCAAACACCAAGAAGCATCATCCTCACCCTTTCAGATCAAACTAATGTTTTGCCTTCCATCTCACTCACATCACATTTTCAGCAAGATGTCTGAAATCCGCTCCAAGTTTGTTTCAAATTGTACAAAAGAACAATAGTTTCAGAAGTTGGTTCACAAGATTAAGGAAAAAATCAATTGGACAGAAAGCACCCTAATTTCAATTTAATTCAAATACCATGAAGAAAAATTCTTCATAGTTTCAGATTTAGAATTGAATTTTAAAAAAAAATGAAAAATTAGAAATCATGAAGGTCAAATATCTTATTTCAATCAGCACTCCAGCATTTCTGTAAAGATACATTTTCAAGTATTTTTATGCAAGGCACTGATTTTTTCCTTCAGCCATCATGATGAAATGAAAATGCAGAATTTTGGTCATACAGGACTGAACTACTAAAGCTATTTGCTGCTAACCTTGGAGCACCTGGATTTCACCCAGAAGCAGTTTTACAACCACATTATTCTTATTATTTAATTTCTCTATAAAAATCACATGGATCCATCACAGATTTAATGATACATGATTAATGTCACATTAGTGGTAACGATTTACAGAAGAGAAAGTTTTAATCTCATTAATTCTCCTCTAAAAGGGAAATCGTATAGCTTTGAATTTAAATACTCAAAATATAAAACATTTAACAATCCTGCTCCTCTACTATCAGTTCTGTTTTTAAAATCTAGAAGCCAGTTATCTGACATAGGCAACTCTCAGGACAGACTCCTCCAATGTATGGATCAAAACCAAGTATTTTAATCAAAAGTTTGAAAAATAAGCTATTAAAAAAATAAAAAAAAAGAATGTGGAATCAAATTGAGAGTAGTTATCTTGCTTTCTGTGAAGTCTGGCCATGGACAGATGGGCTGAGTTTCTAAATACTTAGTTTAAAAGGGTAAATACACAGTGTAGAATAGTTTTCTTTTGAGGCATGTTGAGTACAGAGCATTAAAGTAGACTTATGAACAGATTTTTACAAGTGAGATTTCTTTAGCTCAGAACTGTCAATATTTAAAAGGAATCAGGCAAGACTTTAAACTACTTCTCATTCTTTTGCTTAGCCCTATTGCCTGCAATTGGACAAAATGTTCTCTGGTACACTTGAAAGCAATGGACCAACAAAGCAGCACACTAAGCAGTAAGTAATTATATCCACACAAACACTCTTCAACTTATATTCAAGGTTTTTGGTTTTTCAGCTGTGACAAACCTCTGGAAATAATGAAGCACAATCTGCAGCAAGACAGAAACTTGGGTGTCTTTCAAATCTTCTAATACTCAAAGTATTTAACTTTGAAGTATCAAAGTTTCCTGGAATTAAGAACCATCAAAATCCCTGCATAGGCAACTCAGGTTTGATGGGATGCTCTGTGAGATCCAGAAAAAGCTTCAGGACCACAATGAACAGGGCCAGAGGTAAAGGTAAAAAAAAATGACAGTAACTGCATCAGTATAAAGCTTGATGAGGCTAACCTGAGGACATCATCTTAATCTAATGCTATCTAGATTCATGGAGGAGGGTCTAAATAGGTTCTAGAATCTGGTAGTTATTACCAGATTTTAAGAGTATCGTATAAAGAGCTCTGCAGGAATAAGAAGGGGAAAAATCTTGCCCTCTTTATGGAGCAAGGGTTTAGAGACCATAAACAGAAGCAGAGCTAAGAATCATAGAATCATAGAATCATAGAATTAGCCAGGTTGGAAGGGACCTCAGAGATCATCTAGTCCAACCCTTGACCCACCGGAGCAGTTGCTAGACCATGGCACTGAGTGCCACATCCAGTCTTTTTTTAAATGTCTCCAGGGACGGAGAATCTACCACCTCTCCGGGCAGTCCATTCCATAGCCTAATCACCCTCTCCGTGAAGAAATTCTTTCTAATATCTAACCTAAACCTCCCCTGGCACAACTTAAGACTGTGTCCTCTTGTCTTGTTGAAGGTCGTCTGTGAAAAGAGTCCAGTTCCCACCTCGCTACAGCCTCCTTTCAGGTAGTTGTAGACAGCAATGAGGTCTCCCCTGAGCCTCCTCTTCTTCAGGCTGAACAGCCCCAGCTCTCTCAGCCTCTCCTCATAGGGCCTGTGCTCGAGTCCCTTCACCAGCCTGGTTGCCCTCCTTTGGACCTGTTCCAGGACCTCTACATCCTTCTTAAACTGAGGGGCCCAGAACTGGACACAGTACTCGAGGTGTGGCCTAACCAGTGCTGAGTACAGGGGAAGAATCACCTCCCTGGACCTGCTGGTGACGCTGTTTTTGATACAGGCCAGGATGCCATTGGCCTTCTTGGCCACCTGGGCACACTGCTGGCTCATGTTCAGTTTCTTGTCGATGCAGACTCCCAGGTCCCTTTCTGCCTGGCTGCTCTCCAGCCACTCTGTGCCCAGCCTGTAGCGCTGCATGGGGTTGTTGTGGCCAAAGTGCAGGACCCGGCACTTGGCCTTGTTGAACCTCATCCCGTTGGAATCGGCCCAGCTCTCTAGTCTGTCCAGGTCCCTCTGCAGAGCCCTCCTGCCTTCGAGTTGGTCCACACTTCCTCCCAGCTTGGTGTCATCTGCGAATTTGCTGATGATGGACTCAATCCCTTCGTCTAGGTCGTCGATAAAGATATTGAACAGAACTGGGCCCAATACTGATCCCTGGGGGACACCACTAGTGACCGGCCGCCAACTGGATGCAGCCCCGTTCACCACCACTCTCTGGGCCCGGCCCTCCAGCCAGTTTCTAACCCAGCACAGGGTGCTCCTGTCCAAGCTGTGGGCTGACAGCTTTTTCAGGAGAATGCTATGGGGGACGGTGTCAAAGGCTTTGCTGAAATCCAGGTAGACCACATCCACCGCCTTCCCCTCATCCACCAAAAGGGTCACCTGATCATAAAAGGAGATCAGGTTGGTCAGGCAGGACCTGCCCTTCCTAAACCCGTGCTGGCTGGGTCTGATCCCTTGCCCATCCTGCAGGTGCTGTGTGATTGCACTGAGGATGATCTGCTCCATAACCCTGCCAGGCACTGAGGTCAGGCTGACGGGCCTGTAGTTTCCCGGGTCCTCCTTCCGGCCCTTTTTGTGGATTGGCATGACATTCGCCAACTTCCAATCGTCTGGGATGTCCCCCGTGAGCCAGGACTGTTGGTAGATGATAGAGAGAGGCTTGGCGAGCTCTTCTGCCAGCTCCCTCATCACTCTTGGGTGGATCCCATCCGATCCCATAGACTTGTGGGGGTCCAAGCAGCTCAAGAGGTCCCTGACTGTGTCCTTCAATATTACAGGGGGGCTGTTTAGATTTTTATCACCTTCTATAGGCTCCAGAAGCCTGCTGTCAACAGGATAACCTGTCTTTCTGTTGAAAACTGAGGTAAAGAAGGTGTTAAATACCTCAGCCTTTTCCTCATCTTTGATAACTATATTCCCACCCACGTCCAGTACAGAATGAATGTTTTCCTTGCCTCTTCTTTTGCTATTGATATATCTGTAGAAGCATTTCTTATTGTCCTTCACAGAAGTAGCAAGATTCAGTTCATGTTGTGCTTTTGTCTCTCTGATTTTCTTTCTACATGATCTGACTATATTCCTAAATTCCTCTTGAGAAGTTAGCCCTTTTTTCCATAATTGATAGGCCCTCTTCTTAATCCTAATTTCTTTCAGAGTCTCCCAGTTCAGCCAGACTGGTTGCCTTCCCCGCCGGCTCGCCTTCCGGGACTCTGGGACAGCCTGTTCCTGTGCTATCAGAATATGCTCTTTGAAGTATGTCCATCCCTCCTGGACCCCTCTGTTTTCAAGGGCTGTTTCCCAGGGTATACTCTGAACTAGTCTTTTGAATAGTCCAAAATTTGCTCTCCGGAAGTCCAACACAGAGGTTTTACTGACAACCCTCCTTGTATCCCTGAGTATTGAAAACTCTATTATTTCATGGTCACTAAGTCCCAGTCGTCCATCAACCACCACATCTCCCACCAGCCCCTCTCTGTTTGTGAAAAGAAGGTCAAGTGGGGCTCCGTCCCTGGTGGGCTCATTTACTAGTTGGAGCAGGAAATTGTCTTCAATACACTCTAGGAATCTCCTAGACTGCCTCCTCTCTGCGGTGTGGAGTTCCCAGCAGATGTCTGGCAAGTTGAAGTCACCTACGAGAATAAGGGATGATGATTTTGAAACATCCTCCAGTTGCTTGTAGAATATTTCGTCGACCTCATCATCCTGATTGGGCAGTCTGTAACAGACTCCCATCACGATATCGGCCTTGATGACCTTCCCACTGATTCTAACCCACAGGCATTCTGCCCTATTATTGGTGGTCTCAACTTCTACAGTGTTGAGAGATTCTCTAACATATAGGGCTACCCCTCCACCACTCCTACCCTGCCTGTCCCTTCTGAAGAGCCTGTATCCACCCATGGCAGCACTCCAGTCATGGGAGTCATCCCACCACGTTTCTGTGATAGCGACTACATCATAGCTTTCCTGCCGCACGATGGCTTCCAGCTCCTCCTGTATGTTGCCCATGCTGCGTGCATTGGTATACATGCACTTCAGCTGGGCTGCTGATTTGTCATTTATCTCAGGTAGTTCACCTTTAGGTTCCTCTCCGGAGAGCTCAAAGAAGCAGGTAATCCCAGAAAGCCAGTATGCACTAGAACTATCCACTTAGAGAAAAAGTGTCACGATGTAGCTCATCTGGAAATCCTCACCTCATCTGCATCCTTTTGGAGTGAGCTGCCAGGAAACTGGACATCCCTATTACTGTTAACATCCCCATCCCTAAAGCAGGGGAGGGGCAGGGAATGGTGGAGGGAATTATCCTACTTGGATGCCTCCATGGTAACAAGATACTGGCTGCATTTCATTCTTGGGGAAATCACAGAAGGGAAAGATGCAGCCAAAAACCTAACCAAAATCCCCCATAATATTATGACAAAGAAACCAAGATAAACTCAGGAGCTAGTGCTAGGTATGCTGAATGTCTCTTCAGCCTGGAGAAGAGAAGGTTCCTAGGAGACCTTATAGCAGCCTTCCAGTCCCTGAAGGGGGCCTAGAGGAAAGCTGGGGAGGGACTTTTTACAAGGGCAAGAAGTGACAGGGCAAGGATGGCTTTAAACTCCAAGAGGGTAGATTTAGACTAGACATTGGGAGGAAATTCTTCACCATGAGGGTGGTGAGACACTGCAACAGGCTACAGAGGAAGGTTGTGGATGCTCCATCCCTGAAAGTGTTCAAAGGAGGGCTGGATGAGTCTTGGAGCAACCTGGTCTAGTGGAAAGGGCCTCTGCCCATAGCAGAGGGGTTGGAATGAGTTGATCTTTAAGGTGTCTTCCAACCAAAACCATTCTATGATTCTATGAATACTTAACAATAACCAATCCTAATCTTTAACTAGAGTGATTTTATGTATGATAGTACAAAAACTATAAGAATGTAAGAACAGCTGCTTCTGATTGAAGACAGTACTTAAATTTGGTTATATGAACATAATGGAATGTAAGATATTAAAAATACTGTTTCTAAATTTATGATCTGTTGTAGAAAACAAAGACAGATGTGGTGGTCTAATTAAAAAATAACAGGGTCTCACATTTTCAACAGCTGTTTCCAACTTACTGTCACAATTTGTACTGTTGTACTATCACCATACTGTCACCTGCTTGGGACAAAGAAGATTCCCTAAAGAGTGACAGAACAATTGAAATTAAAATTAGAATGATCAATTCTAAAGACTACATTTTTGCTAACATTAATCAGTAGTTTTAATTGATTATTTAAACAACTGAGCTGGCAGACTTGAGAGGAGAATTACTGTGGGTGGTTGGTGAGCTACTGTGCATAACAAAATCTCCTCAGGTAGCACAGCTGCAGCCTGGAGGACATATACACAATGTGTCACAGCATCTCTTCCACATTATACAATTAATAAAACTTACTTTTGAGTTGAAACACACAGTTTATGAACATAATTCTATGGGAGTTTAGCTGCAATGTGTAAGTCACTGAGTAAGTCTCAGTGAATAACAGTGATTTTAAAAAAACTACAGACCATAAGAATGAACATAGATCTGTGCTGCTGAATGCTAAACCATCAGCTGCTTTCAACTTGATTTACCACTCACAATTACAAAGGCAGACATTTAAAGCTCTCATGTATGTAGAAATTCTTGTTAAGAATCAAATTAAAGAGCATTTGTGGTCAATAACAGAACTCTCTTTGCTAAAATAAGTAGTCAGGAATTAATGGAGCAAAAGGACATGTTCCTGCATGAGAAGGGAAGTCACTTGATTCTGATCATCCTCCTCTTACGAGCAAGATATAAGGAATAAGTTTTTCTTTATGTTCTCACAAAAAGTAGTTTTGCCTGTGGTTTGAGCTACAAGACTTGCACAGTGGAATAAAAAAAGTGCATTAGGAATATATACCGTGTACTGGAAGCCATATGCACCTTTTCTGAGGCAAAACAGACAAGACATTTACATGATGCTATAAAAATGTTCTCATGTATTACTTATCTGATCTGTACTTAATGTATGTATTAAATATGTGCCCATCAATAGGTTTACACAGACAGCTCCCTTCCTTCAACAGAAGGGAACAAACTACAGAAAATTACTACTGAATTCAACATAAAAAAGCTATTAAAACACAATACACTCCCTCTTCAAAATCACATTATCTTTCTTCTCATCTAATGAAAAATATTGTACTGTAATTAAATAAAATTTCTAAAAACATCTCATAGAACTATTAATATTTCCATTCAAAACTAAAGCTATTCCAGAAAAGCAAACATTACAACCAAAAACTGCAAATGCCACTGAACTTGCTTTCATTATATAACCACGACCAATATTCTTTACAAATTTGCTACAGTAATTTATTACTTTATTAAGATCTGATGCAAACCCTATTCAAGTCTGTAGAAAGGTATGTGTTCAAAAGACCTTGAATTATTCTTTTACTGGAAGATACAAATCTGGGAGTGATGAACCATACCAAACTGCTTAGAATTTTTGTATCAGGAAACACTAATAAACTAAATTATCATACGAAGAGATACTAGAAATCAATATATCTGATTTTTCAGTATTTAGACAGAAGAGTATTATTTTCTATTTTTGTAAATCATATTTTGAAGATGTTTTCTGGTGCTTAACTGAAATAAATTACTGTAGCTTGTACATGTTATTCTGTATGCCTGTCTCATTACATTTATGGCACTTTCTGCTTTACTGTAAGAGCATCTTGTGAACCCTGGAGGAAGCAATGGAAACAGTATCCCATTTCCACAAGCTTTTAAAAACTATTTTTTCTAATTATAGAACATTCAAATGTCTGTACACCAAAGGTGAAGCAGAAGGAGTGACTGTGGAAACGTACATGTTGTTCCTCGGACAAACCAAACACAGAAATATGGTTAAAGGCCAATCCCAGTGTGAGCAAGAAGCAGAACCCCAGTAACTTCACCAGCAAGAACTGGAGCACACTGAGAATCAGCTGCTCCTAAGATGATGAAGGAGAATGATTAGAGCAGTGTCTCTGTGTGAAGCCCACTGAGGTGAGTTAGGAAAAGCAACTCTCCTTTGCAAACTAAAAGGGTTATTGCCTGAAATGGCTTAGAACTGGATGCAAGGGGAAAGCATTTTGGTATATATAGCTTTTCTTTGTAAATAGTGGCTTGTGTGTCTTTGAGATGGCAGCACACCTTCTGCCTTCCTTTAACATAAAGCCATTACAGTGCAGTGCCAAGCCATGCTCTGAGGCTTTGTAGAAAGAGTATTAGTAGCACAGATAGAGCACACCATCCCCCACTCCCCTAGTTTATATAAGATTCAGGCATCTGCTGCAAGGAATGGATGCTAAGAAAACATAAAGAAAAAACTGGTTCAAAAAGATATATTCCTCCTCCCCACTAGTAAGGCTGAAACTGTTCCCTTTAAAAACAATTGCTTAAAATTTGGCTACATTAAATATTTAAAGGTCCTGTACAGTTTGATCCCAGACTTCATTTTGATGCTTATGCAACAGTTTTCCTACTATTTACTAGCACCTTTCCCAATAAGCTTTTACAGTGGTCCTGAGTGTGTCTACATACAGTGACTGAAGTTGAAAGCAAAAAGGGTATGACATAAATATATATATTTAGATAGAAAACATTTCCAATATTATATTGGAATATTACACACTATAGTTAAATAAAGTTAAGAATACAGTCTTTACACTAATTAAGAAGAGTCAATAAGAATATAAATTTGTTGATTATTCTTTGTTTGTTTGTGGTTTTTTTTAAGACTAGAATACAGAATTTGATGATCCCATCTAACTGAAATAGAGAAATATAATGTCATTCTAGTTGAAAATGAGAGGAAAAAAATCCATCTCCTGTATTTTATGTTCAAGATAACAGTAACAGTTTAGTTGGTTATTCCAAACTTCTGAAACTAATGCTTGTTTTTTTTCAGGAAGCAACAGAAAATTTGTGGGCTAGCTGGAAGCTGATCTGAGGTTTCCTGGCTACCATCCAAAGTTAAAAAAAACAAAGAATTCTAAAGGAGTGAGCTGTACTTTAGTGTAAAAAATGATAAATGCCCATATCATTTTCTTTACCTTCATCCTTCCAATAGCATTTGCCATCTGTGAACAAAGCAGTAAAGCTTCCTCTTTCTTCAAAATGACGTGAGAATTGAAAGGCTTACCCAAAAGAGCTGAAACACTGAACTATAGAAAAGTTGCTCAAAAAGTAAACACAAGAAAAATAATAGTTCAGCCCTTGCCTTGCTGACAGGTGAGATAATAACCATTTCTGGTACTACAGAGAACTTGCAGATAGACTGACATTTCATTTCAATGGAAGGAGAAACCAAACCAGTCCATGTGGTTCCCTTAAAACAAAAGCCTCTCAGTCTCATGACCAACATTTCACTCAGCCTTTAAGTAAGAAAGAGCAATAACAAATTATACTGGAGATTTACTGACAGTTGTCAGGAACAATGGTGAGTATTTTAGAAAAGACTGTATAAAAATTATTTCACCACTGTACTTTATTATACATGTGAAAATACTACCTTCAAACATAAAGCAAAACCATCTTCTCAGAACTGATCCTCATGACCAGACCACAGAGCCTAATCCAATTACCACCCAAGCACTGTGGAAGCTCCATTTCAAATAAAAATCCTCCCTGTTCTTTGTTTTTACTATGGAAGCTGAAGGAATTTTACTTGCAAAACACTTCACCACCAAAGGCAGAGTTCTGTAATACAGTTTTAAAGCACCAAGATTAGGTTACAAGTTTTCTAGCAAAAGCTCAGAACCTCTAAACATGAATGCAAATAACCCATTATTAAATATATATTTCAGGATCAGTGGCCACTATTACAAATTGGGGGACTAACAATGACTTCAGAAGACTCTCAGGCTTCAAGAAGATAATATTCTTCTTAGTATTACTTATTTGCAAGACAGAAGCCTGCAGACAAGTCTTTATAGAGAAATCATAAAAGTAGGAAAGGAAAGTGAACCATTGTGCTTGGAATGGGTGACATCTAATTTTTGCAGTTTAGATATTCAACCATTATCTATCACTTACTGCAAAATGTAAATTCATATGTATAAGAAAAAGCTCCAGCATGGTTTTGTGCTTCTTTTTTTTTTTTTTCTTTCTATACATACACTAGAGAGGCACATTCTTTGTTGGAAATATCATGAAATTCTTTTGTAGGAACTTGAACACTTCCTTTCACAGAAATTTTTCCATGAAACTGAGCTCTTCATATAAGGCAGTCATATCTGGATAAGCAAAACACTCACTTTGTATAAAATCAGAGCTGCACCTAGTTTAAGATGTATTTTTGAAATACATGTGTCATAAATGCCATTACAGAAAAATAAGCAAGATAGATAATCTTTCATAGCCTGGAGAAAGAACGTATTCATTTTGACATTCCATTAAAATTTAATAAGTGCACAAAAGGATTTTGTAACTTTTACTTCAAAGTTATCAGTATAGTATATACAGTGCAAAGAACCTCTTACAGTAACATCACAAAGTAACACCAGCTCTTTCAAAAGGACTCAGAATTGTTGCTCAATGCTTGGAATGGCATACATCCAATATATTTAAAACTGGCAACAGAGTCCAGAGTATTACAATATTATTAATGCTACTGTAATTAATAGAAATGAGGTTGTGATGATAAATTTCCCCATCAAGTTGCAGAGAATTACTTAACCTTACCACATATATAATTTCTCAGCTTTGCCATAAGCTCCAGGAAAATGAAAAACTGAGAAATGTTATCTATCGTTATTTTCTCCTACAGAAGCAGTGGATAATAAAGTATAAAACTGGCCAGCTTTGGATTAGTTATTTAAAAATGTGTGTATCAGTTCAACTTGAGTCAAGTTGCCTTGGTTTGTACTTGCTATGTGTAAAGGCTGATTGAAAGAGATTCCTTTCATCAGACAGGCACTGCTACCTTTGCTGCAATAGTAGAGGCATGCTTTGATAGCCAGGATAGCTTCAGCTGACAGACAGCTCCTGGGCAACTGAAAAGGAATGATTGTTTGATGGGAAACATCCTTTATTTGTCCAGAAAGACACTGTCCTTGAAGCAACCAGGTATTGTCTGTAAAAGAAAAAAAAAATTACCATTAGAATATCTAACACCATGCCTGAAACCTACAGAAATCACTAATTTTACATATAGGGCAACACAGACTTTCTCTCTATATGCAACATCAGGGGAAATTTCAAGGATGATTATGAGGATGACAAGAGAGCTGGGGCACCTCTGCTGTGAAGAAACTGAGAGAGCTGGGGTTATTCAGTCTGGTCTGAGAAGACCTTACTGTAGCCTTCCAGTATCTGAAGGGGTCCTACAAGAAAGCTGCTGAGGGACTTTTTAGGATGTTAGGTAGTGACAGTACTAGGGGGAATGGATTCAAACTAGAAGAGGGGAGATTCAGATTTTAAGTCAGGAAGAAGTTCTTCACCATGAGTGTGGTGAGACACTGGAACAGGTTGTACAGAGGTGGTGGAAGCCCCATCCCTGGGAGTTTTTGAGGCCAGGAACTAGATGATCTTAAAAGTCCCTTCCAACCTTGAAAATTTTATGATTCTATAAATTTCCTTACTGATTTTTCCAGTTGTGGAAAAAAAAAGAAGAAAGTAATTTAAAAATGCTTCTTTAGCAGTCATAAAAAGATTAGGAGATCCATAGGGCTGCTTCAGAACCATAAATACAGTACTTAAATGCAATGGAGCTGCAATTTGTCCCATATACTCTTTAAAGTTTATTAAAATTTATTCTGAGATATGCAAACAAAAATCTTTAAAGTAATGGGATGCTATGCATTTGTATCAGAGACCTGATACTCCAGGTTAAAGAAATGCCATAAATGCATAAAACTGTAAATCATTTATGGCATTTCCAAACAGAAGTGTTGGTTTCACAAGTGGGTTGCAATTTAGCAATGTTCAGACTTGATTTTCATGTTTATTTAAATATTTAGTATATAAACTCAAAAATTAACTGCACAATAAATGTATCTAGCTCACTGCATTGTACTTTGTATTTTACTGTGAGGTGTATGAAGTTCTCTTTTTGGCATTTTTCAGAAATAATCTAAAAGTTGACACTGGAATTTATATGCCTGAAATGATTTGCTGAGTTGCCAACTCAGTGTGCCAACTCTACTGGATATAGTCTATTTGAACTCCAAAAGCACACTGGGATAAAGAACTACTACTGATGCATAATTTGTTCATACAAATTGCTGTGTATTTCTTGCCTGAATTTAGAAGTACAAATAAGCAAAAATAAATGACAATAAAGCAGGTTCAGACTGGTACAGATGTATCTCAAATACTTTTTGGAAATGACTAAAGAAAAAAAAAATCTCTTTCAGGAATGTGATTGAGTTTAATAGGAAGCTTTCTCCCAGAAACAAAGGGCAAGGTTGGGATAATCTGTTCACAGTGATGGAGTGGAGAGGGCAAACATTAAAGGGGGATCAGTACCTTTGCAAACCTCCACTAGCAGCTTGTTCCAATAAAGTTAAAAACAAATAACAATGCAGAATGTATTAATTCAAGCAAAAAGGAACCTCAAGTCTTTTTTTTTTAATCTTTGCACTCCAGCTGTTGAATGTATCAAGTCTAAATAACATGTTCTGCATTATAAGATCAAATGGGGACAAAGGTTTGGGAGGTACATTTATTCATCAGAAAGAGATTTCCTGTATTGCAAGGACAACATGACATAGCCCCCTCTGTATCTTCCCAACTCCTGTTCAACTGATAAACACCACAGGAACTTTACCTTCTGCTGTGACAAACCAGGAACTGGGAGCTTCTTCATTTAATTTTGAATCCGGAGGAAGAGTCAACTTTAAGAAAAATTGAATTGTCTGGCCAGGAGCTACAGTAAGTGAAGGAAGTTGAATATTTGGTGCAGATTTAGGCAGTTTTGGAAGGTTTGTCACTTTATCCTTTTGCACTGGGAGGTTATCTGGAACATCACATGCTTCTGGACTCAGGATAGGCAACTATCAGTAGAAATCAAACAAAATATTTGTATTTGTAGTGAAAGAAAACAGACTTTAACAATACAATCACAGTTTCAAAGTTGCCATGGACTAAGAAATCTAATATACGACAATTTGGCCATCAGAATAAAACATTCTGACAAAGTGCAACAGTACTACTAATACAAATTTATTTTTTTTTAATTATAAAGATAAAACTGATTTGATTAATTCAAATACATTTTTAATATGAAAACCATAAAATCCACATTACTTAAGAGTAGCCACTGTCTAGAGTATCTTTTAAATTAAAATGTTAACCAATTGCATTGTATTTTTACTTTTAATGCATTTTATTGTTATTTCCTTCAATCTGGTGCTAAACTGCATGCTTCAGTAGTAGAATTCAAGATTTTAACCATGCACATTGCACAGGAATGTAAAGGATAATTTCCCAGAAAAGCTCCCAACATGCTATATGGTATGGAAATTTAAACACATGTTAAGGTCATGCACTATTAAATGCAAGACATATGTTATGTCATATAGAGACGTGTTTATGTATATATATATATGTATGAATGAAAACATTAAGACATAGTGCCCTTGTAAGATGGACAGAATTTTTTTGCCCTTGTATAATCAAATACAGTGTGGCTCAATTATGACAGGGGTTTTGGATAGACAACTTGGAAACCTGCTATTTATCCCACTTTAAATCTCTGACCTCCCAAAATCACCTCTTACAGCTTCATCAAAGGTCACAGTAATGGTTTCAACTTCTAATTACTACAAAGTGCTCAGAAAATGCTTTTCATACTGAAAAATGAGGCTGTATTTTTAAATAACTTATGTGTCTGTATTATTGTATTCAAGAAAATCATCACTTCCTATTTTCATGCAGAAGCTGCATTTCCAAAGCTAAGGCTTTCAACAACTCTGCAATAAACACAGACAATGCTTATCTGCCAGATCATCACAAAACTTGCTCTAGATACAGCTACTGTACCCAAGGGTTTATTTGCTATATGATTTTTATACCACTTGCCAAAGTCTGTAATAGTAATTTATATCAACAAACACCACTATCAGCCTGTTTACTAAGTATTACTTGCCATGGAAAGAATTTTTGTTTCCAAATCCAGCACTTTAATCTGATGATTATTTGTGTCTGCAACATACATCAAGTGGCCGTTTTCTTCAACACACAAACCTCCTGGTTCATTAAAAGTTGACTGTGTAAAGCTGGAACCAATAACATTGCTTGCTTCTCCTGTACCTGCCAGGGTAGCACAGTTCTTCATCTTGGGATCTACAACCTTAATCTAAGATAACCAAAGAAACAAACAAACAAAAAATTATCTGAAAAAAATGCACCAAAATTTAGAAGTTCTGTATTATCTTAAGTCTCACATTTTCAGAAGCCAGCACTAACTTCCAGTACCTTAGTTACCAAGTGTGTGTCCTAGATGCTATGTTACCCTATCTTATCAAATTACATGTCCCATCTACCCTGCCATTCCCTACTGGACTTCACTTCCTCCTCTGGCCTTCATAGTTCCCTTTCACAACTCTGAAGGCACCTCTCCCTCTGGTGAGAAGGCACCAACAACTCAATGTTTTGTTTTCTACCGTTTGTTGCCTTTCTGGAAACATTTGCAAAATAGCAAAAGTGTAATGAAACTAGTAGGCTAAGTTATAATATTAAAAAAAAAATAAAGTGTTGTTTTTTTCTTAACAAAAAAAATGTACGATACTTTATACAATATCCGAAACAAAATCTCATTTGCCACATATATTTCAATAAGCACTTAATGTTACATACTTTATTCTTCAAATTAAAACCAATTCCTTTTCTTTTAATGTATTTAATCAAAGTACAGTTAAAACCCCTCTACAGATGAAAGCTTAAATAGCAGAGAAGAACCACATAAAACAATCTCTCTTAACTCAGAGTTCCATGGAGGCAAACCATAACACTTCTAAAAATTGGAGTTAAGTGGCTTTTTAAGGGAAAAGCAACTCCTCTTTTTCTCTCGTTTTTTTTAAACCTGCAGTATTCCTGACTCCTAGCTCTTCTGCTCTGCTTCATATTTTGGAAGATATAAAGAAAGGGTCTTTAGCCTGGACTGTAACTTGGCACTTCAAATTCCCCTTTCCCAAGGGACCATCATATCAACACAGCAGCATGTGACAGCAAAACAATAGTAAAGAGAAGGACCCATAAAAGAAGGAAGGAAAGAAAAAAAGAACCCACAAAGGAACCCATATAATCTTGTTTCCTCAGCTGAAACAAATGAAGCACAATCTTTCTGTGTTCCTGAAATAATCTTTCATAGTGGTAAATACTGCAAACTGTATATAACAAGCTACTATATGCTTACCTTATGATTATAGGAATCTGCCACATACAGCAGTTTTCTTTTCTTGTCCCATGCTACCCCTAAGGGATGCTGCAGCTTTGCATTTATGCCTGCTCCATCCACATCACCAAAGGCAAACAAATTCTGAAAAAGTATTTAATTAATACATTTAATAACTCAATGTTGACATGAATTTAAATCATCACATAATAAATAGAAATTCACAGATTCAAAAAAAAAAAAATCAAGACAAATTCAAAACAAGGATACTGAAAAGTGGGAAGTGTGGATGCTAACCATGGAAATGGAAACTCTGACATTTAAATTATCCGTATGAATCCAGCTGGCTCTAATGACCACAGAAGGCTGAATCAAGTTGGCTATTTTAAAAATAAGCCAACTATTTTATTATCTGAGGAGCAACAATCTGGGCTACAACCTGAGCGTCACAAACGGCACACATTGGCATTCCAAGCAGTGAAGTTAAAAAATTGACAGCCACGGAAACTGATTTACCCTCTCACCCCAAAAGTGGTTCCTCCAGGTCAGGCTTGAGGAATATTAGTAAGGCAGTGTGGGAAGTTTTGAAGTGATTACCAATGGATCTCTCTCTCCTCCTACAAGGTGCTTCACTACTCCGTCTTTCAGAGAGATGGTTCGCACGGTGCTGCTCTCGCTATCTGCTACAAAAAGGCAATTCCATGGTTCCTCAGAAGCCAGTGAGAGGCCTGAAGGCTGTGCAAAGCCTGCCTTATGTGGGTATGCATTGTTTCTGTTCTCCTCATTTCCACTCCCAGCAAAACGAAGGCAGACTCCTTTCTTTAAATCACTAAAGAAAAACAGAATGCATTCAAGAATGAATTTGTAATACTTCAGACATTTCGAATTGACAGAAGCTACAGGACAAGTGTTTGTGAGATATAAAACCAACAGTGCTGCAGCACTGGGAATTATTCAGTGCCTTTGTGCTTATTTATTTCACCTTATCATTCATCACTAATTCAGTCATAGTTTTATATCAGAAGTAGCACCTTTATTTCATCTACCAGATGCAGGGAAAAGCAGGCTAACTTCCAAGGACACGTGTCTGCTTTACAGAAGCTTAACAGCAAGTTTCAAGCTAAGTCCAGCTGAAAAAAAGTCTACTTTAATTTTATTATCTCTCTCTTTGGGGGTTGAAAGTTGTTTATCAAGACAAATGGCAATTCCACGTCTCTTATTACAGTTCCTTACCTTCCCTTTGGTAGCTTTCCACCTTCCAACATCAGTGCCCAAATCTGATGAGTTCCTGCCATTGCTATCCATAAAACATCATCTTCTTGGCTCCCTGAAACTTTAAAAAATGGGTCTATAAAAACAGATGAAAACCCCCTACACTTTGGGAATTTTTAATGAAACAAACCAATGAGCAAACCAACCCTAATGTCACCCTTACTCCAGCTCACGTTTTGCCATGGGGATGGAAAAAAACCCAGTAACAAGCCAACTGAAAAAAACAGAGGAAGGGAAGGAAAGAATGTCTTTCATCTATCAAAATCTCTACTATTTTTCTTCAGTTCTCTTCCCAAGGAGATGAAAAATATTATTTTAGTACTCCTAAATGATAAGGCAGTATTTCAAAGAGGTTATGCTCTTTGGAACATTTTGCAATTGAGTCCGTGCTTCACCTGTTAATTTTTGATTCATACTGATCAACAAATATGTACATATCTTTGCTAAGCATGTTTTTTGGGGAGTGAAAGATACATGTTCTTTTTTATTATTATTATACTAGTGACAAAATTAGCTAGTCCAAAAAACTACTGGCAGTTGTTTACAGATTCTGAGAGAAATAACCATAGCAGTATCATTGTTACATTATACAAAGAGAACATAATGTTTTTAAGATAAGGGTAACTGATGCTTGTGTGTCATGTAGATTTATGCTCTGGAGAGCAACAAGTGCTGTTCAAACACTAAATGCGATGTGGGCAAGTACTAATTTCCCCATACAGTTCTCAAGCCCACCTGTGGCATTATAAATGCAAGATGCAGATCTGAGGAACAGTGACCTGATCAAGAAATGTTTAAGTATATGTCAAGCACCTAGGTTTTTCACTCCAAGTATCAAAATACAATTCACCAGTCCAAACCTATAAATTATACTAAGTCTCCCCAGATAATACTTTACAAATGAAATAATACAAAGAGAAAGAGAATATGTTCTACAGTTTTAAATATATCACTTCACATGCATGAAGGTAAGTTGTGAAAGACTATTGAACAACCCAAAACCTAAAGAAATTTACTCATCTTGGCCTTTTCTAAAAATCTTAAGGAAAAAAAGTTGACCTTTAATACCTGCATTAAAATGGGGATACCTGCATTAAAACGGGGACACTGTTGCCTTTCTAACACCATACTAGCCTATGCATGTGGCATCCAACTGTTCCATTTAGTTTTAGAAGTTTTTCTAAATGAATGTATCAAGTACTAGAATAACTGTTAGGCAGTGAATAGAAGAATACCTTCAAATTGCTCACAGAGGATTTTTATTCTCATGAACTTTTAAAATACTATGCATCTCACAGCTGCTCCTGCAAAGAATCTTATTGGTCCCTCCCCACTGTATTTTGGAATTTCAAAATAAAAGCAAATATATGTAAAATGATTGCAAGAATTTTAAAACTTTGTTAGTTCAAATCTGTCTTCCTAAAAGGAAATCATCACCATTCCCCCAACTTAGATCCTGCTGTTGCTCTGCTATTTCTAAACCTTTCCTACATTATACATTTCTGACATTACAGTCACTACAGGAAGGGGAAAAAAGCATCATTCTGCTTCCAGAATCAATTTCCTCCTATTACAAGCCCTCTTCAGAGTAGTACTGGTATGATTTTAACACAGTTTATCTTCATCCTTTTCTGGTTCTTGGATCAAGTCATAAGTATCCAAGATCAAATAAACTCTGCTGACTCTCTCCTGCACCTCCATGTGGCTTCATGCAAACTAGACCTCCAAGAATAAAAGTCAAAATTCCACAGCACCTGAAGTTTTTCAATGATCAGGATAATTTGCAAAATGAATTGGAAAACACACATTTTGAGTCATCAGAGATGTTTCAAAGTACTGGCAATGCCAAACCCACACTATTAATAATAACAATAAAAAACCCCACTGTACAGAAACACCTTTGATTAGAGCTTGTTTCTAAGCTAGTTAAATTGAGAAAATGGCCTGTGAGTTAATTTCTCTACTTCCTGTATATGACATATTCATCTGCAGGACTTTATGATTCCATGATGTGTATATTGCACTCTCCAAATGCTACTGCCTGAGCACCCCAGGATGAGCAATGCTAAAATCACTGGTCAATTCCAAAAGTGAGCTCTTCATCTTGCTGTGTTGTGCAGTGGATCCTGAGGGAACTCACAAAGTGCTTCGTCAATTATTTAATATTTACTTCACCCACCAATGAAATGAAAAAGCACTTTGGAAAAATTTATTTCATTCTTCATCTATCAAATGTCCTAATTCCACCCACTGAAAACTCCCTTGTGATTCCCTTTAGCGCTATGCTAAAAAACTGAAAAAGTTTTACTCTAATTCTGCACACTTAAAAGCTTATAAAATATGAGACACAGGAGAAAAGTATCAATATTAATTTCAAATTATACTGAATATGTAGGATCAATAGAAAGAGATCCTTTCTGCAACTAGAGAACAAGACAGGAGAAATAAGTAAGAGGTCCCTAACTTCTAATAGAGGTCCCTTAATTTTAATGCAACTTAAATATTTTTCTACTGGATGGCAACTAGAACAAAGAGAATGGATGCACACATGGAAAGTGCACAAACATACTTAAGTGTGGAAAATGTGTCAGCCCCTTAATTAAAAAATAATTATAAAATGTCTATAGTTGCACAGTTAAAGTATTGTCATATAATGGTCCTCAGAGAACAGAGTTTAATGCCTTATGTTCTGCAAGAAAAGATAGAAAAATCTCTTCTCTGCGGGGGACAGAACAGTTTGAGGATATCACCACTGTTATGCTTGCACTGTTCTCCCAGAAGAGGGCCAAGGAGAACTGGCATGCTAAATTATGGTAATGCCATCATTATCATAATTTCTTATCATCCTTGAATGGAAAGAATTTATTTTTTAAAAAATTTATTATAAAACAACTTAAAAGAACAAAGCAATTATTTTACATTCATTCAATTAAGCACTGCATTCCAACCGATCTTGAGCTGGTTTAAAATTCAGTGTATTTTCTCCTTATTAGGAGATGTGGCCTCTTAATCTTTAGTGCTGCATGTATCAAAGTATGGCTTGCAAATGTGATATACTCATGTTATAGATTCACTAGTGATGACCTAGAGTTCTGAATGCACTGGTGTTGCATATCAAATGATGCTTCAGTGCTTTTCAAGTTCCTGAAACTGCCTTTGCCATGTATCTGTGTTTTATGAATTTGTGGTCCTATTTGTACACATACACAACTTGGAAACAGGTTACTAGTACTGCTGATCATGAACTGAGAGTCAATCTGAACACACAAAAACTTTATTTTGTACCAGTGAACAACAATATCTGTTTGAAGAGATTCCATTCCCAGGACTATCCCCTTCTTTCAGCTTCCCTGTCTGGGGACTGCATTCTTATTTCCAGTCTGGGAATCAAGAGCCTGGGAATCTAAGTTACATTTTGTGGCTGGCACCACTGACATTCTCTAAACAGACTGAAGTTTGAAAATATTATTCTTGCCTAGTAATTTTCTCTTTAAAAAAGAAGTAGCAAGGAAGAAGTCTGTTGGTACAACTCATCCTCTGCAAAAATAAGGCAAAAAGGGTGAGACAACCCGCCCTCCACTTTACAGACAGGTGAGCTGCCTATGTGCAATGTAAATGCAAGTCTCATCTTCACTTAAAGCAGTAGAAGTTTAGCAAATTAAATCCAAATCTAAATGACAGAACAACTGGAGAATCATTGTTCTTCTTCAGTGAGACAGAGACAGCAAAGTCCCAAAAGAACGCTTAAGCACCTTAAGTCTGGACTGCTACAAGAACACATCATCCTTTCCTTTTCAGGGGAGTAAGAACTAATTTTTTTTTTTTTTCCTGTGCTGCCTGGCACTTTTTCACATAGTGTTGCATCACACAAACAGCATAACCCTTTATGAAATAAAATGCTTCTGGAATTTTCCTCCTAGGTTAACATACTTGTCCTCTCATCAAAGGAAAACCTTGGACAAAGATACCAAGGAGATTTCAAAACAATGAGAGAGAAAAAGGAGCTAAAAATTATGAGTATGATATAATACTTTTTTCCTCAAGTTTTCTTACTCAGGCTTTATAACTGTAATGCCAGTAAATAAAAAAATCTGAAATAGGAATAGTAGCATTTGTTAACATAAAAGAACAAATTCATATTATTTAGTATTGGGATTTTTCTATCTAGTATGTATTTATTCTACATATAATATAGAAAAATAGTATTGCTATAACTATAGAAAAAGCTAAGTCTGGTTATGCATTTTATGCATTCCTATTTAAGCATTGCAAGCACATGCACTTGAGGGTACTTCAGGGCTGCAGTACCCCTGATCCCCAGGACCCACATTCCATGTTCAAAAGCACTTTCAGCATTGACCAACAACAGTTAGAAACTGTGTCTCATCCTGATGCCTGAAAAGTCTCTGTAAGACTTGTCCATGATGTTTATTTTCAATATTTCTGCGTCTGGAATTTCACATTAAAAACAGTGTCTGACACCTGAACTAGTTAGTGTTAAAAAATCTGATTTGTAACTTCAACTACTTTATCATAAGCATATATTTAATTCCCAGAACAAGACTACAGACTGTTGAACAAACAGAATGAGAAATCATCATTCCAGGTACAAATATAATTTTTCACAGAGGGCAGTTTCAAATGTTACTAAATTTGACATCTGTTAACATGTTAAATTTGCTACTCCAAATGTTTCTTTTTTAATGCAGAAAGCAATCATCAACATCATCATCCATTTTGTCAAGATGTAGAGAAATCCAATTTACTAGAACAGTAGTCTGTCAAACTAGACTGTTTGGGAATGCTGTTGGATATTCAGTCACAACTCCCATTACATCCTTATGTTAAGACTTCAGTCTTTATATGTTTCTGTCAAAAGTATGTTTATACTACAATCCTAACATAAATACCTACTTTCTTGACTTGTTTCTATAGTAAACATGTGAAATATTGCTAGTTTTCATTGCTATTACTACCCAGCAATATAATAAATTCTTTAATCTCCTACTTCTGGCATGTAATACAGAATCAGAGCATTCAATCAACCATGTAACAGAGTTCCCAGAGAGACAAAGTCTGTAGGGTTGACTGCACAAAAGGCTACACAAAAAGTTCTGGAAGTTCATCCCTTCCCTGCTTTCTTTCAGGTGCTTAAAGGAAAAAATAAAGGACAGTTTAGAAGAAGGAATGAAAGCTGCCTAGGGATGACAGAACCCATACATAAATTATATTATCACATGTGAAAACTTCAGTGAAATTTATTTGTCCTCCTCTGTGATTCTGCCAGCAGTACGGAGTTGGTTGACCCACCCAGATAATAAAAAGAAAACTGTGCTTCAGAAGTCCCCCCCAAAGCAAGACTGAGTAACATTCTGCTTCACTGCAGTCCTTCACTGTAACTTCTTCATGTCATATCTCTCAAAAGACTGAGTCTAGAAAGACTTTCAAAACCTTATAACTCTTCCACTTTAGCCCTATCCTTACTGAAGAATTTACTTTTTCTTTGAAATTTCTAAATTTTAAAATAAGAAATAATTACTATTTACAAGTAAATTCAGGCTCTAGTTCAAGAAGTCAGACAATATTTTTTCATGTCAATGTCTCTAACATAGCATTCTGTGGAACTGAACTTTTACAAGGTCAGATGAAGCCTGAACCTGAACAGGGTATCTTTGAGTTTGCACTTCCATAGGAAACTGATAAAGACATGAGAAGGCCTTTTGCATTCCAAGCAACTACACATTGATACATCATACAGACATAATACACATGGAGCATATGTTTAGAGTAATTGAAATTTTGAGTTGTCCAGAAAAATGATTCCTAATTAATTCCTGATGACCACAAGAGTAACTCTTCTTTTCAGCTACTGCCAAGGAAAATTCTATTCACAGGACAGTGAGGAGTAGAGCCTCAATGTCAGAATGAGACCAGACTAGAAGGAAAAAGAAAGGTGATATGTAGAAAGAATAGTTTCAAGATACAGGCACTTCAGACATAAACAGTTCATATGTGGTCTGAGCTCATCAAGGAAGTGCTAATTGCTTATAGATGAAGTGACTATTGCTTTATTTTTTGTAAAATTACAGAAGAATCACCAGTAGCAACTCAGGAAAAAGAAAAGTTTTCATCTGGAATGCAGTGGTACTAAATAATCCTTTAGCAGAAACATGAATAAAATCTTACATACTTTTGCCTTTTAAGGAATACAAAAATTGTAACAATAAGGTAGTGTTCTTTCATTTAAATAATATCTACATAAAACCTAAATTGACAAAAATTCCCAAGTATTTTACTGAAAGCACGATCAATAACATACTTGAGAGTTTCTAAAAAAAGATTACAATCATGCAATTTAAGACCAGATTTTGGGAATGTGAAACACCCAGTTATGTCACCAAGCACAGGTCATTGTCCTGTTCCTTCCAGCAAGAATGCAGCTATCAAGAACACTTCACCCTCAGATCAACTGTGCATTGAAGTATCACTTGCTTTCAACGCCCACTGAACAAAAATAGAAGGGGACAACAGAGAAAGCTAAAAAAGCACACAGTAATTTAGTAATGTATTTTTAAGCTGCTGGCCCTCCCCCTGTATTTCCTGCACAATCTATGTCAATGCAATTTTCAGCACCAACTTGAAAGAAGCCAGAATTTAATCCATGGATTTCATTCAGGAATTTTAAAGGGGGAGGATGAAACACCAGTTCGTTGGCCACAACTGAAGAAATCAAAAAGATGACAAGGAAGAATACTGTCTGCCTGATTCCTAGCATGTGTTCTGTCCCCATTAACTCCCCTTCCTTAACGAGAAACTTTTGTGCCAACTTTCTTTTTAATGGTATTTAACAGTCACTTAACCTTTGCCTCAGTCTTCAACATCTGTATAAAAGCGGGAAACAAAAGCTTATTATCCCATGGAAATACTATAAAGATGCTTAAAAATATTCTATCTAGAAGCATCTGTTCTGAATATTAAACTTTTCTGCACCCTCATAAAATATTTTCATTAATATTTGTAATTTCACAGCCGATTATACATTAAAACTTTAAAATGCAAACAAGTCTTAATCAATCAATGCATTCTTTAAACTGTATGTAGGAGTAATCTCAAGAAATAAAAATTATACAGAAAAAGATTTTCTATTAAGAGGTAACCTTTCCTATTGAGACTTCAAAAAAGGTCAGCATAAGCTGTTTAATACTATCTTGTGTAGTAAATAAACAGCTTAAGCTTTTAAACTTGTTTTTTTTCCCCTCTCTTTCATGTTCTGGATAGCATGGCTTTGGACGTTGAAAAAGAAACACCCAGAAGTATCACTTGTTTAAAAAATGTAAAATCCATAAATCTATCTTTTGAAAAGAAAAAAATGCCTCAAGTACATAGCTTAAGCTACACAGATCTAAGGAAAATGGAGAAATGTTACTAGTTCCTGCATGTCAAGATGAAAGTCAAATTTATAGATTTCATAGTCACGAACCCAAGTTGTTGAAGTTTATGTTACCTCCTGCAGCTTGCACAGATACATACAAGCACATGTAAAACATGGGCACTGCTGTGTGCAGGCAAACAAGACAATTTTAAGATGTTCTCAATTTTTTCATCCACCCAAATACACAAATAGACACAGGCATAACAGTTTTAATATACTGACCAAAGGGTACCTACATGTAGGACAGCACGCTGAGAATGACCAACAGAAGGCTGAGTCTCCATCCAGGTGAGCAAAGATTTCCCACAAAACTGTGCTTCACATGCACTTACTTAATGACAAATCCACTCCCTGATACACTGGGTCACAACAAAAGATCCAGATGGGCTCTAGCCATTTGCAGGAAGAGCACAACTTTAACAAACTCTGTTGCAATGCTGACAATTTTGATGTCTGGCAACAGACTTTAAGGAGTCATGGCAGCTCATGACAGTATCCATGCCCTACAAATTCACTGCAGTCTACAAGACACAGTCCTGCTTCCTCATGCTCTGGGACCAACTCCTGGTAGTATTCCACTCAACACAATGCTCCATTTTGACACCTCTCTGGTTTCTGAAGAGTTTTATATAGCTATTATCCTTAAATAGCTATTAGTAGTAACTTAAATTTGTCCTAGCTAAGTTAACTCACTTGAAAGGACATGAAAAAAAACCTTAAAGAAACTGAAAGCAACCTTCCACACAACCATTTTATCTATTTGGCCTATTTTCATCTCAAAGAAAGAACTGGAATTGATTTAATCTCTTCCTAACTGACAGTTTATATTATATTTTGTAGGGATCTGAACAGACCACTAACTAGAAGGTTCCAACTGAATATGAAAAGGTCTACACCAGTCAGAACAGAGAGTATTCAGAAGATCTGATTTTTATGTAAACACTTAAAAAAATTCAGCAGTGTTGAACAGTGCAGATGACTAATACTCCACAGGTGACTAATTCAGTGATTACTGTGTTCATGTCGATAACAACCATATCAACTAACATTTAAAAAGCAAAGCTCTCAAAAGTAGGAGAAAAATTGATGCTGTTTATTTAAGAAGTCAAGGCTGCTGGTGCTACACTGCCTATACTGACAATGTCATATGTACCAGAAAACTATACAATTAGCATTTATGAACTACCTTCATGTTCCCTTAAACTTAATGTGAGTGTGGTTTTCTCCCTTATAACTGACCCAAGATTGTAACAAATGCTTTCAGGTCAGTAAAATGTTCTAATTTACCAATCTTGCAAAGGATCTTTAAATTAGAGGTATCAAATTAAAATTATCCCACTTCCCCATCACATACAAGAAGTCTCAACACTGACAATTTTTATTCATGAACTACTGACCTATGGGTTTTATACCACATTAAAGCATTGTTCTGTCATTGACAAGAAACTGGCATTTACAACTTCTGAATTATATTGAAATGGAAACATGAGAAAACAGAGTGTAAACTCACAGTTGTTAATAGTTGAAAATGCAGTTGTTATGCAATGTCAAGCTCAGGTGTGTGTTAAGTGAAGAAGCAAAAAAACCCCCAAACTACTTAAATCCTCAGAGGCTGATTCTTGCAACCTATTACGCAAAGATTTAATTTGTATTCCCCTGATGCTTGCAAGGTTATTCCAAGGTATTCCTCTCCTATCTAACTGACTCTCTCATAATCTCCAGTCTAATGATTTTATGTCACCTAAACAGGAATAAACAGAGGTCCCAAGGAAAATTACTTTTATTTCCTAAACTCAAATATTTACAACTGGTCAGACATGCCTGTATAGCCAAGGAAAGGAACTTCCTGACAATGCCCACTTCCTGTAAAACTCAGTTGGTTCTTAAATGATCCTGGCATAAAGCACTGACCTAAAAACACAATCACAATTTCCTTCTTTATTTGGACCCAGTTACCATCCAACTGATTACAAAAGAACTTTTCTTCATATCGAGTAACAATTCACATTTTAAAGCAGAATTGCAGCTATCACTTTTAAATGAAAACACCAGATTTCAAACTCAAAAGTAAAGTAAATCTTTACTTTTTCATACCTCAGATTATTACCAAGATGGGAAAACATTTAGCAAACAAGTCATACACATGTAAATATGAGAAAGTTAAGAGCCCAATTGATACAATACTTGAATTTCCAAAGACCACATCCCACGGTGAGCTGATGGGCTGTTCTTCTCCTTGTGCTCCACCCTCCTTATCAACACCTTGTAATCCAATCCCTGCTACAGTGGTCACCACCTCTAATTCCAAGTCAATCTACAAGAGGCAAAATCATACACACTGAATGTACAACATTATTTGAGATAGGTAACAAAAACAGAGTTTTTGATGACAAATAAAAAACAAATTATAACAAATTACAGTTATTTGTTTATGTGGGAAAATTTGTTTACCATGATGCTTGCTGGGAGGGAGGTGGTGAGGGGGAGAAGGGAGAAGCAGTGTGGAGCAAGAAAACCATGTGCCTGCAATTCTCTTTCACAGGCAACAAAAATATTCTGACAAGGTTTGCTCAAGAATCACAGAAGAATGCATGAAAACTTTCTAAAGAAGCACTCACATGGCCAGTAGATCCAGATTGTTTACTTTAAACTTCTATAGGAATATGGTTTTAAAATTCAGTTACTGTAACAGTATCTGCCACTCCTATATAAAATAACCTATACAAAGCTAATTATTTTTGCAGATTATTCCATGCTGTGGCAAAAAAAATTTGTTTCATTTCTGCAATTTCAATCTCTTCAATTTTCCTTCCCCTTTTGCCTATTTTCTAAATTCCTTCCAGTACCTCTTATGAACTTATTGTGATAATCACATAAAAAAGGAGTCCTTCACACACAGCAACTTCTAACTTTTGTAGCAGTAAATGTGTTCTTTCTGCAAGGCCCATGGCTGGCATAAAAACTTGAAAGCATGCCCTTAGGCTGTTGTACTACTTTAATTCTTGTATAACTTCATGGCACACTTAGCAGTATAATCCAGATACTAAGATGTTTTGGTGCTGTCTTTGCTACCTGTAACACTCAGTTTCCTGTGGTCACCAGGCTACATTGATTAACTTTATTAAGATGAGGAGCCTGGAGCAATCTGCTCATTTTTAGAAATAAAAGTTTCTTTAACAAGAGGGAGTCTTCATTCTTTCCAGGATAAAACCTAGTAGCCAGCTGCAATGAATACAGAGCAGTGAGCTTGTGGACTAGTGATTTGACATGAAACACAGAAGTAGCCCAGTTAACAGTACCAAGGCACCCCAAATTCAGTAAGGGGACACCTACTCTAATCATACATCAGACATACTGCTGAGGATCTGAGTACAAGATCTTCTGAGAAGCATACAATACTTTTAATAAGGTAATAATTATATTGCTTCAACACACAACTTCTGATTATCCTACATTTCACATAACCAAATGTAAGATCCAATAGAAAAAATAACATTCTGATAAGCTAAAACCTTGCAAGTGTTTTATGAAAAAAAAGAAAAAAACCCACATGAAATAAAAATTCTGAGATTAAAGCTGTACTTTAGAGACCCCAAAAGCTACCAAAAGTTTGTATTTTCACTGAACTGGAGTAGTATGATACTACTATAACACAGCAGTAGTACAATAGCTTTAGGTAAGAATCTGATACCACTGGAAATGAAAAAAAAAAGAAATTTGCTTCCAGTACTAAGAATAGCTGTATCTTATAACAGGAAAGTAAGAGTCACTACAAAAAAACAAAAAACAAAAAAAACAACAAAAAACTCTGCCCAAAGCACTTAACTATAAGATATTGGGCCAAATTTCCTTCCTGATCTATTTTGAGAATAGTTAATTTGGTGTAAATATTCGTGCTTTTAAGTAGAATAAGGTATATGAAATAACATTTTGAATTTTGCCCTGAAAAACTTACCTTCCTAATTAGGTGATTTTCTGTATCAGCTACATAAATAACATTATTTTTAATAGCAATCCCTTGTGGCGAGTTGAAAGCTGCCTCTGAAAATCTTCCATCTCTCCTTCCACTGTTTGGACCTATAAGTGTAAAAAAAGCAAATTCAAAAGTAATTACAGAGAAAAAAAACCTTAAATATACTGCATACATTTAGCTCTGTGGGAAAATTATAAATTCACATATTATATATTCACAGCACCTTGTACAGTTGACATGAGAAATATTTTGTGCAGTCTCATTTAAATCACTTGGTTATGTAATTACAATAGACTGGTGCTATTAAGTTTTTAATTAATTTTCCTCAAGTTTTCTGCTTCTTTAAGCTCATCTTCCTAAGTGAAGGCTTGATAGATAGGATCTAAGTGATTCCTGCTCCCTTGCACTGAAGGACAACAGCAACAACAGAAGACATACAGAAATAAAACACTACCTTTTCTTTTTGTTTCCAACAACATAAAAGCAAGACAGAAGGAAAAACTTTAAATTCCAATACGCAATTCCCATTTCAATGGTTTAGCTTTGGTGTAACCACAAATGAGACTCATGTTTGTTTAGCAGCATTTTCTCATTAATAATAATAATCAGGAAAAAGATTATGTGGAACTAATTACACAAAAGCACAGTGAGAATGATGGAGTGACAATCTTCCACACAGAAAAATCAAGAAATAGGCAGGAACATGACCTGAATATAAAAGTATGAAGGCAAGCATTCTATTTCAGAGGGAGTAACATTTAAAGTGCATTAGCAGCATGTGCCAGTGGAAGACATTTAGATATGAGTTGTGTGCATCATGACTTATGATGCAAATATAGTTATTTCAACCTTTGTGCATGCCCACATTTATTACTTTGCTATGAACTTCATTACATTATTTCCTGCTCACTGAATCATTTAACTGAGTCACCGAGATACATAAACTTTTACAACTTACTGTTGGAAAACAACTTAAGACCTTAACAGACATGAAAAACAAGGTGCTAGCATGTCAGGTTCCAGAAGTTCCTCTTGTTAGGTGTCATGGTGCATCTCCCCAGGGAAGGGAGTAACAGAGTGCCACAGGAAGGAAGGGTACCCGTGTTTAGAGGTTTGAATTGTCATTTAATGACTACAATAGAACACTAAATGGTACCTTCTTGACAGAGACTTCGTCTCACATATCAAATGGAAAACATTCTCTGTTTTGTCATTAAGAAATCCTGTCTGCACTTTCCAAAAGAGAAGAGGTTTAAGAGTAATGCCTTTAGCAGGTTAAATTGGATAATTATTCTCTGTCTAATGAACTGCTGCTTCAAATAGCAGGAGATTATTTTCCTTTCTTTAAACAGCATTGCCACTGATACAAGGTTTGCAGGACACTACCATGATTCAGTCATTAGTCAGTATCAGGCAGTAATAGAGGACACATCAGCAGACAGGTCCTGAATCTGAGCCAGAAATGAATTGCTGCTATCAATGATCAGGCAATTCAGCCCCTTCCTCAATCTGTCTCTTATGGCTGCTCATAGCTGGACTGTCCTAACTACTGAATACTTTTTAGATTAATGTGTAATTTTGACTACTGTAACAGATTATAAAAAGGAACAAGACTGAATGTTTCATTTATGAAAGAGTAAAGCATAGAAAAAGTGTGCAGGCTTAACTTCATTTTCTTCATTCCCAATGAAAAGCAAACTATATCAAAAAAGTTAAGATTAGTTTTTTTAAAGCAGAAATGTTACTAAACTTTGTAACATATGCTACAAAACTTAAAATACTTAACTTTCACCATTTTCAAAATTTGATTATATGTTGCACCTCAATTTTGGTGAGAACACAGGACTTTTTATGCACACTACTCCAACCTCACTTTCAGGTGCCTATGAACTAGCACAATGCCATTGCTCTTACTAATTCTCCTCTAAAACCAAGGAGGGGATCCTATAGAGAAATGCTCTTGATCTAAAAAGACAAGCAAAAATAAGAAACACACCCCAAAAAACTTTCCCACATGATACCACCACCACAAATACAACATGAATTTCTTCTACTGCAAAGGGAGGCATTGAGTCCTTTTCTTTACCTTGCTGCTTGATGCAGATGTACATCATTTAAACCTAAACCCATGTGGAAATCTTTCAGTAGAACACAAAATGCTTTTTCTACTTCATATTGGGCACAACAAAAACAACAAACTTAGACAATGGATCAATGAAAAAGAGAATCAGACATCTCAAGCAATTGCATTAACAGCTTCCCATTGATGGTACTGTGGTATATCATGCCAAATCTAATACAAAAGAGTTCAGTTGGAAAAAAAAATAAACAAGCAGCACTTATAAGCTCCTAGGTCCTGTAAGAAAAGAATCAGTCCCGTAAGCTCAGCAAACATACTCTAAACTAAAATTACTAAAATACCCTTACCTCCAATAATGTGTAGGATTTGTCCATTTTTTCGAGTAACCAAAATCCTATGATGTCCAGTGTCTGCTATGACCAGCTTTTCTCCTGACTTATCTACAGCCACTTTGCCAGGAAAAAGCAGGGGAGAAGGTGGGAGGGAGTCTCTGTATAGCTTTATTCCAATTTTCTTATCTTTGATTTGTCCTCTCTCCTTGTAGAATTTCAATGTTATAGAAGTAAATAAAAACAACTTCTCTCTGTGTCCCTCTCCAACAAGAGAAAAGAGCATATTTCCTCGAGGCCCAAGAATGACCAGAGTTGGCCAGCAGGACACTTCCAGTTCATGCCACAGAGTTGCATCTGCATCATTTACTACAGGGTGGACAATATTATATCTCAGAACAGCACTTTTAATGTTATCCAGAACTTTTTCATTTGGGAATTTTGCTGAATGGACACCAACAATAATAAGACCATCTGAAAGAAAAAACAAATAAAGTTGTGCATTGAAACATATCTGTGTTGGAATTTAAGAAAAAATAAAATTTAATAGGTCATAAATTAATTCTGGTTCCTGAACCTCTATATACTAAGGCAAAAAATACTTTCAAAATAATTATGCATAAGCTGCAGCAGTCACTATTTTTTCAGATGTTTATGATACAATCTTTGTCTTTTGATTCCTACACACAGTTAAAAAAATTCATTATTTTCCACTGTTAACTAGGAATCACAAAGGAACACTGAACTCTGGGAGTCCAGAGTTACCTTAGCATATCTAACTCCAGCTAACCAGTAAAAAAAACAAACGTATAAGCTTCTGAAATCAATACAGTGTTTTATATTTCAAATAAAAATGGCAACACTGATGACTGACAAAATTTATTTTTGGTTTAGGTTTTCCCACAGCAGGGATAACTGCACTTGAAAGCCTAATAAGAAGGTGTTGCCTAAGCATAAAGTAATGTAATTCTGCTTGTATACACTCCATACATAATAACAACCTTAAAATCAATCAAAACCATGCAATTATAAGCTTCCTTTAATTGCTTCCTTAATTTCTTTTTTTTATGAAATTAAAACAGAAATAAAAATCTTTGGCTCAGACTTGGAGTCTGTATAGGGTAGCATAGAGGAAGGACAGCCATTTACCAACCTAATCCAATGCAGATGATGCTTATACTATGAAATATACTGTGTATGCTCTTGAAGGACACAGTTTGGAATGGAACATGGTATTTACTTTTATTCTTTTCTCCTACCTTTACAGCACAGGTGCAGTTTGGCTAGTTGAACACCTTTGTTCTACCCTCACCTCTGGTTTTGTGGTAGAAATGTAAGAAAGGCAATTATTTTGTGTCCTAAATAGTTGTATTATTTGAGCTCAGACAGATTTGTTTCCATCTTAAAAAAAAAACAACCCTCATTCAATCTCAAGTTGGCTTCTTATTCAGTTACAGAGAAATGGAAAAGTATTTTTCTTTCAGCCCTTCTCCTCAACCATAAAACACTGTTAATGGAGAAGAATATCATCTTCAATTTGACAACAGAAAAGGGTGGAGTGCTGTACAATAAAAGATTTAATTTAATATAACAATTTCACAGAATTGAAAAAACAGTATAATATACTATAACATGCCTACAGGAGCAGCATGCTGCATTTTCAGATAGCTGAAGCTGTAACATTATTGACTGCTAAATTCCAAACAGCAGGTTAAATATTTTAACTAGAATTGAATTAGCAGTAGCACTTATATTTGTCCTTTAAAATATCATTAAAGCTAGAAAGACAATTCTGTAAGGAACACCTGAATAGCAGAAATAAGTTATAACATTCTCTTGGGAAGAAAACTTGTGAAAACTGATGGATGCTATGCTGAGATATAAGTACATGCACAGCATTTAAAACACTTTATTTGAAGGTTTATAACAGAGCACAAAACTGGATTCATGCCAAGCTATTTCTGAATATTAAAAAGTACTACCTCTTATAGAAGTCATTTCTGGACTGCTGATAGCATGAACTGAATAAGCACTGGGGTTTAAAATAGCTTTCTGAATGCCACTTGAAAAAAAACAGAAATAGCACCACTGAAGATAGCAGCAAGAACATATCAGATAAAGATGCTAGGTGACATTTAATCCTATGGAAAGCAGTTTTCTTTTTAAAACAGATCTTCTGAAGTTTCAGACAAAAGATGTACCTGTGAACAATGATGTATATAATGGATTAGCATCACTCTAAAATTACATCACATCTTATGATTGCAAAGATGACTTTCAACATACCCCATGTAAGAGGGTATTTGAACCACATTTTAAAAAAACAGAATCAAAAATGTACATACACAATGTACAATAAAAAGACATTTCTGTAAACTATGTCACTGTTGATGTTTGTTCTTAGCTATGCAGAAAAACATAGGAAACATTCCTTCTAATATTCAAACAGTAGATTAAAGATCCAAATGCATTATGAGGAAGATGCTTTGTCAGAGTAGGATGCTTGTTTTCTTTCTGACTAATATCATCTGCCAGGCCAGCACCCTCTGTCACTTTTGCAGCATGGTAAATATATACATCAAATGTGTAAATAAGTGCAACATTTACAAATCTGAACTTCAGTGAAGTTGTACTTTCACTGTGTATTTAATCCGGTTTGCTGCTGCCTAAAGAAATTGTGTTGCTCATCTTCTGCACCAAAAGCAGTTTTTTTGCAATCATTAGTTGACAGATTCTAGAATTAACCCAACCAAAAGTGAACCTGTCCCCCTGAAGGGACAAGGGATGTCCGTCAACTAAAGAAAGGGCAGATGAAAATACAAAGAATTATCCTCCAGAATAAGGATGAATATCAAGATATCTGCATTAATATGTCCAGACATTTTTGAAGTTGTTTGGGTTTTTTTTGGTACATATGACATCCTTTCTACTTTATTTTTCTTCTTTCAACTTTTATATTTCTCAAGTCAACAGCTCTCCCCTAGTGTTTATCCTAGCAATTAGTAAATCACGTTTACCTTTGGTGAAGTAGATGCACACTGATACAAAGCCACCTACTGAGGTATTTTTCTATGGCTTAGAAAACCCACAAGCCTTATTGCCTTGATATATTTATTAATACTACCGTAATTAATCCTGTTACAATTTACACAGTAAAGAAATATTAAATAAGCCTGAAAAGACTGACAATCAAAACATGAAAACAGAAAAAACCAGGAGGGAGATCTATAGTGAAAAAGAATCTCTTTTGGTTTGAATCATCAAGCATCTTAATCTCTTCCTGAATCCAGCTGCTACCCTCTGTTTCCTAGCAGATTAAATTTAAGATTAATGTTCCACACACCTGCTCTTCTTCCCTTTCACCTCCACTTGTTTTTCCACTTTCATCCCAAGTATCTTTTTTTCTCACTCCATTTCCCTTTTAGGAACAGGACTGCTCAAATCCAAAAATAACTTTTTTTTACTATTCAAATGTGTCTCCAAGTGGATCCCCAGTTCAGAGTGCTGCATCCCTCTTATACCAGTATAGAGATGTTCAAATAATTTAGAATCAAAAGCTTGTGATGAGAATTTGTTATAAATTAATCTTTTGTTAACAACTGGTTTAACAGGATAAAGGATGTGACAGCTATATCAATACAGTAACACCATACTACAAAATGTTTATCGTTTAAAAATATTATTCATTATATGATCAATGGAATCTTCTGAAATCTTTCCCCCTGACCCTCTTTAAACCATGCCTCATGTCGACAGCAATCCATTATCATTTCCAAATCACCTTCCACTTAAAACTGCCTCCCTCCCCCAAAAATGCCACTACAGTTTTCTCCTTATTAGAAAAAAATCACTCAGATCTAAAACATTATACTAGATCTCAAGATTTTTCAAAGCAAGCAGCTAAGCTTTCTAATGTAGATAAATTAATTCATTTGAGTCTTCTGGAAAGTGCTTTGTAAACCTACAATATGAAAGCAAATTGTTTAGAGAACCTGAAGTTTCAAAGACACTGTAATTTCTTTTTCTAGTGACAGAAGGTAATACATGAAAATAAATGCTGCTAAAATTAAAACTTCAGTGGAGAATCAGAGACTCAAACATTATAAGGTAATGTTATTTGCTACATATGTATATATTACATTTAACACAATATTTTAGGGCTCCACATAACTCTGCTCTTCATCAGACAGTTCAGCAAAATATCCAAGATAAGTGAGTAGCTGATACATTCTGTACAAAACCACAGCTTATCTCTGACAAGTCATCCTGATGACAAGAGACTGCATTCTCAATAGTAATTAACCTGCATTTTTAGTCACTCAGAGAGAGACTTCATGTCAGTTGTGAATTTAAAAGAGCTTAATTCTCTCTCCAGGACTACCAGTGGTATATAATGTGATGCTAATAAGAAACAAAAGAAATCTAACCCAAGCTTACATATTTTGATATTTCAGTTAGAAGGGAAAACCAAATAATCTGAAGCATATCAATTCTCCCGCCTTTGCAATATCAGATTTGGGCTTTAAGCATGCATCCTCTTTCTTTAATTAGACACAACAGCTACCTTACTTCACCCCATTTAAAAATGTGATGGCAGTATACACAGTCACCATTTTCAGGCTGCTTAAAAGATTAGAAGACATTTTTAGGCACCCTTGAAATTTTGCCAGCTGTTTAGTAACCAAAGTGACTCAGCTACTCCGCCTGCAACCCTGCCAGGAAATTCTATTCCAAGCAAGCCAAAGCACTTTTACCTTTATCAGAGTACTGGTGCTCTAATGCGTGGAGATCAGGCAGGAGGTGCAAGCAATTGATGCAGCAGTAAGTAAAGAAATCCAACACCACAACTTTTCCACAAAGGTCTTTGTGAAGAGAAATAGGACCTTCAGTGTTCAGCCACTCCAGGTCTGGAATACAGAGAACAGAGATACCCAGTCAGGGGAAGGGAAAGGGGAGGCAGAGACTTAGACCTAATTTGCACACTGCCACAAAAGGCTCCTGGTACTTTCAGTTAAAAAAAAAAAATGTTCAACATCCCCTTCTAAATAGGTGGAAAAGCAAATGAAAAGACTTAAATTTATCCAGCTTATCCTTGTGTTTCACAAGTCTTTGTAATTAGTAAATGAAATGTTAACAAGATTTGATGTAACATCAAAAATGCAATTTATATTTAAATAGGCACCTTTTAATGGAAAGAATTTGCAGGCCTCAGGGCAATTTTCATACATTTTAAAACATGACCTACATGATTCAACCCTTAACAATGTAATATGGGTAACAATTACTTAAAACTCACATAATGCTAGTAAACTAAAAAAAAAATGTAAAATGTCTTAATGATTCTTTTAAAAGTTTTGTGTAGATTTCAGAGATGACTGAAATATTTTTATGTTTACAGTTTTGATCTTGATTTTCAAAGTTTGAAATGACAGTTATAAATGAATCCTGTTACATGTTATATCTCCTTGAGATATACCTGGGAGTCCTCCTGGTCATTTATTTAACCACTTCATATGAGACATAAAAGCATTCTCTTCTAACTGGGAACTGATATTCCTCTGATGCCATTAGAAACTGGTATCATGGTCAGCAATAAATATCCCAGAATTTGGTCTCCTGTTATTATCACTTAACATTTCTGCAAATAATGAGGGGAGGGAGGGGAAAACAGACATGACAGAAAGCAAAGGCCATGGACATTTCTGAAGGCCTGTTTTTAAAAATGCATGTTGACCAATCTAAAAATCCTCAAACACTCCACAGCTTCTACAAAGGTCTTATTGATTCAGGAGAAGCTACTGCTGCTGAAGTTTGCAGGCATCTTCTTTACTGTTTCACTCTGAGGAGGACTGATCTCTGCCTCCATATACTGATGAATATGAATGGATGCACACACATTCAGATTTGGTGACAATAATGAAAAATAATTCATCAAGGTCAGGCATTACTTCCATAGTTTAAGGGCTTTACTGTTTAGTTCTTGAAAGGGCAGACTAGTTATTTTATAGTACTGCTATGCTTTTCATTAACATTAAAATAACCTTCATTTAAAAATACTGGAAAACAAAAATATGGCTACCTATCTGAGCTCTTTTTCAGAAGAAAGACAAGGTTTGACAGGACACAGAAAATGAAATAACGTTAGTGACAAAAGTGAAAATTCAGTTCCGGCATCCAAGCCTAGACAGAAAGACACTCACTTTGCTCCACCAGTTAAAAGTCAGAATTCATTCCCATGATACTCATGTGATTTTAACCCTTAAGTTTACCTCCTGAGGTCTCTGTCTGGCAGACTGATGTGAGCTCCCAGAGCTGCAGAGAGTCTCACTAAGTTTAAAAGGACCCTTAGGAGGATCTGCAAGATCTTACAAGACTCAACCTTTGATTTCACACTTAGCACGAGAAGAGATCTAGAAATGTGTGAAATGTGGGAAAGGGGCACACCACTGAAGGAGGACACTGATCAGTTCCTATTATCAGGGATATGAAAATGGACAGGTAAGTCCTCAGAAGAAAACGGTGGAAAACATTTAAAGAGGCTGCAGGGAAAACAAGGGAGCTGAGGAGAAAAGGTGCAAGAAACGGTGAAGTTCTCATTATGACCAGAGAAAAGAATAACAATAAATATACCATACAAAAGGGAAAGGCTTTATTAAAAAAAGCAAACAAACAAGAAAACAAATAAAAAGGAAGCATATCAACGAATCTGTAAGGTATTTAGAAGAGAGGCTTTAAAGAACAGGGTTTTGCAGCCAAAACCAGGGAGAGCATTCAGAAAGGGGCTCCTTTTTCTCCACGGCTGCTGCTGGTGCTGTCAGGAGTGACATTTCCTGTACCCAGCAGCTCCCTTCACGAAAGCAGCTAACGGGGCCCTCTTTACACAGCCCTCGCAGGCAGCGGGTCTTCAAAAAAAAAACCCAAAAACGCCACACGGTGAACGCCGGAGCTGAGCCACCTCCACCACCGGGGAGAGACCCGACAGCCGCCCGCCCGGCGGGCCCGGGGACGCCGAACCGCGCTCCGCCGCGGGGCCTGAACCGCTCGGGCCCCACCACCCACCTCCGCCGAGCTCGGGCACCGTGAGGTCCCGCTCCCGGCTGTCCATCTTCTTCAAGTATTGGTAGACCAAGTTCTCCTTCTCCTGGGGAGTGTCAGCGTCGAGCAGGGCGTACTCCAGCTGTGTCTGGGCGGGCAGGAGCCCCGCCAGCCCTCCCGCCGCCATGACACCGCCTGGACGAGCCCGCCGCCACCACGGGCCGCTGTTTATAGACCCGCGGATTCACCGCCGCACATTCGGCACCTCCGGCAACGCGGAGTAGGAACACTAATTGAAAAAAAAAAACCAACCAAACAAACAAAACAACAAAAAACCCCTCAAGAACCTTAGTCACAAGTACGCAATACCGCGTCTGCCTTAAAGGGGAACCTTTCCGTTCATTTCGTGTTTTTACATAACTGATATCCACAGAAGCATATTCGCGAATGAGAATCACCCAGCGGTGATTTCAGCTCAGCAGATTCCACACACCCTGCTTTTCCCGCCCGGCTACTTTTTTTTATTATTTATAAGTGGAACAGATGAAAATCGCGCAGTAGGAGAACAAATTCCAAACAAGGCACCAATCATTTACACGTTGGGATTTTTTTTTTTCCTTGGGGCCCTGGGATGCCATGAGAGAAGCGGAAAGTCGGGTGACAGATGCGGTGGCGAAGCTGCGGACGCGAATGCCTGAGGGCGGGAAACGGCTGAGGAGAAGCGCGGGGCGGGCAGCTCCGGTACCGGCGGGACGCTCCGCGGAGGCGGCCCCCTCGGCGGGACACTCGGGGGGTATCAGCCCCCTGTGGGCATCTGTAGGCCATTCCGTTAAGGCAGCCGCCATCGGTGCCCTTGGCGGGAGCTCGTCACGGAGCCCCTCCCGCCAGCGCCGTGCCGGTGTCGGCCATCGCCGTGTGGTGGGTGACTGCCGGCAGCGGTCCCGTAACTCAGCTCTTCGTCGGTTTTCTTTTCAAATGGTCCCGGTTCGGGGCAGCGAGTTAAGGGAGCGGGGTTAGCAGGGCTTGTAGTGTTCGGAGAGGGATTGGGTGCGTAGGAGAGGGGTACCTGAAGGAAATGGCTCAGCCCGAGAGTCTCTGTGGATCTTGCGGGCTGGGTTTCACTGCGGTGATCAGCAATATTGGGAGAGACGAGCATTGAATTATTTTTTGGGGGTAGGGTCCACGATGCTTCTGCCCCACCACGGACTGCTGTTTGGTTTGTCATCCAGTGTTACTTTTTTAAAATGGAGTTCGGGCTCTTTTCTTCAGATAGTGAAGTGGGAAGGGAAGATAAAACATATTAGCGGAAGAGAAGGTGGATTTGTGAAGTGTTGGTTAAAAGAAAGAGTATTTCATGTGTTGCCATGTCTGAAGAGACTTTATTGGAAGAGGACATTTGGGGGTACAAATCCATTAGGAAGCAAAAGCATCAGAGTTACTCAGAGAGCAACTCTGCAGCTGGGCAGAAAGTAAGAGATGGCAAGTGCAGGCCGAAGAGAAAGAGAAGTAGAAATAGGAAAAAAACTGCAGAAAAAACTGATACCCTTCAGCAAACCCAGCAGAGATCCAGGCCGAATCAGGATGCAGATCAATGTGAAGATGACAGCAATGGGAACTCCCAGGAAAGTGTGAGCAGCCTGACAGAACAGAGCTCACAAAATGCAAAGCCACCTCATGATGGATACTGTCCGAGCTGTCAGATGCCTTTCTCTTTGCTGCTGGTCCAGACACCTCGATGGCACGTAGCTGAATGTTTGGATGCTTTGGGATCCATTGAAAAAGGTATGAATAGAGTTAAGAAAAAAGCCTTCAGAGAAAAGTTAAAGGCTCCTTACATGATGTTGCTGTGAAGATTGGGTTTCATATTTAGTTCAAAATGTGAGGTGGCAGTTTGATTTGTAGAGTGTTATTACTGATAATTTATCAGTATTGTTTTCACGTGGGATTTTTGGTTCTTTGTGAAGAGTGTGGAAATCAATACACAAATGTCTCATACCATATATAATCTCAAAACTGTGGAATAGTAATAAAGATTCATGGTTGTTTATGAAACCCCAGCTTCAGTAGTTTATTGAAGAAACTGAAAGTGCATATTTACCATTCTAATATAAAGGCACCTGCTTCAAATACTAAGTCAGTGCCAGCAAAAAGCTACTACAGTTAAGAGGCTGCTGCTTTTGACACCAAATTTCTTCTTGATAGATGTTATATACATGTTATGATCCTGCATCCATGTTGCTGTGTGATTTGTCAAGTTGGCTATGGACAGTTGGAAGCTGAAATCAGTCTCTTGTACTAATTGGCTTGAAACGTTAGTCCCTGGTCCAGCATCCTCTGGAAATTTTATATAGAAATATACATGAACATTCCTGTATCATAAGACAACACACTTTTGTTTTGACTTCTAAAGGAATAAAACTGGCTCATTCTAAATGCTAATTCCATATGGGGAAATAATCACATATGAACAAATCCAAGTATCCAACTTATGGTCCTAATACAACTCAAAATAAACAAACAAACAAACAAAGACAAACCAAAAAGCATGTGGTCAGAAAATCTGAGTAAATGCTGTTTATGTATCACAGTAAGTTTCCTTTTTATATCTTTGTAACTTTCTGTATAGTTTCTGCTGCAGAACAGTGAAAGGTGAGCCCTTTCCTGGTTTTGGCACTGATTTTAACTAAAAGCAGATGTGTTAACACCTCATTTCCATCTCTTACTCCCATAATTAATAGATGAAAAGTCCTTCTGTTTGGTTTATACTTTCATCTTAAAATCTTCAGAAGTCAGGCAAACTCTCAGAAAAAAAATGGGTTAGGTAATAGCCACAGAATTTTTGCTGAATCCAAAACACTTTTTTTCACATGAGTAAATACATGATTTTTTGTTTTTTTTTAAAATAAAATTAATTTGTAACCCAACAGGCAATTTGAAACGGAATTTCAGGTTGATTCAGAACTGAGATTTGGTTTGTTGTGTTAGGATTGGTTTTCTGTAGTTTTCTGTTGCTGCTGGTGTAAGCTCATTGCTTGCATGTGAGACAGTTCTAAACTGGAAGCCCGATGATTACATTAGCAGGGCACTGAAACAGGGTTAAGTACTCCTGGTGCTGTTAAGGGTCTGCATTAACTCAGGCACAGCTGTGTGTTAGCAGCACGTAGCAGTTTGGGTTTAGGTTGGAAGCATTTTCATTGCTGGCCAGCTCAGGGCAGGAAGTTTTGGTGGTGTGGAAAACTTTGCTTGTGCCTTCCCTCCTCCAATTGCTGCATTTATAAGAAAAAGCTTTTCAATTGTGTGTCATGCATGATTTTTATTTTAGTAATTATGCCAACTATATTTGCAAAGGTATTAACATTACTTCTCTCTTTAATTCTCTTCATAGAGTGCCCTGATGGTTTGCAGTGCACTTCTACCATTCCATCCCACTACAAGCGTTTTAGCCATTTTCTGCTTGCAGCAAGCAGAGCAGGAGATTATCGTGTAAACCCTTCAACAAACACTTTGGAGAGTGAGATGACATATTCTGCTGCAAAGCCCAGCTGCTCCCCAAGTCATGCAGAGGAAGTTTCACAGAATGAGAAACCATCTTATAGTATAAAAAATTCCCCAAACGATGACTGTACGTTGGTGGTACAGAGCTCACCACAAATAAAGTCTCTAAATGCAATCAGTGAAAGTACTTCCTCTTTTGCAGATGGCCAAAAGCCTCAACAGACATTTCAGTTTACACAGACCACAGATGATAGTTGTAAATTTGAATTTTATGACTTTGCATCCTCTCAAGAAAGTGGAACAGGAGAAGATCTGTGTAGTCAGAGAGATACAAGTCAGCCAAGTTTACTGCAGTCAAAAGCTGACTTCAGTGACTGTGAAATTTCTTATTCTCCACTGAGTACTTTTGAGGAAAGTGAAGAGGAGACTGAAGAAAATGAGAAGAAAGTAAAAACTCCACAAAGTAAATTATTCAAGGTCCAGAACTCTGAAGATGAAGAATCTAACTCCATCATGCTTAAAAGATTCAATGGACGTTTCTTACAGCAGAATCCTCATCATGAGCATACCAAAAAGGAAAATTTCATAACTAAAAAAGAGAACTGTGAGGAAGTAAATAGGTTGAACCATCTAGATCATCATGTAACAACTGTTTCTCAGAGTCACATGAACAGCAAGTTCTGTAGTTCACCATGTGTAGGTAATCAGCATCAGGAAGAGGTGCTTCCCAGTGGATCCTCTTTCCCTTTTAATTGCAAAGAGGTTAAACAGTCACAATTGGTTTCCTCTGCTGCTAAGGTCAGAGGTACAGAGACAGAGGATGCTGGTGCTTTGGATTCTACATATGTGAGTTTTACTGAGACATCTTTGCTTCCAGTTGGAGTAGTTACTGGATCTCTTCTGACACAGAAAAGTAATTTTTTGAGAGACCCAAGTAACATTTCAACTAATGCAGATAAAATGACTGCCAAAGCAATTGATAGAAGAGCTTGCCAGGAGAGTCTGCAGTCAGTAGTGGAGGAAGAAGGAAATCTTAATACAACTGCTGTGTGCTTTCCCAGCCCTATCTCTAAAGCAGTGTCATCTCCTTCTTCAGCAGGTATGAATGCCAAATCCAGTTCTGCCAAAGTACTCAAACAAATGGACATTGGTGTTTTCTTTGGTTTAAAACCCAAAGTAAAAGAGGAAAGCAAAGGAGAGACATGTTTGAGTGAGGGAAAACAGATAGCAGGTTCAGTAACTCCCAATGGAAAGAGGCCCAGACAGCAAAAAAGGAAGGCTGAAGAGTCTGTGGAAGATGTAGAAGCAGTTACAGAAAATCCAAGTAAAAATGGACTCATTGGAGATGTAAGTGCTGGTGGCCAGCGAAGGTGGAGAAAAAAATTTAAAGAATTATCTACTGCAGGTGAAGGAACAAGAAATAAACACTGTCCTTTGTACAAGAAAATACCAGGTGAGAGGTAATTTTCTTTCTGTAGAGGTTAACTCATTTTGGCTTGAATTTTTTGTTTTTTTTTTTCCTAATTTTAGGCTTCAGTGTTCTTCACTCTTCCTAACCATAACTACAGCTCATAATGAATTTTCTTGCCTCCATCTAAATTGATAAAATCTTGTGTAAGTGCAGATCTCCAAAAGGATTGCAGAACCAGAGTCAGCAATGGCTGAAAATAGTTGGTGAAATAGTTATCTCAGGAAAACTATTTCAGGGACTGAATTCTTAATACTTTTGACAAAGCTAAAAACCAGTATTGAAAGATGGTTCTGTTTTCTTAAAGGATTTTGGATATATCCCTTGTTGATGCTCACTCCTAATCCTTGAATTTAATCTTTTACATTGATTCAGTTGTACCTGGAAATAGGGCTGTCAATAGCAATTATTTCCTGACTTAACTTAAAAGAATTGAGCTTATGTTTGCATTTGGAATTCAGTAGCATGAAATATGTGATTTACTACGACCATGAAAACAAAGAAGTGAAAAACAAGCAGAAGAGTTTAGTTAGGGAAAAAGCCAAGAATTTCTCAGAATCTCCTCAAGCAATTATATAAATTGCAGAATGATGGATCAGAGGCTTAAAAAGCTTCAGATCCTCACAGTTCCATTTACTCCTCAAGGACTAAGTCTTGAGTAAGCCAAGGAAGTCTTGAGGAAGCCAAGTAGAAACATGTCAGTGGTCCTGAGTGTCTTTGTATTGCTGTATCAGTGTCATGGGTTCCATGGGCTTAGAGAATTTTCAGTATTACATAATATATACATAATAAAATAGAAGAGCAGACTCCTATGCCTAAAACACAATTTAATTTTTTTTAATCATCTATATTATTTTTGTTATGAATATCATTGAAGTATAGTTGACAATATTTCCTGTGTTGCTAATGATACAGATTTATCTCCCTATGGCTTAGAATAATTCAACCTCCCTGAAATTTTGAGTGTGGTACCTCTCAGACACTTGGGGATCTTTTTAGTTTGTGTTTTTTAATTAGCAGGCTGCTATGGTTTTCTTGAATTGCAAATATTTGAAGTTCTAGTCTCAAGTAGGTAGAACTACTTCTGGTTCTAGAAGATCTGGGAAATTTGTGTAACATAATATAAATGAAAAAAATTTGAGTGCCACCAGAGAATTAGTTCTGTGTGCTGTTTAGTGGTGTTAAGAAAGTATAACACAATGTGAAAGGGCCATTTGTCAGTATGTTTGCATTTAAAAACATTAAATTTGCAGAGAAAAGGGCTGTCTTCCACACAGCTGTCTTCATGCACCAACTTTATGCAAACAGCACCTCACTGAAAGGACATGATGACAAATCAGACAAAATTCATCTTTAGGAAATGTGTTCAAAGACCTCAGATTGCTTGCTTAATAATTATTATAGCATGTTTTAAGTGAATTTTTAAATGTAGAATAATTGGAAAATGGGAGTTTGATTGCAAAATGCCCTTTGTTAAGCTGTAGCTAATGGCTGTCTTTTGTGTTAAGAAGTTGATACAAGATTTTGATCTATGTGAACCTTCAAAAATACCTGCTCAATGCAGATAAATGTGTTTTATTTGCTTAACCAGTTGCCATCTGTGTAGAAGGTCAGCTGGACAACAGATATTTGGAGTCCCTGTGAAAGTCTTTGTGTGTGGACACTCTAACTTTTTATCCTAATTTTAAATTTTTATTCTAATAAGTGAAAATTGTTTGTGGCTCCTCCACAAACCATGAACATCTTTAAATAGCTCTGTCAACTATATGCAGTGTGATTGTATCCACTTTTAGTTTGGAAACAAGAAAAAAGAACAGGTACCTCTAATTAGAAACTGGTTCTGAACTGTGCATGTTTACTGATTGGCTTCTCTTCCCTTTTTGCTGTAGGGACTGGTTTTACAGTTGATGCCTTCCAGTATGGAGAAATTGAAGGCTGCACAGCTTATTTTCTTACTCATTTTCACTCTGACCACTATTGTGGGCTAACAAAAAACTTCATGTTTCCAATCTACTGTAATAAGGTAAGGTTTTCCAAGATTAGTGGAAATTTTCAAATCTGTGTGCAGCTATAATCACTTTTATACTACTGAAAGTAAGTAGAAAACAGAGGTTCCACTGTTGGGTCAGTTAGGCACAGTGAGTATATACAGGGGAATCTGGAGTTCACTTGTAAGAAATTCTTCCTCTGATTTGACTGGTGTTTAGTAAAACTTCCCTATGTAGATGCCCTGAAAACAATGATGTTCATAAGGATCCCTAGAGGTCACATAGTCTGATCTCCTGTGCAGTGTGGGTCTAACTTCAATGTTAGGTCAGACTGCAGGGAACATTTGTCAGTCAAATTTTGAGGATAGGGCAGATTCTACCCTGTCTCCTTGCACTTGTGGTGGTGCTTACCCATCTGAATTTTATTCCTGCTATACAATTGGAATGTTCCTTTTTGCAACATAAGATTGTGTCTTGGTCTTTTTGCTTACATCATGGAGAAGAATGTCTGTCTTCTCTATAATTACATCCAAGTGATGGCATTCTGGAATTAAATTCCACTCAGAATCTCTTCTTCACATCCAGTCAATGGAGCTGCTTTAGCCTGGTCCTGTGTGTCCCATGCTTCAGGCTGCTGATGGCCAAGACTGCCATTAGCTATGATTTGTCCAAGCAGCTCTTCTTTACTGGTAATGTGTTAGGGCACCTTGCCTAATCCAGTCATCCAGAACCTGCATCAAAAATTGATTTCTGATTTACTCTGAAGTCTGCCAGAATGCTTGTGCCCAGCATTGCCCTTCCAGTAGATGCTGGAAGTCCACATCTATACAGCAGTCCACACATAATAAGATCCAGGGGCTGTGACCTGGAAATGTCTTCAGTTAAATGTTGTTAAAAGAAGGCTTTGCCCACCTTCTCCTCTTGGCTTGACAATAAGTAACATATTATTCCCCCTTGTTTGCCTCCCCAGATCCCCATCTGTAACCTGTTGACAGTCTTTAAAAAGTTTGCTTTCTTTAAGACAGGCTTTTTTTTTTTTTTTTTTTTTTTTTAATTTTGCTTTTTGAGAGGTGAAATGCTACTGAAAGGCTCTCATAGTTTTCTCATAGTTTTGCTCTAAGCCAGAATGTCTGGCTTTGAGAGCCTTGCTTTCAAAAATAAACAAAGGCTTTTTTTAGATTTTGTTTCTATTCCATCTGAAATCCTTTCCCTGATACAGATAACTGGCAACCTGGTGAAGAGCAAACTTCGAGTCAAAGAGGAGTACATCCATGTGCTGCCAATGGACACAGAGTGTATAGTGAATGGGATCAAAGTCTTGCTGCTTGATGCTAATCAGTATGTATCATTGCATTTGTTGTGGGATGCTCATACATATTGATTATTAAGAAGAAAATAGCTGTACAGATGGAGTTTACATTTTCAAGATTTTTTTGTTTCAGTGGATCTGAAAAAATACAGTGAGAATACTTCATGTTCCTGAGTTGGCTTAGTAAGATGCATTTTCATTGGAGAAGTGAATTAGGCATGGAAGAGCCTAAGCCTCTTTCCAGTATTTAACTTTTGAAATAGGTGAATTGGTTTTTAACTTAGGCTTTTTTAATACTCTAGCTTAACTTTTTGTTGTTGTTGTTGTAATGAGTACGTAGAGTTAACTGCACATAGCTCCATAATTTTAAAACTTGTTGAGAAGTTGAATGATTTTTCTGATGGCATGGATGCTAGCTTTTGGTGAAATCTTCAGCTGGAGGAAAATGTGGTACTTTGTATCCTGGGAGAGACAAAACACAGCCAGCATTTTGAAAATTGAACTTTACAGAAAGTTCTGTGGAAACGTGCAACAAGATTTCTTCTGGATTTGGTGATAATGGGTGAGAGTTTTGGGCAATGTTACACTGGCACTGTCTGATAAAGCTGGATTTAAAGCCCAGTAGCACCTGACTTCCAGCCCTGTGCTCTTGCTGTTCTGCCTCTTGGTACCTTATTTGGCTATGGGCTAGAGGAGAAGTCCTTTCCCTGAAGTATATATTGAAATGCAGCACTGTGTCACAGCTGGTTGGAATATTACTTATCTTAGGATTTGTTTATAGTTGGACAGATAAGATTCCATGAAGTCATCTGAGAGTCCTTTTAGGGAATGAAGGAAGCTTTGTTGCTTATGTTATTTGGACACTTCTCATTTTTCCTGTTTGTCTCTCTGATTCCCTGCTTCAATTGAAAAGGCATACATACCTTAGGTACAAAGTTCAGCTTTTTGGAAACTTCAACAGTTCTGTCTTTTTAGCTGTGACTCATGCCAGTGTTTTCTTTTTTGAGATTCCATTTACCCTTTGCAGATGATTCATGTCCAAAGTAGCCCCACTATGGTTTTCCTGTCTGAGCACTTGTCCTTCAGGCAGCTTTGGTGAGGAACTGCAGAAAGTGCAGTGGATTTGCTGTGGCCAACAAGAAAATTGTATTTGTAACCAGGGAATTCTGGGTGGAGGATAAGGTTTAAAATCTGCAAATAGAATTTAAAAGGAAATGCTTGAGTAAGTCCTGCAGGATTGAAAATGCATCTGCAATAATACGACTATGTTTCTCCTGAGTAAGAGTGCTGCTTCTCTTTGGTGTGCTGTTTCCCCTTTAAATCAAATAATAAAACCTCAGAGATTGCAACTGAGGCAGCATCTTTGTCATACCTAGAAGAAGCATGTACCAAAAGGCAATTAATGCTTGACTGCTGTTGGTGTGATGGTTTTTTTTTCCTCCCTCCATCTCAGCTGAGAACTCAAGTCTAGATTGTCTATGGCCATAAGGTTAGCTTTAGAATTCCTTTAGAAATGGGGAATTTCTGGGTAAATTAAGGCAGCAGAGTAGCTGTGGTTTACAAAGCTGTTCTGCACACTTCCCTGCTGCTGAAGGGTGGTGTATCTTGTAAGGCAGCTTATCAGTACAAAGAGCTAGCATAATTTTTATGACACTTTTATTTGTTTGTCTCAGTTGTCCAGGTGCAACAATGATCCTTTTCTCTCTGCCCAGTGGAACTGTTATTCTGCACACAGGAGACTTCAGGGCAGATCCTTCCATGGAACGTTACCCTGCTCTGGTTGCTCAAAAAGTCCACACCCTTTACCTTGATACAACGTAAGTTATGTTATTGGTGGTTTTTTTTCTTTTCTTAATATAACCCTCTTTTAAGTTTAGGAAGACTTCATATGAACCAAATAAGTGTAAGCATAAATGACACTACTGTTTTAACACTTGCTAGCTCTGTTAAGTGTAATATAAAATGAAGTTTTCATTGAAAGTCCATGTGTGTTTAACTTTTTCATCTGTTGTGTTGTTACATGAGAGAGACTGAACGTGGGTGGGGAAAAAGATGTTAAAGTATTTTCTGAGATGTTAAGATTTACAAGTGGCATTAAATTCTGCATGTCAAAATTCATGCATTATGTTCAGCTCTAAAATGAGGTTCATGGAACATAGGTCTTTGTTACGAAAAAGTTTGTGGGGGAATTCAGAGAGTAAAAGAATGCCAAATGGTGAAGTCAGTTGTCCAGGTTTGCATTAGGCCTTTCTCTGACTCGTGTATATGAAATAGTTTTTGTGTGTATGATGACTAATGCCCAGCTGCAGTCTTTTATTTCTGTTCCATATGTTTCTGTGAATGAATAATGCCTTATGGTTTGTATGCATGACAAAAAATAGACATAAGGATGTAATTAGTACATGGTACAAATATCTGGCTTGAATGAGTATTTGGTATTTATAGAGAAAAAACCTGCAGAATTGAGTGTCAGTGAATAGTTGTAGAGAAAAGACTGATACACTCAATGTAAATTCCATCAACAGTTTCACCTTGGCACCTCAGTGGTTCCTAATTAGTACATTTCAAGTAGAATGAAATTATATAGAAGGGTAATATCTTTGTGATTATTGAATGCATGCAGTTTTAGGGGCCTTCTTGGTATATTCAGGTGATTCTATCTTGTGTAACAAAGTGCCATGTCTTCTTTCCCTGCCCCAGATACTGCAGTCCTGAATACACGTTTCCTTCTCAACAAGAGGTTATCCAGTTTGCTGTCAATACTGCCTTTGAGACAGTGACTTTAAACCCACGTACTCTTGTTGTCTGTGGAACCTATTCCATTGGAAAAGAAAAAGTTTTTTTAGGTATGTAAAGAAAGTGTACTGGATCAAATAAGTACAGAAATATGTAAGTCAGTGTTAAAATACCTTTTTATTGAGTGTGTAAAGGGCTGCTTAGTCGTGGTGTTCAGATACAGTGTACAGAAATTATTTACTAATCCCACTGCCATTTTTTTTGTTTTCTAATCAGTAAGTTTAACTTTCTGAGAGATGAATTGTTTTTTCTACCATGTTTACAAACTCCCCTGGCATACAAAAAGCCAGCTTGGATGCTAAATAAAAGCCTGCTGAATTGATTGTGGTGGGAAAATTGTTAATGACAATTAAAAAAAACCCCATAAGTTCTTTATGACATTTTTGGTGCTAATAATCTCATCTTGTTGAGAAACAGCAAGAGGATATAGTTATTAGCCAACTTGGTTTTTGCTAACAGGTTTTCCTTCCAGGTTTATGGTACCTATTTTCCTAATACCAAATTTCACAAAGCACTCCCCAAACTAAAATATCATCTCTTAATGAAAATCTTGTGTGTTGTGCTTCACTTGGTTATAGCATTAGGAACCAACATGATTGTTCACATGTATACTCTAGAGCAGACAGCCATGTGCTGTTTGTGCTTTTGAGTATATTTAAAGTCATCAATAGAAGATATATTTTCACTGAATAATTATGAATGCCTCCAAAGCAAACAAAAAAATGAACTCTCATAATTGCCTTTTTCCCATTTCTTCCCAATTAATCCTAAAGCAATTGCTGAAGTCCTGGGCTCAAAAGCAAGTATGTCCCGTGATAAGTACAAAACACTGCAGTGCTTGGAGTCAGCAGCTGTTAGTTCCCTCATCAGTGTGGACTGGGATGGTACTTTACTTCATGTTCTTCCCATGATGCAAATTAATTTTAAGGTAAGTTCAGAACATACACTCTGTTGATTAACCTCCTGGCTTATCTTGCTGATGGCTTCTCCCAACTGGTCACGTTTGGTGCTTTTTAACCTCTTGTCAGGTCGTATTTATTTTGTAAAGTTTTGACATGTAGCAATACATTGAAAATAAAATGCAATTAAACATTAATATCTGTCTCCTAACATGATGTCCAGAAAGCATAATTTCACTTTAGTGCACTGCTTGTAGAAAATCAGATGAGGTGTGTTCAAAGGGTTTCTCTGGGTGAGCTTTTTTTGATGTAGGTTATGTAATGATTGCAGGATCTGTCCTGTTAGCAATTAATAAATTGTGACATGGCATCCCTGTTTTCAGCCTTTTACCTGGTATGATGTAGGGACAGACAAAGGATTCTCTGCCTGTGAGCCTCTCTGTTTTGAGGCAGCTTGTGAACATGTCCAGCATCCTGTGTGGTGTTTGGTAAAAAGGGAGTAAGGTTCTCCATGTTCCACTCAGGTCAATTTCCATTTATTCATAATTGTATTTTTATCTTTCAAGTGAATACTCTCTCTCCTTCTGTGCTAAAGATTTACAGGGAGTTAAGGATACTTGAAAATCATTGAGAACTTGCACACAAATACAGAGAGTGAATTGCAGAACACCTGATCTATACACATGCCTTGGTTACTCTTGCAGCAAAAGCAAGTGAAGTAGTTTATTTGGAGACATTGTTTCATTTAAGTTGACCTACTTGCACCCTTCAGTCGATGTTTGATACAGTGGGTTCCTTGCTGGAAGTTTTTGGGGGAATTTCTTATTTAAGAAATCTAACTAATTCTTGGGGTAAACTTCAGTTTCTCTAAATAGGCTACAAAATACAGAATGGCATTAAGACAAAGCAGCAGGCTCTAGATGAAAGGTGACCTCTAAGAAAAACAGTGGTTGCTTGGGCCTTACGGAGTTGGACTCATTTTCCTGCTTTGCTTCAGGCCTGCTGTGCCATCTCAAGCAAATCTTTCAGAGCAAGATGGTATTTAGCTGCAGGACCAGTCAAGGTCAGAGTTGACCTAAAAAGGAGAAAAAAAATGTACAACTTGGATGGGAGCTTCAGGAGATAGAACTTAATATCTTCATGTTTTAATGTTGTTGTATAATTTTTCCATGGTGGGGCAGAAAATGAGTAATGGAAACATGTATGGCTTTCTTTTTAATTTGTTGTGTTGTCTTAAACAGTAATATATTTTCATTTCTTCTGCAGATTTTTGGGTTGTTACGCAGTTCTCTCTGTCCCGTGTCCCAGTGTGTTTAGCAAACTCACATAGTTGGACTTTCAGGCAAAGGGTGTGATTAGATCACAAGGATGTCTAAGGCAGCCTTCTCAGAGAGAAGCAGTGGTATCATGTGCAGAACCTCATCTTGGAGAGCAGGAGTTTCTAGATAAATCTACAGTGTACAGGCATGGTGATTTAGGAGATGAGTCCTGGTGTAAGAGCTGTGTTCCTCTGTACTGAGGCTTTGACTTCATGCATGAAGCTGTTGGATGGTGGTCTTGTGCTGTCATTAGGAACTCTGTATAGGTTAGACATCCTACATAGACAGCCAGAGTACTAAACATCTGATGAGGCCAGTAGCTTGGTGAATGGCCAGGTGGAATGGAATATCAGTAAAATGTGAAGAACATTAAATGCTTAAAGATCAGCTCATATGACCATTTGTGCTATTTCTGCTCCAGCAGAATCAGTGACCTCAAAGTATTTTTAGGAGTAAATTATCAGATCACTTGTAATCTCATTCTAGTTAAAGAATGCTGAATGATATCATCCTGTTTTCACAGACCATGTAAATGTTGATGTCACCATCTCCAGTTGCATGTTTTTGTCTTTTGTGGGATTATACAAGTTTTGTCTAGAATTACTGGCTCATTACTGGGGAAGCCAGAATTTTTTAGTGATGTACATCACTAAATGCCTACATCTTCATTATCTTCTAGGTTTCTCCTACCTCTTCTGTTTTGTTTGATCCCTATTCAGAAACAATCCTACTTAATTTGGGCTAATTTCCTGTTTGTGTAGTTTCAGCTGTGAACATACAAATCCTTGAAATCCTCATGAGAGTTTTCTCAGTCAAAAGCTCGGACTCATTCCTTATTTAGTAAATTGAATACATCTGTCATCTTGTCCATCAGTTGCCTTTTTAGTGGAATGCAAATACCCAAACCCTGATGGTATATTATAGAATTTCCCAGCAGCCCTAATTTTATACCCTTCTTTCCCTGTTATAGTTGTTACCAGGAAAGAACACCAAACCTATCTGTGCTCCAGGCTTGATAGTTTTAGTGTAGCATAATTCTTCTGCCTTTTATGATTGAAAAAATTCTCTGCTCTGTTTCTAGACAAAGAACAAAAGCAAACTGCATAAACTACATGTGCTTTCCACAGCTGAAGCCTGGTTTTTGGTAACTGTTGATGAAACTGTACTTGCCTAAGGAAAGCTTCCATGTTCCCATAGCTGACTGCCCCTGGGACTAAATCTGATTGACCACAGCTTTCCTTTATACCCCAAGTAGAAAGAAATGAGTTCATCATTTTGAGATGCTCCTGCATATGATTCCTTGTTCACAGACTTACTGCTGTGTTCAGGGACTTTTTTTTGCCAGATTATTGAGTGTTGAGATTGCTGGAAAATGTTACACCTTTTTTTTTTAGGAAAATGGATATATTTTGCTTGCATATTCAGGAATTTTAGAAGTATTTTTGCAGGCTCTATGTTGTGAATATTTTCCTCTTGGTGTCACTGTCCAGCTTTTTAATTCCAGGCTTAGGACTATCCAAAATCTGCTTTTTTCCATGTTGATTTTCAGCAGTATCAAGCATGCTTTTTTTTTCATTTTGGAGTCAGCTATTCTGTTGTTTATGAACAACTATCTTAGCTGTTTATTTTTACTTAGTAACATTTTTTAACACTGTATTGATTCAGCAGAGAGCATCATTCATCCAAAGCCACAGATACTTAGAATAAGTACAGAAATGCCTCTGCCTTCCCTCTGGTTACCAGAGTTTGAAGACAAATGTTGGTACCTTCTGCCCAGAACTGAAGAAGAAAAAATTAATATTAACCATAATTGTCTTAAAGTCATCATGGAAAAGAGGTGCATCAGTGATTTTTTTGAAAGGTGGAATGTTAATGTTTTGTAAATCCACAGCATCCTCAGAATATGTAATTTCCAGAGACCTGGGGTCTTTAGGTCTGTGCACCTCTTCTGTGTTGCTTAGGTCAGTAATCTCTTCCACTGGCACTGAGGTGAGATGTTCAAAAGTGCTTGCTGCTGAAGTACACACATTTTTATGAGATTAAAATTATATCCCTCATGTAAATGTTGGATACTTGATTTACAATAACATTTGAAAGCCATTTGCATTGGTCAATACAATATTCATTGTACTTTAAGTGATGTATTTAATTACAGTGAGGAGAGAAAATGTGTGAATTATGACCTTGAGATATGTTAATATTTCTGAAGTGGAGTATGAAGGAGAATTAGACTGCTACAGTTACATCTTTAATCTATTGAGGACTGAAAATTTGCAGTGCATTAGGAGATGTGTCAGCGAGCCATAATTCATGCTGTTGAATGAAATGTGTTGTGGAAGGGTTTTGTTTGTTTGTTTTGTCCTTTTATGTACCTGGTTTGGTACATAAACCATAAACTGCCATACTGTGTGTTGCTGCTGGATGTTGTGCTGAAGGTGATATTAAATGTGGCAGTGTCACAGGCAATTTTCTGCTTCCCTGCTTCCAAGTTTTCAAGTCAGGTTAGTTAGTGTTCCATCACAGCCTATCCATCCATCTCTCCCACTTTTTTTTTAGTTAATCTTCAATTTGTGTGTGTCTCTTCCTGCTGCTGCTATCAAGTTCATGATATGGAGTTTTTAATCTTGTAGGGCTTTCCAATGGAGAATGTACTTTTAAGATTTTATACAGGAAACATGAAACTAATTTCTGGTTTTGGCTTGAAGTAATACTGACTTTACTTTATCCAGGAATAGGACTGTACATTGTTTATATTTCCATCTCATCCTTGTCCTGATCCTAGCTTAAATAACACTGAAGGCTAACTTAGCCAACTTGGGAACTTTTTCAAGTGAGTTTCTGTTGGAGTGAAGAGATGTGAGGTGGTTTCCTTCCTGTCATGAATGGAGGTGTGCTAAAGCATGGTGTAATGATCAGAAAAACACTCAGCTCCTGCCCTGGGTAGCATTTTTTTTAGTAGCTTGCTTAACTGACTCTGCTTCTGGGCATAAACAGATGTCAGTGGCATTTTAAATTAACCAAATGATTTTGCACTGAAGCAGACTTTCACCATCTTTTATCACCACTCAGCTGCAAGAGAGCTGACCTCCAGCTGAAAGGAGGAAATTATTGACTTGGAGCAAGATCTGTAAAGATGATGTGACTGTGGTGTATGAGTTCTGATCTGTAAAGCATAGCTGTTAATATGTGCTTACTCAGATGAAGCTACTGGGGTCTTAATGTGCTCTGCAAATCAGTCTGTAACCTATCAATAATTTCAGATTGGTGTTTCAGATAGTATTTAAAATCAAAAAGTTCACATTAAAACATGAAAATAAAATTTCATCAGAAGTTTATTCATCATGAAATCTTCAACCTTTGAAGTAATGAGCTATTTAATGAGATTAAAACACCCTATATTCTTTTCACAGGGCTTGCAAGATCACTTGAATAAGTTTTCTGAGAATTTTGATCAAGTTCTGGCTTTCAGACCTACTGGATGGACCTACTCTGATTCATGCCTTTCTCTGGTGGATATCAAACCTCAGAAAAGAGGAAAGATCACCATATATGGTATAAGAGTGGTAAAGATTCAGTGCATGTAGTTTTGTGTGGATGCTTTCCATGTTTTTATTCTGGAAAAACTCTTACTGTTCATTGCAAGCTATTCTTTTTGTGAAAAATTGTTGAGAAACTGAACAGATGGTTCTCTGCTGGAGAGATCTGTGAACTATATAATCATGAACACTGTAAATGCAGATTTTTACATATATTTTGCTTCTGTTCTCCTGCAAATAAAGGCTTTTATCTGATAGATGTAGACACCTCAGGGGTGAAATCTTGGTTTAACTGATGCTGGTGGCAGTGCAGATCCAGAGCCAAGATTTCATTCACTGTTTCACTAATTTGAGAGCCTGTGAGTCTTCCTCTCAATCCTTATTGGTGAATTGAGTTGAATTTCTTAAAATGTTGACATTAATTTAACCAAATGCTTGGTGTCACTCAGTTTGCACTGATGAATGACTGGGTAACTTAGTGCAAGGTAATTTTGCCAGAAGGAAAATCTGGGTTTTCATTTTAGCTATAAATTTTAGACCTACAGTATAAAGTTAAAAAAAAAAAAAAGTATTTCTTAGCTAGGATGTTTGCAGAAGTATTTTGGCAAGAAGCTAAGTGGTCTGATAGATGGCTGTGATTTGTTTCATTTCAGGGATTCCTTACAGTGAGCACAGCAGTTACCTGGAAATGAAGCGTTTTGTTCAATGGTTGAAGCCACAGAAAATCATCCCCACAGTAAATGTTGGTGACTGGAAAGCCAGGAGCTTGATGGAGAAGCATTTTAGAGACTGGATGACTGAGGGCAGTAGGCATAAATAAATATAAGGAAGAATCTGTCTTTCAAAGGAGGTAGGCTGGAGTGGGAATTAAGTTCCTTTGAACTTTATTTAATTCCTTTTTCCATGGTGCTTTCTTTAGGAAAGGACTGAGCTGCCATTCTCCTGAGCAAGCTGAATTTTTTAGGGGAAAAAAAAAAAAAAAGCACCTTCCTTTCTCATGTCTCTACTACTATTTATTTTTTCCATAACTTTATAGCTTTTCTACATGGGTCGTTTTTATCTTACTCCTCTTTTTCCATTCTTAATTTTCCTCAGATTATGTAGACACCCAGACGTATAATGCTGGGGGAGGAACCTCCTCCAGGTTAATAACTTCTGAAAATAAGTGATTTTAATAAATTAGATGATGTGAAGCTTATGTCACGTGCTGTCAGTTCAGGCTTCAGAGAAGCTCCTTTGGTGAGGCAGAAGTGGCAATTTAAATCTTGTAAAAAAAAAATTTACCTTGTGAGAGAATATTGACTCAGGCTCTTGCAGAATGTGTTCTTTGGAGAAAAAGTTTTATAAAAGGAATTGCTACCTACAGTCCATTCAAGATTTTCTGATTTTTTTTAATTTAAATAAAGAACCTACATGAAGCTTGTGTGTTCTTTCTGAGCAAAATGCATTTCTTTTCAGTATTGCAGATGTTTGTCTAGGAAACTTAATCTCTAATATTTTTGAGTGTCCTATGTATGTTGCTTGTGTAAGGTTGCTCTTGCATCCTGGCCATGCAAATCCTCAGCACATGGTGAAAGCACAAAGGTGGCTCCTCTGAGTCCATGTAGTCTCCTACAGTGCATTTGGGTTGTCAGGGCGGTACATAGAGGTTTGTTACTTGAATTCTGGAAAAACTAGAAAACCAAGTAATTGTTCTGGCAGCAGAAAGGTAAGTTTCATTTTGCATTTTTTCCTCTGAATCCCACCAGATTATCAATGGTGTTTTTTTCTGTATCTGCTTGGTATTTATGTTACTGAAGTGTGTGATTGCATGCAGGCACACTAGTATAATTTTAAAGCACTAAAATAAGAACCATTCCAAACCAGACTTAAAAGAAGTTGCTCCATGCATAAAGAATTATTCCCCAGCCCCTCAGAATAGCTCGTCTGAAAATTGACATTGAATTTTTTTTGTCAGGAAAATACTACTTGAATGATTAGATTTTTATGATTATTGAAGTATAAACAGATCCTTGCCTTTGAGTGATGAGCCCTGTAATGTGAAGTCAATTTATTTCCATCTTCTGAGAGAAATGACTGAAAAACTGATAGGAAAAAAAGTTCCTACACTGAATCATGGTTCTTTCAGTCCCTTCCCTGAAACATGGCACTGTTTTTATTTTACATAATGCATCATGATAGCTTTTCTTATCACCAGACTGCTAACTGTCTTGGATTGGCATGCTCATTACTAGGATTCTATTCCTTTTTGGAGTAGGTGTGTGAAAAATCATCTTTTACAGCCCTTGCAAATGCCAAACCTGAATTAATGCCTTGTACAACTCAGAGGAACTTTGAGGGTTCTGTTTGGGAGGCAAATACTTCCAGAACTTGAATCACTAAAAAATTATGCATGTTTTTTTGTCCTTCCAAGTCTTCTTCCTGACTAATTTTGGAGCAAGTATGAGGCATTGGAGCAACAACCCCAGTCAGAAATCTTAATCACAATTCTAATGTTCTCTTGATTCCATAATTGCAATTTCAAGAATTAATACTCCCCCTGAGAATGAGAATGTGTGTCCTCTTAGAGTGCAGGTGGAAGGTGTGGGAAATCTGTTGCCTCTCAGTTCTTCATGTTATGCTATCAGTTTCAGTTTCTACCCTTTTAGCCAATATGAACAGTATGAAGAGATGGGGCATATTTCTTGTTTTCTTTTTTGTTTTTTAACTTTTTTTCTTTTTTGTTTATTTTCTCTTTTTCTTTTTTCCTTTTTTCTTTTTTTTTTTTTTTTCCTTTTTTTTTCTTTTAAAACCAAGCTGATTTCTGAAACTAACCACAAAAATAATGTATCTTGGAAGACGCTGCCACTGACATCTGCTGGACTAACCCACTTGATGCTGTCCTGGTTTGGAACAGATGCTGATGGCTTACTTCAGTCAGAAAAGCAGGATGGCTTTTGTGTTGGGTTCACTTTATGCCTGTGTGCTGGGCTCTGTTTCAAATTTTTCCAGTTCCTTACTCTGCTGTAGGTATTCCTGCAGCAGCCCCCTGTTTGCTTTCATGCCTCCCTCTTTCTGGTTTGTATTTGCGCTTTTACCAACTGGTTTTTGTGGGTAGATTTGAATTCTGCAGCATTTCATCCACCTTAATGTTAGGAGACCTCAACATTACCCAGTTACCTGACCTCTCCTTCATGTGGAAAAACATCTTTTTGGAATCCAAACTCAGGAAAAAATTATTTTTGTTCTCATTGTAACGGAAGAAGATCAATAATAGGATTAGATTGCCAAGAAGGCCACATAAGCATATGCAGAAAACCATTTAATTAAGGATTTTGTGGAAAGATTTATAGCAGGAGGTTTTTTCCTTCTCTTGTTGAGGCTGTTCCTAGGGATACTCTCAAGTCACAGCAGGTTAAATCCAATGGGGAGCACAGACCTATGACAAAATGCATGTTTAATTAATTAGAACTTAAGAAGTTCCACTTTTTTTAAGGAAGGAATGAATGTTTTCTTCAGTCCTCTGGCAGTGTTGGCAGTGAATCCAGGGCTTTTTCAAAGGGGAGACACTGGGATGTTTGGTCTCTGTGTTAAAGACTGAACCAGAGACCTCAGGATAGCAGGATGGAGGAGTCAGTCTGTGTCCTTCACATCAAACAAGTGTCACCTGTTGACATAAATAATAACAGATTCTACTCAAGAAAGTAGCCTGGGACCATCCCAGAGGCTCTTCTAGTTTGCACAGTACTGACAGAGTCGGGGCAGAAGTCAAAGCAAATGAAAGGGGCAGCTGTAACACTGGCTTGATCAGTGCTTAGAATGATTTTCAAAGCCATCCACTTCAAAGAATCACTTTGTATTTCCTGCTCTGATTACATATCACCCCGAGAGGCAGATAAATGAGCTAAAAGCAACACTGAAAAGGGGAGAGGAGGAAAGCCACTGGCTTGCTGTGCCTGCTCAGGAGATGGGTTTCAGGCTGGCTGTGATAAGTGAAAGCATCTGCTTCGACCCATGGGCACTTCTGAGGCTCCTGGGAAGGCAAGGCCAAAGGCATTGAGGAATAAAGACATGTGGACAACTAAAGGAAGCTTCAAGGTGCTGGGTTTCCTTTTCAACCTTGATGCAAAATAATGATTGATAGTACCATGGAGTGGAGAAAGGAACTGAGGGGTCATTTGGGTGGTTAAAGCATTTCTCTTATTTGATCAAACCTCTCTGCTTATGTGTCTATTAAGATAAATTGCCATTTAAGCTTGTTTTTTAAGATGGGCTGACCAGGTACATCCTCAAAGAATCTGAGATTGATTTTTACTTTTAAATTTGAAATTGGAGGGATTATGTGGCAGACTTGTTACCATGTCATGCTAAAGGTGCAGTTATTACCCTGACGTGGTTTTTGTGTTGAAATATTTTTGGTGAGGGTTTTTTTTTTGTTAGGGTACAAAAAGTTAAGTTTTGAGAGCAAGAGAATGCAGCCCAAACTTCCCCATCCTCCCAAAGCTACAGAAAATCTGCTGCTTCTTGATTCAGAATCAAAGCATATCAGCATCTTTCAAGGGTGGGGCACAGGCTGGTTCGTGTCTTTAGGATTTACAGTGAAATGAGGCAGTTTGAAGTTCCATTTGATGTTTGCTATTCCAACTTGCTGTGTTCACAAAAGTCTCAGTGTTAGGATATGGGGGGAAATATGACAGGGATGAATGAGTTTCTCAGGAATCCTTGAAAGTTTGTCAGTGCAAGAATTAGAAGTTCACATGTTGGTTCAGGTCATAAATGTGCTCACCCGGAATGTGCAGAGGATCCAAAAGGAGCTTCCACAGAAAATGAAAGGACAAGGGGGGCTGTGCCTGTCAGCAGGGAAGGAGAACTGAGCAGAAGATGTAGCTGCCTTTCCACTGGACCTAACCCAGCTCTGCCTGCTTTCTAGGGGCACAAGTTTCAGAGGAGGAGCTGTCGCTTGCAAAAGCAGAGCCCAGCACTGCCTGGGTGCCTGTTTCCCCTCTCTGTTCTGAACCTTTACCCCCTGCTGTACAATGGCACCTTGTTATCAAATCCCTAAATACTTTGGCAGGGAAGAGGCTTTTCCACTCTGTCACATCTGCTCTGCTATCTCCAGAACAGATAGTGACTTGTTTGTGCTGGTTTCCAATAAGTGCTTACATAAACCTTACAGTTTTTAAAAGCTCTAAGCTTTCCCATCCAGCGTTTGATTTTACCTTTATTCACTTTTCCCCCTGTATGTTATGTTGCTTCTTGAGGATGGGAGATGGAAAAAATTCCCCATCTTGGGGAAAAAGATGCCAGAAGGGAACCTGAGGAAAAGGTGATGTAAGGACACATGAACAAGGGTGACTTGGGAGCTTGAACTCAGCAGGGTCAGAGCTGGATGTGTTTCTGCATGCACCAGCTCCTGCTGCCTCCGTCCCACCCGGCTGCCCACCACTTCCCTCCGTGCAGGGAAGCAGTGCTTTCAGCACACACTGTTGTGAGAAGCTAGATTTTTTTTTTTTTCTTTTCTGATCGCTTCAGTCCTTTCTCAGCTCCTAGCAGAGCCATCCCCAACTGCAGCACAAATTCACCCACTTTTCAGCTGTTTTAAAGAAGAGAAGAACCGGGACATTTATCCCAGCAGGGCTTCCTCAGTCAGAGGAATGCTGCACTTCAGTTGGTACCGGATCTGGTTTTTTCCCCCGCTCCCTTCCCCGCTCTTGGTCGCATCTATTGCCTCAACAAGGGAGGTAAAGCTGAAATTCAGTTCTTTGTGCTGCTACCCAGCGACCGCCTGAGGAATTGAGCTCCGCAGCGCAGGGAGATCCTGGTTTTCCTCCAGCACCTTCCTGGTCACTCCCAGCCCAGCTCATTCCTCCCAGGGAGTGTCAGGGGGTTCCAGGGCATAGCAGGGGCAGGGACCGAAGCCCCGAGAAGGGTAGAAATGGGGTTCTGGGCCATGGGGTCACCCTGGGGAGGCAGGGCAGGGCTGTAATGGGCTATTGGTGCCCTCAGGGCCACGGCAAAGTTTTCCATCTGTGTGTGAAGGTTCCCGGGTTTCTGCCATATAAACCAAAATGTTTAATTTTTGACAGCAGCAGCAGTAACAAAAGGTGAGGGGCAAGAGCATCAGGAGAGCGACGTGTAGTGATGGCTCATTAGATAATGCCCAACCACCAGTCTGTCCTCTGGGCTAAGGGGTGGGGGGAGCTGGATTTCTCCTTCCCTCCACTCATGTAGCAAAGGATGCCTCAGGGCACTGGAAAAGCCCGGCTGAGGACGGCAGGGTAGGCAGGGAGCTGACATTGGCTCCAGGGAGCTGCTGCCAGCAGGAGCTGGGGGTCCTCAGCCTCGCTGCTGGAGTGATGCTCACACCAGCACCACCTCCAGACCTCTCGCTGGCCATGTCAGCTGGAATTCCTTGGATAATGTTTGTCCTGCCTCACCTGCTCTGATGGCACTGCTAAACCTTTTTCAAAGCCCCCTGTGTGCTGGCAGTGCCAGGGCTGTGCCTTGCTTGAAGGATCAGGAGGGCAGGAACCTGCTGTGAGGTTCCTCTGCTTTGGAGAGATCTGGCAGCTGCTCTGGGGTCCATAAGTTCTGTGAGGACTTTGGATGGGGCAGTGCAGGAAATACAATGGTTTCCTCAATAAACAGAGCCAAAGGGACAGCTGCCATCCACTTGGCTGTGTTCACTGCCCAATTTGTACCACTTTGGTCAAATAAAGTGTGCAAGGAGCTGCCAGTGACCTGCTCTCAGTTGTGAATGAGAGCCAGCAAGAGCTGTAATAAAGAACTGGGGGACACCATCAGTCCCATAAAACACCTCACCCACCAACTGACCCAAATCAAGTAATCTCCTTCTCTTGACAACTCTTTTTTTCCTTTCGTTCTTTCTCCTCATTAAACCTTTGAGGAATACTAATGTCAACGGGTGATGCTCAGGTGCAAAATGGAGCCCAAGTCAAAAGCAGACAGAAAGACTCTGTGCATCTCTGAAAAATGTGGTAGTGACAACCCTGCTGGAGTGAGTGAACCTTTCAGAGGGTTGCACACACACCAGCTGTGAAATGATGCTTAATCAATCAATCAATCAATCTGGGAATTAGAGTGGGTGTTTCACCACAGTGCCAGAGAGACAGTCTTTGGATGACCTTGAGAAGCAGGTGCTGCTGCCACTTGTCTGATGCTAGAAAATAATCTTAAGCTGAATTTTGGTTTGGGTTGGGCTTTTTTTGAATCACCAAATATAACAAAAAGTTTTCCAGCACAGACCTCCAGTTTTGCTGTCTTTGACTTAATTTACTTAATTTTTTTTTCCTACCTGAAGTTATTCTTGCTCTTGATAGCTATTCCTCATGATCCAGTTTTCCTTTCCCTCTTTTCTTTCCCTCCCCTTCCCCCCCCTGCCCCAGCTACCTTTCCACTAGTGGGAAATTCTCAGAAATGTGATGCTGCCAGAATTCACCTTTATTCTTAAAAACAGGGGCACAAGGACATTGGCTTGAAAGCAAAATATCATCTCTGAAGAACAACATGGCCACTGGACATCAAACAAAATAGAAAGGGGCAAATCAGAGGGCAGAAGGCCAGAATTCCTGGGGGCATTTAATTATTTCAGTGGCATTTAGCATGCAAATGAGTTTATTTTGGCAAAATGAGTCTGTGTGGAATATGCAACTGATCAGTCAGGCTTGCCCTGGCCAGTCTGCCAAATGGGTGCATCTCCAGATATACCTCCTGGGCTCTGAGTAACTTGATCCAGTTGAAGATGTCTCTGCTCATTGCAGGGGGGTTGAATTTTGTGACCTTCAAATGCCCCTTCTGACCCCAAACTATTCTATGGAAAAGACACGTCTGAGAAATGCAAACATGTGGGAGGTCTTTCCAAGTGACTTTCATAGCCTACAATTACTGATCCAGTGCTTTCCATGTAAAACTAACGGCACAGAAATCAGATCCACTAACTCTTCCAAAAGTTTTTCCATGATTCTTTTTTCTTCCTCTGGGATTACAGGAGACAGGGGCTTAGATTGATTTTTCTCTTTTGGAGGAAGGACTCGGGGATTTCACTTCTACAGGGAACTCCTCCCATGTGGATAAATGTCAGCATCCCTTTTTCTTTGGGCTTTTTGTGTAGTGTGTTTGTGTTGGTTTTCCAGTTCCCAGGGCCATTGAGGACAGGTCTGCACCACACTGCAGTGGTTCCAGATAGATGCTGTCTGGAGCAGAGCTGCAGCAGCAGCCAGCTCACAGGAGAAAGGATCCCTGCCTACCTGGCAGGTCTGTGCTCACAGTAACACTGAAAGAGGCAGCAGCATCCTTAGTGTCCATGGCAGCAGCTGTCTCAGTTTTACATCTAGGCTTGGTTACAAATCGTGTAATTATCCTACAGCACTGCCCAGGATTATGTACGCTTAAAACTGCATTGTGCAGTGGCATTTTGTCTGGCATGATCAGTGCTGATGGCCTCTGTCACTAGAAGTGTCAGGACCAAAGGTGGAGCAGGTGTATGGATGGCTCATCACCTCTCTGGCCACCTGGGAACTTCTTGCTGGACTTTGCTCTTGGCTCTTATCTCCTTTAGTGAGCCTCATCAACCCTGTTTCTGTGCCATAATGGAGGAGCTCTGGACCAAACTGGGAAAGGGAGTCTGAGGAAACCTCGAGGGTCAAAGCTCTGGTCCCATGCAGAGGGTTTGTTTGCTTTGGTGGCAGAGGTGTTGAGTTCTTCAGAGAAGAGACACCTGGGCTAGCAGCCTGTGACTGGAACAGCATCTGAGTGATGGCAATAGCAAGCATTCAGCATTAATACACAAGGTTAGCACCACTGATAGCCATGGCCTGCTTAACTTCTTCACTCTTCACCACTGGGTTGTAAAAGAAACCATTTCTCAGGCACAGATTGACCTGGGCACTCCAGGATAGAAAATTCAACCCAGCTCAGTGCTGCAAGTCCCTGGTGTGACAGAGCTGCTGCCACCACAGTGGCTTGGTGCTCCCTGAAGAACTGGTCCTGCAGGGAGCTGACACTGGTCGAGCTGGGTCACTGGGTAGCTGTTAGCAGCAAGCAAAGGGCTCCTGGCCCTCACTGCTGCTGTGCCCAGATGTGGTTTTTCTGAAGGTGTTTTTGCTGAATGAAAGGTTTGCATCAACCTTGGCTGGCCTCTCCTTTTCTTTAAATGATGCAATAAATTAGAAAGGGATAAGGGTCCAAAGGGAACATTTGAAATTCCAGTGGCATTTCTAGGAACTGCCCGGCATGCTCCAAGTTTCTCGCAGCAGCTTGCTGGCTGGCCTTGCAGACTGGCTGCAGTGAGGCATGTACATGGGATAGCTGCTCCTCATTGGGAAATAAACTATAAAAGCCCTCAGAAATGTCTCAGATTACACTGTCATCTCCCTAAACCTGAAGATAGACAGCCCTGTGATCAAGACTTTCAGCTGAGGATTCAGCACACACTCTTTCTAGCCCCTGCACTGGCAAAGAGAGCCCCAGCAAAGTATCTTATAAAGTATCTTACTTTATAAGTACCTTACTTTGCTTGATGAGTATCTTATAAATATCAGTATGCCCTCTAATGGGGCCTGAGGTACTGGCTGAATCCATTTGACTGAGAAGATTTCCACAGAGCCTGCTTGGCAAAGCTCTCTGTAAGCAGCACACAAACTGAGCCACCCTGCAGGGCAGTGGGAGCAGCACCTGATATTGGCTCAGGACATCACTGGCTGAAGGGGGACTCTGGGTAAGCCATGTTTCTGCAGGAGATTAAGGATGGCTTCTCCGTTTGCACTGAATAGGCACAGCAGCATCTCTCTGATGCTGAAGAACCAACCCCCATGCCTGAAAAGGTCTGAGGGAGGGGTTCTCAGCAGATGTATAGTGGAGTCCCCATCCCTGTCCCCACCCTTACATTTAAGGATGTGTAGATGTGGTACTACTTAGGGACAGGGTTTAGTGGTGGTCTTGGCAATGCTGGGTTAAGGGTTGGACTTGATGATCTTGAAGGTCTTTGCCAATCAAAATGATTCTATGATTCTATGATTCTATGTTCTGTGAGGGAAAGCAATCTATGGTGGTGAATGCAGTGCTGTTGAGATCACAGTCATGGTAAGAGATAACATCATGCAAATGTATCTGAAATCACCTCTTGAATTTTACTGTGTGCAAGGAAACAGCTCCCCTGGGGGCACCAGAAAATCTGGGGCAAAACATTAAAGCACCTGGTGTGCCCAGCTCCTCACTGATCTGCTCTCTCCCCAGGGTACAAGGTGACATTGCTCTCCTTTACTGCAGTTGCTCCTCTGTTGACACCACTTCTTTTCAGTTTCATTTTTTCCAGCCACACTGGTCAGGTATCCCAGCTTGGAAGAACTGTAAAAACACATTGCCAGACTTTGCACTTCACTGAGCTTGTCTCTGGCTGGGTTCAGGCTGGGCACAGAGAGCACAGATATCCTTTCCTGGATGGACTCATTGGCCTGCAGGAACTGTGCCCTCTTTGATCTCTACCTGAGTCTAACCCCACTTCTCAGTAGCATTGCCCCTGAGAGGAGTGGGGGTTGAGTGGTCTTTTCTGTGCTTTTTATTTTTCCTAATTTAAATGACCTCACACCAATTTGGAGACTTCTCTTACCATTAATTTTTTTGTTTATTGTTTGTTTATTTTTTGTTTGTTTGTTGTTTTTTTGTTTTGTTTTTTGTTCCAGAACTTGCTTTTCTCCTGGACAATTGCCATGTTGGTGCTGAAGGGTACCAGAGTGATTCATTTGGGAATTCAGGGTGGGAAATTAGCAGCCACTAATGAGTGAGCAAGGGAATGTGCCAGGGATTAACAGACAGGGAAACAACCTCAAGGCAATGTTTGTACTCAATGACAGGCAATGAAACAGTTAGGGAGGAGCATGTTAATTGTTAGCTAATCATGTAATCTATGTTGCAATCAGTTGGGTTTTATCTCTGGTACACCCAGGCTGCAGATGCTGAGCAGTTCAGAGCAGTGTGGGACGCAGCCAGTGATGGCCCCAATGCTGCCAAGCAGTTTGCTTCATGGGGTCAGTAGTGCAAGAAGGTTTCAGGATCTGCAGCCTTCTTCCAGCTGATTTGCATTAGACATGCTGGTCTCTGGATTCACTGAATTTCAGCTCATGTCAATTTAAACACCTGTGCCAGGAAGCCCCATTGCCCAAAACTTGGCTGGACACCAGCTTGGGAAAGTTTTTGACACCCCAGAGCATGCTACAAAAAAGCAGGTACAACATCACCTGTTTCCTTAAGACTGTGGGTGGATACAACTCAAAACCCCAAACCAATTACCCCTCAGACAGAACAAGTTTAAAGACATTCTCTTTGGGTCTTCTAGAACTAAAAGTAAGCACTGGGTAATACCATGCACGTAGGCATCACCTTTTGTTGTTGCTTCTAGAAGCAGCCCAGAGATTTGGTGGAATTTGCTCCTTTGAAAAAAGTTAAAATTTTCAAATTGGGGAAAATATTACAGAATAAGGTTTCTCTTGTTTTTTTAAGGGTAGATTTTTTTGAAAGGGTTGTTTTCTGACCTAGCTGCAGGTTACTGGGAAATTGCAGGTATCGTTTGGAGGAAGAAGAGGGTCTTTGTCAGAAGAAAGTGAGACATTGACAAAATAAAATGTGTTGTGAAGTATTAACATTTATTTATTGTATGTGGGCAGACAGCTTCATATACCCTACCAGAATTTACTGTCCTGATGCCATTTCCATATTGCTTCTCTGTGTGATGAATCAGACAATATGTGACATTAATTACCTGCCTGTATCATTGTGCAATCTGACATAAAGATCAGTTATGGGCGAACACATTAGTAACTGTTTAATGAAACACAGGATTAATTTCCCAGTTTTATGAAACAATCTGGAATTATCCTGTGCATCCTATATCTACCTAAATCTTATTATTGTCCTAAAATAACATTTTACCATGGCTGAAAAATGCAGCATACTTTGCTCAACACCTACCAGGTTCCAAGGAGTGGTTCTCCCCACTCCACCATGTAAGGTTCACAGCTCCCTTGCTAGTTCACTTGTGGGAAATGTTTTTCTAGGGAGTTCCAGTAAATTTCTTCAGGGTTGTTCCACCTTCTTTGTTCACCCTTAACTGGAAGAATGAGTTCTTTGTCCCGCAGTTCAGTGACACATGACAACTTTCAGGAAATACGTGAAAAAATGGTGGAAGAATGCAGGATGTTTGATTAAAAAAAAAAAATAGGAAGAGAACATGCACCTTCAAGAATGAAAATTACTCTGCAGACAGCAGAAATCAAGCATTCTCTCAAACATGTCCACAGAAAATTAAAAAAAAAAAAAAATCAGGTTGATTTTCTAAAAATCAAAATCATCTAGGATAAATATTAGCAAAAAAGTTTCTAATTATATATAGAGAGGAGTCTTGGAATTCCCTTTTCTAAAGTTCAGGAGAAGATCTTAGGCAAATCTTGGGCAGGAAAGGTCGAGGGTGACATTGTTGGATGATGCTCTTGAACTAGACTGTGATTCAGGCCTCCAGGACTGTTCTAGTGGACTTACACAGTTACAGAGTGCTAAGGAGCTCTATCTGGTGACATCCATCCCATCCCTCAGAAACCCTTGAGGCAGAAATAGTTTGTTGTACTCAAAGAAGAAGCACAAAGCAAAGGAGTCCCATGGCAACTTTGGAGAAGAGATCCCAAGGAATGCATTTTCTTCCATTTTTATCCTCTCTCGTTCTAGAAATGGGGTTTCCCCTCTGTTTTTGTGCAGGATTCAGGACAAACAGGCTTTTCAACACCACTGAAACAGAAATATCAAAGATTCTTTCCCATTTTGAGAAATAAGGATGTCCCAAACACTCCTATCTTCAAAGCAGAGGAGACAGGCTGGGAATTCAGTCTGGAAATTAAACTTTTAAATAGGAGCCAAGTTGGAATAGATTGTATGAATGTTTGTGTTTGTTGTGAATTACTGATGATGTTTTAATCTTTGGCTAAGTAAAATTTTATAACAATTTTTTGAAAGTCCAGACTGGATTTTAAAAGGAGCACACAAAGCACATTTGTCAAATTTACTACTGTAGTAAGTCTCATCAACATTGATTTTAGTGAGTGTAGTTTCTTATTGTAGTGACTGAATTGGCCTAATCCAATTGGAAGCTGTACAGACACTTCCTTTGGTCCATATCCACCTTAATCAAAGCTTATATAAATCTCTTAATATCAATAATTCTATGCCTGATAAACCCAGTAGTTATGTTAGCTGTATGTGGCCAGATAAAATGGCCTTAACTCAAACCCGGTGGTTTAGTTTGCTGCCACATCATTGTATACAAATACAACCAGTTTTACAGCAGTGTAGGTATGCAAATCCATGGGCACACAAATGTGTTTATATAAAGGTGCACAAATCCATATAGAAAACAGGTGTATGTTCAGCACACACACCAGGTCACCCCATGTTTATGTAAGCAACAGAGATCACTGCAGTGCAGGATGAAGCTCCCTTTTGGCATCCAGTAAGGGCACCCCTGCAGGTAATTAAGCACCAAAATCTTTTGTTGTGACATCAGCTGAGAATCAGTCATGTTTCTAAAGTAGCAATGGAAGCAAGTCATATTCACAGATAAATATTTACAGGAAATGTCCTTGTTTGGGAAATGGATGAACATTTGCTCTGGAAAGGCTGTGGTAATGGTGATATCCCTGTGGACATACTTGGTGGCATCAAACCCCTTTCAGTGAACTCTACATCAGGCTGGGTGCACATCCCTTCATGTACATCCTTTTTCTTTCTGGTTTTCCCAGCTATCTTCCTACCTTCCCCAAACAGACATGTTTCCTCTCTCCCAAACCCAGTCATTCATTCTTCACTTGGGGCTTATTTTGGCTGCCAATGAAGCCAAAGGTGCTCCACATTCCTGTTCTCCAACCAGCTCTTTTTCCTGTCATCCCTCGAAAGTATTTTTGTGGCTGTGGGGCACGATGTGAAATGAGGCCCCACTGAACCACTACACAACACTTTATTTATCAGCTTTCCTTCCAACACTACAGCTCTCAGCTTGCCTTTGCCATTCTGTAGTTAAGAGGAAACAAAGGAAAACATGGCTTTTTTCCAAATGTGGTTTGTTTCCACAACTCTCACTGATTAGGAGTTCAGTTTAAATAAATTATAACTCAAGAGAAAGAGGTGAGCAGAGGTGTGAACCAGCACTTTCTGCTGAAGTACAAAGTACACACAATGAAAAGGTTTCATAAATGATTTGACCTTCTGTTTTTTTCATGCAAGTAAAGTGCATGCCAACATGGCACACAAGCCAAACACACACCATTCATGTCAACAAACCAAGTTATTGGGACATAACATGAAAATGAAATCCATGTTCTTTATTCTTTGTACTTCAGCAACACAAGATTTCTGGCAGCTATAAAGGATAAGGAATTCCTCTATACACTCTGTATCACATTCTTCTCCCTGATCTTTTCCCTTGAGCTTTGGCACTTACTTAGTCACCGAGGCATTTTTTTTTTCAGGAACACGAGCAGCCTTTAACATGGAAGGTATCTGAATGTGGAATCCTACATACAGTAAGTTTCACCTCAAAAAAGAAAGAGAGACATGTTTTTATAGCTTTTTATATCTGATCAACCTTTGTGCTACTACCTGATTTGTACTTTAAGTAGCAAAATAAAAACACTTAATTAATAGAGATGAGTTTTTTTCCTTTCTGCTCTTGGCTTTCTTTTCTTTAGATGGCAACAGCATCTGATGATCTCAACTTTCTCAGCAAAATTCATATAAGAATGTGTTCAGGTATGGGTGAGAGAACCTGGATACTGAAATATGAGTCTGTCTGAGAGACACGTATGTATCAACATGTATTTGATTACTGTGCTCTTAAGGCACCACTTAGAAATAGCCCACACTCTTCAAAAAAAGGTAGGATCCCACACAGAGATACATAGTGCTTGGTAACAGATAGGAGTTGGGACCTATTGGGTTGGGTGACCCTAGGGTTCTGCCCTCAGTACCCAAACCCACTATCAGCACTGGAGGCAACAGTTTGCCCAAAGTTTGCAATTCATGGGCCTTAGCCAAAACACATCAAGTAGCTCTAATTTACAGTTGCTCAGTAGTATCTCATAGGGTTGCTCAGACTCTTTGAGATCAAGTCCTCCAACACAGCAGTGCTGGCCTTACATTCCCCTAACATCTCAGGAACAAGAGATACTGCATCAGAATGATGCTGAGGAGTTTTTTGGTACTGAAATTATTCATGCCATAGTGAAGACAGAGTACACTGGTTTGAATGGAGCCACTAAAAATGCAAAAAAGCAATTTGATTTCTTATTTGGCTTGATTCCTTTGACTATCCTCAGGCCAGTCAAGCTCACCTCCTTTCTTGTGGACCTGCTGATGAAGAAGTAAGCTTCCTCCACACCCTGGGGTTGCAGATCATTCACAGCCACTATGTGGTCCCCGTGGTTAAACAAACATCCCAGTCGGTGAGGACCAGTCCACTGTGAGACACTGGAGTGTTTGGGGGACAGACAGCAAAGGAAACAGACAGGATATCCACTTACAGCAAACTGGCTGGCAATGGCTGAACAGGACTGCACTGATGGTGCTGTCCTCTGGAAGTGATACCCAGGCTGAATCAGGCTGTCAGCCTCTTGATCTGGTTCCAGTTGAAACCAGACTGCTTTGTACATCCCAATGGGTCCTCCTCAAAAGATACATTCCAATGGGTCCTCCTCAAAAGAGCACATGGCACTGACAGAGCAGGATGTTAACAAGTGAGAATGGTGCCAGCAAGGTCCCCAGTGAAATCTGGGGATTCCAGTCCAAAAGGAGCTGGCTGGACTTGCTATAGAGGCTTTAGCCTGAAGTTTGACTGAGGTCATGTTTAAGTCATCCCAAAAGAATGAAATTAGCACTTATTGTCATGTGTTTTATCTATAACATAACTGCCAGGATCAGAGATTCTTTGCTGGGAACCTATTCCAGTATCTCTTCCCTGCTGCTCTCTGATAGACTCTCCTTGACAAGCTGTTTAGGATTACCTGACCTGATAGTCAACCCCAGTACTCTGCTCCCTCCCAGAACAAGTCCCAAATTCTTTCAGTATGCATTTCCACTGAGAAAGCTTAGTAAATTTAGATATAGATATAATTTATTCAGATGGGGTACAGTTTCCAGTCCCTTTTGCAATGGTATTTTTCCTTCTGGCTGACTGTGGCTGAAACAAAGTGACTTCTGATCAGTGCACCTGAGGGGTGCTGGCATGAGAGCAGCAGCAGAAAGCAATCTCAGTGCTGTGGGGCAGTGAAAGATCAACAGGAAGCACAGGAGTGTGCATTTTTTTCTGCTTCATACTCTTCATGCCAGTCATTGAGAGTAAAGGTCTAGGGAGAGCACTAATTGCCCAGGTGACTGCTAAGAGGATGTCTGTGCTCTAGGAGACATACAGTGAGGGCACAGTCTGAGACATACCCATCAGTCTGGCTCAACAAATCAAAGGTAAAACTATCTAATTTCACACTAATATTAGAAGAATAGCTTCAGGAGTGGGACTTTGCTGATTATTACACAAAGCAGAAAGGAATCATGGAAGTACCAGGAGATGTTGACCTTGCCCTGTTCCAGCCTAGCTAAGCTGCACCTGGAGGAGTCCAGCTCTGCACTTCTGTACTTGTCACTCATTCCCACCTGACAGGCATTGTCACAAGAGTCCAGAACTTACCATATTTGTCCTGCTGCTTCAGTAAGTTTTAGGTAACTGTTAATATCAGCCAGGGGGATGAAAATATCCAATTTCTGCAGTTGGGTCTCATCTGTAACATGACTGTGAGAGAAAACAGCAGAGACCATAGAATCACAGAATATCTCAATTTGGAAGAGACCCATAAAGATCACTGAGTCCAGCTCCCTGCTCCTTGCAGAACTACCTAAATCTAAGCCATATGAGTATGAGCATTGCCCAGGTGGCCCTTGCCCTCTGTCAGGCACCTCAGCTGAAACCCATGAACCCTTCTGTCTTCCCTGCAATGAAAATGGAGAAGACACTTACTTGAGCAGTATAGACAACTGAACCACTGAAAGTGGTAATGAATTTTGCCTTCTTTGAAGAGTTAGCTGCTGGTTGGTGCTGTTTTCTGGGAATTTTAGGTCTCTGTTTGTGTCCAAGTCTCTTGGACATACACTGTCGTCCTGGGATATGGAAGGAGGTGGGAGCCCATCATGCCACTTGAGCTGGCAGAACTCATCCAGCAACCTACTGGAGAGGAATGGTGATTAAAAATGAGCTGGTTTGACCATTCCAAGGCACTCTTACTGTGTTTGAAGATGGATCAAATAGCCATCAGTGAAGCTAAGAAGTCCTTGTAGAATATCCAGTGGACAAAACTACAGCTAAGAAAAATAAACAGTCCTTCTAAAAATAAGCCACAAACCCCCAAATAAACCTTTTCAGTATTTCAAGACTACTAAACCTGAGAATATTCCAACTAACAATGTGCCTTCAAAAAGGAACTGAGTACAGACTGTTGGCCTTGACTGTACTGGCTTCAGCAGGGATGTAATGCTGTCTGCTGGGAAATACAATAACTCAGATGTGCTTGAAGGTGCTTTAGGTTTATTTAATGGGCCTTATAATACCTGGAGCCAACTCCCCTCCACGCCCCAAACAAGAATGGAATTAGCAGCAAAAGTTCCTGTTGTTGTATTTTAACTCAGGTGGCTTCAGCTTGTGAGGCTTTTATGTGAGGTTTCCCTCCAGACGCTCCCCAAACCACAAACAAGCTTGAATCAATCTGCTCGAATAAACTGGTCTGCGGGTCTGCATTTCCAGTTGCCTCCCAGTATGTGGCACAATACCTGATTGCCTGTAGGTGGCAGGCGGTAGCTAAGGTGAAGCTAGCACAGGAGGTGAGGTTTTTTTTTTCTCGGGGGCACTGTACACTTTATCTTCAGTGTGCTGTGCTACGTCGAGCAGGCTGGAAAGTTTCCTTAAGGTGCTACAACTGCGACATAAACTTCAAGTCTTTCTTTGTGACACTGTGCCTTCAAAGTACACAGCATCTTGTTCTTTGGATAGGAAAATGGAATAAAGATGACCTACTCAAGGTCACATAAATTCTTCCTGGAAAAGCTAAGACCTAATGCCCCATATCTACATTTCTCTTTTAACCACTAGATCATGCTGCCTGCTTTGGAGTGTACCTGTCTGAAAGGTTGCTGGAGTTTGGCTGCAGAATTTGAGTGAAGTGGTGGGCTCTTATGACATGAAAACCTAGAAAAAGTATGAGTCAACAACCAGTGCTGCATCCTGCAGTCAGTGCCTGTCTGAATGCAGGAGTCTGCAGTGTGAATTCAAATTTCACACTGATGAGTTTGAAAATCACTCAGGTATTCCCACACGCTCTGAACTTCCTGAACCAAGACTAAAGGAGGGCTCATTCAAACAAGATGCAGCCTCCAGATATTGTTAGGTACATATCACAGATGACAGCTCTGCCTGTACCACTATGCCACTTTTAATTTGCAAAACCTCAATGAAGCTGCTACTTACAGTGATTTCATTGACATATAAATGTTCTCCTTTGCTTGGTTTTCCTGCACTGGCTTCTCTAGCTCAGGGACATCAGACCCAGCTGTAGGGTCAGGCTTTGATATTTCAGTAGTGCACTGGTGGGAACACATAACAACACAAGACATTAACATCACTGCTCTGCCTACAGAAAAAAAAATAAAAAAAATCTTAATTTCCTTGTTTTGCACAGCACTCATGCTGCTTCAACACATTGGCTAATATAGCTTGGCTTTCCTCAAGTATGACAGTTTCCAGAAAACATGAGCTTGAAAGGTGTTTGAAACTTAAAAGTTAAAGCTATCTGGTATTACTGACACCTTCAGGCTAGGGCATAACCAGATATATTCTAAAGTACTACAAGGGAAAAAAAATTACATTTTGATTTAAGAAGGTTGAAAAAAAAGAAGTGTGTAATCACGGTGTGCTTAATTTAAAGTACTTAAAATTATATGTCAAAATAATCTACTAACTACAGGAGAAGCCTAGAGAAATTAGCCTCCCAAATTAGATGTCAAAATTTGTTTAAAATTACCAGTAGTATTCCTCCTGCTCCCATGTTTCTCAATGAAGTGCTTTTAAAGTACTGTTTCATTTTATACAGCTCACTGACGCCTCAACCCAGTTACATTTTAAAATAATGTACTGTTACATATTCTAAATGAAGTTTTCACTTTCAAAAAACCTCCTCTGTTATACAATCAGCAAAAGATATTTATAACACAACAGTCAGTTTGGGGTATTTTAAAAAAATCATCAGTGTTTTTGTCAAAATGACACTTTCTACCAGAAACACCCACTGAATAAGCCCAGTGTTTATTTTTTCTTGGTCAAATGAAAGCTGTGTTACCTAGTGCTTTATTTACATGTTTCTTTTGCAAGGTATTAGTGGCTTCTCATACCAGTTCCTCTTTGGTCCATGAAATGTCTCCTGTCTCCTTGGAGCTCTTAACAAAACAACAGAACTCACAATTGATAAACAAACCTTTGCTAAGATGTTGCTGGGAGTTTGGTAATAATCTTCTTTAGTGATGTCTTCATCTGTATCTGACAACTGCAGATTTTCCTCACTCTTTCCCAGATTTCTATCCTGTCAAAAGAATGGTTTTGTATTTAACAGATTCAGTTATAGAGATTGCTTAGCACCTGTTTTTCCACTTACATGGAGAAGAAATAGAATCAGCAAATACCCACAGAAGACACGCTTCTCCTTGAACTGAGATATTCTCAGATCCAGCCTGTTTTAGAAACAAGGTTACTGTATTTATGCTGCTTCTTGCCTTTTTGAGATCCACTGCACACAGACAAAATTCACCACTGCTCTGAGTATGTCTCAGGTGGATTTGCTGTGAGCAGAGAGTTGCAACTGATCATATGGTTACAACTTGTTGTGGTGTTTAAGAATCCAGTGGGTTTAAAACTTCATGTATTAATCTGCATGCAGTTAGGGTCACTTGTGCAGAAAAGACATTTTCATTCATTTCTGAAGTCCTTACAATAGGAAAAAAACCTGTAGGAAATCTACAATCAGGTCAGAATTCATTTGTCCTTTTTAAGCTCCTCTTAACTGCTATCAAGGAAGGAATGAACTGAGGATTTCTCCGACTAATGAGAAATTTATTATCTCATACATCTCAATGAACTAGAATCATACCCTAGAGGGCTGGAGATATGACATTAAATCCTTTGTGTCCTGAGTGATATTCTGCTTTCATTAATACCTGAAATACTAAGTTTGTAGCAATTTTGGTAAGAAATAAATCTCTCCACCAAATTCACCTAAGTCACAAAGATGATTTTTTTATTTTTATGACTCCTTGCTGATTTCACTATCACTAAAACTTTGGTAATTAGCATTTAGCTGTCTCCCAGTGCAATTCTCCATGCCATCTTTGTGATGCAACCATTTTTTAGCTCTGAACTTACAGCCTTGGTTTCCACAGTGATAATTTTAATACTTGTAAATATGCCACAGAATTTATTACTGTTTTAAAGGTAAGGCAAACTAAACTAATTACTCTTTGACATGTAAAGGGAAGAAACTGTCACTGAGTAGAAATTCAAGACAATTAATGTATTTTTGTTCCTTTTTGGTTTGTATAAATGATGCAAAAAGCAACTCATACAGGAGGAGTCAGAACAAACCAGTAAATGGTCTTTCAAGATTTGCATAAAAAAACCCTAGCAAGAACAAGACTGCCACGATCTAAAGTAATGAGTGAGTTTCCTAGTGGCTTCTTAGGTCTTTGAATTAATCCAACAAGCAAACATTTACGAATGGGGAAGAGGAAATTATTTATGAAGTCCTGAAAACTTTCAGCTCCTGGGAAACCTGAGAGAACAGGAAGCATTCATCAGCTTCCCAGGCTGAGCCTTCAGCCACTGACAATGTCCACTTTTTACCAGATATATAGTGTTTCTCCTTGGCATCATCACAGATTAAAGGGACAATGGAAAGGTGAATGTTAATCTGCAGCAGCAGTTTACATTGGCACTATCACAAGATGGCAATGACACTTGGACAACGACTGAGCAATTGTTAGTTACAGGCTTCTTTAGGGAATTTGTGTTGCCCTTGGACAGAGGAATTTCTCTTGCAAAAAATCAGGTGTGTCTAAGATCCTGACAAGGATGCCTTAGGGGTGTGCAACGCAGTAATTCACAGTTCAAGGTCAGGGCTCCTTATTTTGATGTATTTCAGGTACTGAAAGCTGTATATCAAAGAGCTGATACTGAACTGCTGAGTCAGATGTGGACTGGTAGCTCCAAAATGTGGGCTGAAAGACTGAGAGCCAGGTCCCCAGACCCCTTGAGGGTCCCTACCTGCATGGCTGGACCCAGCTGACATCAAGGGGCCTCTTTGGATAAGTAATGGAAACTGACCAAAGAGTTTTCAAGATCTGGGTCTTGATGAGGGAACTACCAATAAAAAGCAAACCAATTCAGACATTAGAAATGTGGAGTCATACTTCTAAATGGAAGTAAATACAAGGAATAATCTGGAAGTCAGCTGTCTAGATATCACTGAGCAGAGAGTAGGTGCAGAGATATTAGCAGATGCTGAACTTATGAATCAAGTGAAATATTTTTACCTAATAAACAAGTACTTTTGTTGCTTGTTAGCTGTATGGCAAGGTTATTTATTTTCACACATGCTGAAACATAAATATGCTACTCCCTCTGCTTCAGGCTAAAAAGGTAAAATCTAAATTCCTTCTCTTTTAACCCTCGTGGTCAGCCTGTCTGAGTCTGGACAGCTGCATAGGATATACTGTTCTCTGAGGCATCATAAGTATGAGGAGAATTAATAAATGAGACAAGGCATGGGTAAGAGAGAGACAGAGTGAAAGCCTTGGCATGCAGCCAGAGCAGAAGGAGTTAAAATCAGACTAAGGGTTAACTCAATGCATTTAAGAGCTCAGACTCACAACTGAATTACTGCAGCTTAATCAAGGACTGTGCATCAGCTGAGCTGACCCATGGCATTGCAATGCAATTTCAACTCTTTTCACTTCTTTCCACTAAATTTAGCTGTATTATCTCATACTTGCTGCCAGCCTATATACATAGATGGTGACTACAGCATGTGGTTAACACCTTGCTAGCTATGATAGCAGAACATTCTTTTTCCTGTATCTCAGCCACTCCAGATCATGGTCCAATGCATAAGCTGCCAATAAGATGAATTTAAACTGAACTTCCAACCTGCATAGTGGTGTGATGGAGCCTTGGTTGTGTCTTCTGTTCTGTTGAATCTGCTGCAAAGGCAGTAATCCAGGGCAGACAACAGGTGAAAAAGGTTTAAAACTGCTGCAGGTGTTTGCACAGGGAACACAGGTCAGGAGGTTTAGCCAATAATACATGATAACATTTGTCACTGTATATTTTTAAGTCATTCCTGCCAGACACATAAGCTAAATTTCTCAAAGTAATCTTTACACTGACTGAATGCCAGTCCTGAAGTGTGTCTCAACTTAGCATCCCTTGTTCTGTAGTTCATTTACGTTGATTCAATTGCTAAGGAGAGAGGCTGCAGAAAGAAGCCATTTAGGAAGACTGGCACTGAGAAATGTGATGGGACAAATAAGTCCCCAAGCAGTGCCAGATCAGGGCTTTTGGGACTGGGTTTGAGAGAGCCACCAAAATTTGCAATTGCTGCAAAGAAACTCTGAGATCTGCCTACAAGAAGCAAGGTAAACTGAGGGCATTGCAAGCAAATTATTAGAACCCTGTTTTCAGTGCTAAACTAATATTTAGGAAACTTTCCTCATGAAAACCAACTCAGTGTGCTAGGAAAGCTGATGGATAGTTGCAAATGTTCAGGTGAGAGAAGAGCCAGTAGTCACTTATGCAGACTAAACAAGTAAAGAACTGTTTGATTTTTTTCCCACTCACCAGGCTTGGAAAAACTCCTTTTGTTGGGTCACAGTGAGCAGCATGAAGCCCAGGATCTGAATTAGGCCTGTTCTTGTCTTCTGAGGAACTGTTCTCCTGTACACAAAGACAAAAAAGTTGACTCCTCCTAAAAATACTCCGGAGGTGCTTCAGCTGCATCCAGCTTCCTCTATCTACCTCAGACTACAGAAAACCAGAGAACAGGGATTGCAATTGCTTAGCACCAGGATTTTTTTTTCAGTTCTCTTTAAATATTGAGGGGAAAAAACAGGAAGGCACAGAGGAACTGGACCTGAATTCCCCTCTTTACTGCCTGAAGAGAGAGACACAAAAACCCTACAATCACAAAACAGGAGTAGCAGCTGCCAAAACAATCATCACATGGCTTTGCCAAAGAATGTCAAAGCACATCTTCAAGGGCTTTCTTCATACTCACTAATCTTTGCCAGTCAGTTGAGACAGACAATGAATATCATTTTTCATTGCCATCAACACCTGCCTTTACTTACATGCAGCCTTTCCCCAGAGGTCTTTCCTTCATTGTAACTCTGATTTTATCATCCAGGTTCTACTGAGGAACCCCACCAGGGAGCAGAACAGACCACCAGGACAGAGCACAAGCTCTGAAGAACTTTTGATGGAAAAAAAATCAACTGTACAAATGAAATGTAACAGTCACACTGAGGAGCAAACTCCTCATAAAGGATGGATAAACTGTTTACCTTCTGGTAGAATTGCCTTTCTGGGAAACTCATTGTATCTGTAGGATTCCTAAATAGTGGCAAAGATGAGGGTCGGCTTCTGATTTCTGGACCGGGAAAATCTGGGTTCTAGAAACAAGATAACAGCAGTGTAAGGAGGCAGGCACACGATGGGCAAGGGCTACAATGGACCAATGCAACCCACTAGTCCAAATTATACTTCTGATGGCTCAGAGAGGTCGTCTAAATGGCATGTCTCAAGCAGACATAAGTTTGCCCTGCTTGCACTTGGAGCTGCCTGGGAGCTGCAGGGATGCAAGGAGTTTCTGACCCAGTAGGTCTGTGACCTGACAAGGTGCAGAGACCTGGGCCTGAGCTGGAACTAACAGGGCTTTCAGCTGGTTCATAATATTGACAGACTAGATGTGGGCTGGTTTGTAAAACAGTCTGTAAATATAACTAAAAAGCACTCAGTAAGGATTACCCGTAAGTTTTCATTCTGACCTATCAAAGGTCCAATTCATTGCAACATCAGGGCAATCATTTCATTTCCTCATGGCTTAATTCTTCACTGTAAAAACAATCCCAGGGCAGACAGATGGTGCAATGCCTGCTTAATGCATAAAGCCAGGATAGAGGATTTATATGGGAAATGAATTTCTGATTAAGCAAGGCAAAAGACAGCTTGCAAGGCCAAAAATCAGGAAAATTATTTTGCTCAGGTTTCTAATGAAATAACAAACTTCTTTCTTTTTAAAATCAAGTGCAGTAATGTGTCACCTGAGGGCAGCATCCACCTCTTTTGGCATCCCTGCAGATAGAAGATATCATAGTGACCCAGTCCTCTGTTTCCTGCCTGTTGGGTTGGAACAGAAATGAAAACCTATTTGCAGGTAAAACACAAAAAACCCTCATCTGTTTACACACTTCTTCACAGGGGGCACAAAACCTTCCCGAAATCTGCACCATCTTTTCAGGAGAGAGTGCTCAGGTGGCTGTAGCAAGATGTTAAAGTTTGTTCTCAGAGAGGTGCAGCCCAGAAAGGGTAGAGGGATGGAGAGGTGGGATGGTCCTTTCTGCTTCTTGTTCTGTGTTCAATGCTGCTCTGCCCCAGTCCTGTCAGAAAGGCAGCTAACAAGGCAGGAGAAAGCTTTTGGGTGAGCAGGAGAAGAAACATGCCATGAAAGGACCCCTGGAGCCCTCTTCCATGCTTGTGGTGGATTTAGTTAGATGAAGCCTGGAAGGCTTCCAGTGAATGTGGGCTGTGAGAGCAGTGCCCTGGGGGAAGACACGCTCAAGTAACACCCAGGTATGTGTTTTTCTGCTGCTCTTATCAGCATTGCACACATCAGCTGCTCTTCTGCAAAAAGGCAGGAAAATCCCAGACAGGCTTGAGGCTGGGAAACAGAAGAGGAGAAGCTGGGAAGCAGAGGAACACGGTGTCAGATGTTCTCCCTCACTGAAGCTTTGGGTGATCACTGCAGCAGCAGTTTCTGCCCTTGCTGAGGACTGGATTGCAGGCAGGGAGAGCAGGGAACACACCACACCAAAGGCCCCACTCATCCCTTTTGGGATCTGTTTTCCCTCAGGGGAATTGCCTCCTTCACTCTGCTTCCCTTGATTAACAACCTATTCTACTGGGCAAGACTATTTCCTATGATTAATCCATAGGGATCCAGAAGCCTTCCTAACTTCCAGGAATTGTTGGGTGAGAAGACAAAGCTTTCTGCTCTCCCTTGGCCCTTAACTGGTACCGCCTGACATGGAACCACCATGCTGAGGTTCTGCTGCTGCCATCCCTGCTCCCTGCCCTGTGCTCCCACTACTTTCACAGGTTGGATGCTGTAACAGTGTAGCTGCAGGGAAGGATAGCAAACCCCTCAGAAAAAGCAAAAAACAATCCAGGAAAAAACAACATAGGAAAAAAATTTTCCATGGGATCAACCAGCTGAGATGCAGGAAGTGATGAGAGCTGCTATGAAGGAGGAGGACTTTGCCTTGGGGCAGATGCTTAGTGTTACATTCACAGAACTGTGAAGTCCTATTGCATTTGCACATCTGTCCATGCCTACCTGCTGCTAGCAATAAGGTAGTAACATCTGTTTCCAGTACTGATGGACATCACCTGCTCAGGAAGGCATTTAAACATCTTCCTCACCATTTCCATCATTTCAGACTTGCTTATGCCAACTTGGATATTTATGATTCTGTTAAGATAACCATATGAAACATCCTGAATAACTATACATACATAAATAAAAACATATAAACATATACAGGTGTGCATATGCACATGTGTTACTCTAAGCACATCATAAAATGACAAGATCTCCATGGGAAAAAGTAAACATTTTTCTAAAAAAAAAATTCTCAAGAAAATAAGGTGATGCATATAAAAGAGAGGGTCTTTCAATGGAGAAAATTTTCAAGCAAAAAAATAATATCAACTTTTGGAAAGACTTGTGCTCAGATTTTGGATCCTCATTTCTGAAAAAGGGGGCTGTTGGTCTAACAAAGAATATATATATATATATATATATATATATATATATATATAAAAGATAGTAAGAAAAATTCCCAGGATATGTTTTTTAACCACTACAGAACAACACATTTGATTTGAAACCAATTGTATATTAACATTGTTTTAATGGAGGAGAAGAGGAACAAACAAGTACTCTTAATAGACAAGTACTACTTCCACTAACTTCCAAGAAGTTAAGTTAGTAAAAGTAATAAAAACAATAATGTTGGTAATGATGTGATGACACCACTGAGCACACTGGATGTTTTCAAAAGCATCACAATGTAAACACTTTCAGTGGAAGAAGAACAACAGCAATGTAAATCCAGTGACATCTATGCCTAACAGTTCCATGAATCTGAAGTATTAAGCTCCAGGTCTGACTGGTAAGCTCTTAAAAATTTCCTTTACATTTACTGTTTCCATTTTATATATCTCATACCATCTGTGACACGAGAAAAGATACTAATAAAAATAACTTATCCTTGACTTCAGTGGGATTTGGAGAAAGAATCTCAGACAAGTCTGTATAATCAGTGGCCATTTATGAGCATTGATACATGATTTAAAATAAAAAAGTGATGGGTTTGAGTTACATACTGATCAACATCTATGGAGCCTTTTATATTCTGGCCTTTTAGATACTTCAGGATGTAACTGCCCTTGCTGGATTTGGACAGGATGAAAAAACGCCTTTTCCAGGAATTCTGCCAAAGAGAAAGTGATTTGTCTCTGATTAAAATTCAGGATAGCAGAAATAACAGATGCTTGCTGAGGGATTGCTGGAATGGGACTGATCTATGTTACTATACCTGGGAGTTGAAAAGTTGAAGGGGTGGTGATTTGATGAGGAATCCATTCTTGCAGACTCCACCTTCAGGCCAAAAGGAATTTTGAGCTGTCACTATCAAAGAGAAATGAATAGCACCATCACCCAATTTGTTGCCAATTAACCTCTTTCAAAGCCCTCCTCCAGCTGGAATTGGTTGCTCAGCAATGGCTCCTGTGCTTAGATGGCCATGAACAACATTACAAGTAGAGAAGACAAAAAGATAAATAGAGGCTACAAAATCCAGTGTTAGGCCCTTGGACAACCAACCCAAGCTGTGAAGAAGCAACAATGACCACGTAGGGGGCTCTGAAGAGATAATGAATCTCTACCCTAGTTAACTGGGTTTATTTCACTTCACAGCTAGTGATCTGGAAGACAGTAAACAGTCCCTTAATGAAATTTATAGATGGCATTCGATTTGGATAGGCTGCAAACAGAGTTATTACACTATTACCATATTACAGTGTTCCAGTACTTAAAGGTGGCTACAAAGAAGATGGAGCCTCCCTGTTTACAAGAAGTGACATGGACAAGGGGCAGTGGGCACAAGTTGCTCCTGGGGACATTCCACTTGAAGACAAGAGGAAAATTTTTTCATTGTGAGGTCAGTCATCCATTGGAATGGTCTCCCAGGGGAAATGGTAGATTCCTCCACTTTGGAAAGTTTTAATTCTGAGCTTGACAGGGTACTGGGGCATTTCATATAAATAATAACATTAGAAGGGTTGAACCAGATGATCCTTGAGAATTTGACATTTTATGGTTCTAAGGATAGACCAGCTTACATTGGGAATCATGATGTGACAACAAGAAAAAGAATTACAAGCAAAATATGAGCTAAAACCCTGGGGGGAAAGAAATGCCTGAATCGAGTTGTTCATGGCTCTGCATTCTCTGTGGCCAGCTGCAGTTTAAAACTCACATCTTCTAATCACTGGTGAATTTCTGATCAAAATCTTTTTCTTTCTTTCTTCTTCTTATTATTTTTTCATGCATTTTTAACCCAGTGAAAGGAGTGGCAATCTCACTCCAGTTTTTAATTTATAAACTGTGTAGGGGCAATTAGGATTTTTTTTAAGAATCCAGTGACTGAAAGGAGCACAATCAACTTCATTTTGTCCCCCAGTAAGGGACAGTAGTGAATATACAGAAGTTCTGCGAAATACAACATGACCAAACTTTGTGGTGATGCAAGAAACTCTTGGTTCTGAAATCCCCTTTACCATTGAAGTGCATGAGGCTTCATCATCACTGCCTTGGAAATACTGACTGCATCTTCAGTCCCCACCTGACTTTTAAGAAATTTACAGTTTTTTACAGATTTCAGTCCAACCTGTGGGTCAGGGAGAAGCAAAATTCTGCTGTAAAGAGAAATGCTGCACTTTGGGTAGACTTTTTATGGAAGGCAGCAGAAGGGCAGGATTAACACACACAAAGCCAAATGAGGTCTTGAAATTTTCAGTATGCTCCTTTCCCCTGGTTTTCCATTGCTTTTTTTGCTACAAAATCTGTGGCAGGTGTAGGGCAAAGAAAATTATCAATATATGAGACTAAAATGGATTGAAACCTGATTCGATCTTACCACTGATAAATCTTAGTAAATGAAATTTTGTACCTGCAGAATTTCTTTCACTCCCAGAAGCCATCCTGGTTGTTTCTTCCACTCACATAGGAAGCAGAGCAAAAACCTTGAAGCTAATTCCTTTTGCTCTGCTTCCTGCTGAGGAACACTTCACTGCATGTACAGCTGCCTGAGAAAATAACAAATATTTCACAAGTGTTTAGTTTCACAGTGGTGATTAAACTATGTGAAATAATTTATAGCTACTTTAAAAGAAACTCTATAAATAATTATAATTTTTAATTTAACCACACTATTATACATAATATTTCACATTATAAAGGAAAGTATACCTTATATGCTATAACATTATATTTTATTCTAATAAAATTAGAATATGAATGATAAAATTTAGAAATTTGTACACATCAAAGAGATAATTTACTTAGGAAGTAGTGAGACCTGGAAAGAGAATTTGATTTGCCCTTTCCTTTACATTAGACACAACACCTGTAACCTAGAAATATTGCATCCCATATGTTTCCAACCCTGCAGCAGCAGTGTGATCAGTCCTGTATAAAACAGGCATAGTTTGGCCTAAAGATAATTAGGAAATTTAGTCATAACACTATGGTAATTGTAATAATTTGCAACTCTGTAGCAATTTTATTGCAGTGCTCTCAGGGCAATTCATAAACAGTGATAAAACAGACTTCACAGCTTTCTAAGAGGAGCAGTAAACAGAGAGTATCTCTTTTTATTTATGTCAACTTGTTTTTGCAACATCTCCTTCAATACTACCAGGGAAATGGGAATTTCATCTTGAATAAGCTGTTCCTTGGCACAGCCAGGCTGTGATGGAAACAGAGGCTGCAGGGAGGCAGAATCACTGAGGTTTTGTCATGGATGTCTCCAAAGTTTTGTTAAAGATCCCTTCCCCAAATCATGCAGACAGTGAGCTGTGGACTTGGGAAGTGCAGGAACAAAGAGATGGAGCACTGAGAAGGTGATAGGTGGGGTTGGCTACTGGGATTCCACTGCTTTTTTTGAGGTTATTCACTTTTTGGTGGTTTCCTTCAAGAAGAACACAGAGTGGCAGGATAAGAGAACCAGATCCCCAGTGGATCTGCACTCCTGCCAATCGGTTGCAGGGACAGCAACCACTACACATTGCACACTGGGCAGGTTTTCTATTATCTCACAAATCCTTTCTTTAAAATCAGATCTAGTTTTTCTCATTTACTTGTATTTTCAATTTTACATACCAGGTCTGCTTGTAGCATCATTTAGGAAACTTTGTTTCAACTTTGCCTTACCCCAAAGCTCTAATTCCTGGCAAAATGAAAATTTTTCCTCTTGGTAACTTGAAGTTGCCTCTCAGCTATAAGGAGGTTACAGTCCCCAGCATGTGTGCCTCTGAAGCTGGAAAAACTCTTCTGGGGAAATCTGAAGGATTGCAAATATTGTTCTTGAGTTACTTGCTGAGCTGCCTGAGAGGTATAAAGGGTTTCCTTCGTTTCTGCTTTATCAGTGATTTACACGACGGTGCCAGAATATGGTGTGCTTAAGCGTGGTGGTCAGAAGGGGTTGGTTATTTTTTTATGGCCTCACTCACCTGACATGGGGTGAGTTACAAACAAAAATTTACTTCTGATATTCAGCTGCAGCTATGGATTTCCACACCTCCTATTCCAGGCAGTACCAGTACCAGGCTGTAAATGAGACTGACCCACCAACAGCTGAAGAAATCTGCAGAGCTTTCTTGCCTATAATTTTTTGTTTTGTTTTGTTAAGGAAAACTTGGCAATTTTGCCTATTGTTGAGAAAGTTTTGTTGTACAAATGAAGTGACAAACTCTTCTAAAATTTACCTCTATGGTTTTCAACTATTGCCTACCAAAAAAAAAAAAAAAAAAGACAAAAAGGCAATTTCCAAAGCTATAAATGAGTGAGCCCACAATCAAATAGTTAATGTCAATAGTATTAGCACATGCCCAGGGTTGCAATGAAAGGCAATGTAATGTTCTTTTCAATGTGACTGAAACTGGCAAACAATGTACCTCCTGCCAAACAATGTTACAAGAGTCTCTGACAGGGTAAGAATCTCTTCCAGATTTCATTAAAAGTCATGATTTGCAGGTGGCAAGACAAAAACCTGTGAGATCTCACTGCATTTTGGGAAAAAAGTTTTTAATTGTTGTATTTGATTGTTTTTTTTTTCTTCAGTGGAAAACAACATTTTAAACAGGTTATGTCTAATTCAGAATAGACAATGCCATTATAATACCTTCTCAGATTTTTCTGTGCCTGACATTAAGAGATTTATTTGCTTGCAACCTTCTGAAGTGCAATGAGGCATTTCAGTCAAAATGGAAAAGAAATGCTACAAAATATTAAGATGTGGCCTATTACAAAGCTTCAAAACCACAATAGCAAGATAAGGATAAGGAAAAGAAATTGTGTTAATACTTACAGGCAAAATGTCCTTGTGGCTTAGGTGTTAGAGAAATGCACTTAAGTGTTTCCAGATGCCCTGGGTTGCTTTTTGCAGCAGAAGAGGATGTGTGCATGCAGTGCACTGTGACTGCCTTCTTATAGTCCTTGTCTAAACACAAACACTCTGAAATATGAACCACAAGGAAATTCCTGTTTCTGCCATGGAAAGCAAACTAAAGATTCTTCTGAAAGGGGAAATCCACAAGGTTATTATTCAATTAAAAAATATGTACATTTGAAACAGGGATAAATGTCTCCCATGCAAAAAAAAAAAAAAACAACAAAAAAACCCAGAGACATTTGTTTTCCTTGTGTCAGCTTTATCAACAGTCCCTTTAATTCCCTTGTAATCATAGGGTCAGTGCCTATCTTGCTTATGGGTGATTTCTTTTTATTCTTTCAAGAAACATCCAGTATCGGCAATGATAATGTTTTTACACACTAAACCCAACAGTTATTCCTATAGTTGGCAAGGTACTTGCATTTAGAGGGAAAATAGATATAAATTTGAACAGGAAATAGGCTAAAATGCCCCATAGCTTGTAAGTCACTATTCAGCCACCTGGCCTTGCTCAAATAAAATTCAGGCTTCCTTAGTCTGGATGGGTTCTTTCAGGTTCTTTTAGGTTCTTGGGCTGGCAGAGCCCTCAGTGTGCAAACATCACCAGTCAGATGTGATGTCTGCTGGTGGGATATTTGGTTCTTAAATTATAATAATGCTTTTTGAGCATGATTTAAAGTAATATTCCACCTAGCAGAGGTGCTGGTCCTGACACAGGGATTGTGTTTCATTTTCTCTCTGTTACTCTTAAGTTATCTTTCCAAGTTGCATTCCTCTCTAGCAATGTCTTCAGGTATTTTATTCTGATCTTTCTGTATTTCATATACTAAAACAACCTCAAGGATTCAGCCTTAACTTGCTCCTGGTGTTGTAAGTCAGCAGGCAGAACTGCTGTACTCCTTTGTGCCATAATATCCTCTTTTTTCCAGGGAAACTTTGATCTATCAGGAAGCCTCTTGCAAATGCTGAGAATGCCTTCCTGGCTTGTGGCATTAGAGCACTGAGGGCTTCAAATAAGCATTCCTGCTTTGACTTTTTTTCAAGAGACAGCTACCATTTCACCTATTAGCTGACAAGTCTCTAGCTGTCCTTACTCTGTGTCATGTTAAATGTACAAAAAAATCTGATACATACCAGCTCTGTTCACCTTTATTTTGTCATTTTAGGCATTATGTCCAATAGGGCAAACAGCTTTTCCTACTCAGAGAAAACAAACCAATATTAACTACCCTGATGATTTCTCAGCAGTAGGATGGGGTCAGGAACTATTTCTAGTAATTTTTGTGTTTTATCAATGCTCCTAGGCTAAGATAAATTTTCTATAGTTTGTTTGTTGGTTTTTTTTTTTTTTTAATAAAATACCATTCTCAAAGAACGCTTAGGAAAAAAGCAGTACAAAAAAAAAAAAGAAATGTGCTCCTTAACTGTTCCACTGCTATAGTCCTTGGGCACAATTTAAAAAACCTGAAAATTAGCTGTTTTATAGCCCCTGCTTGCGTCTTGGTAGTTCCCAAGTCTCTATAGATTCAGTGCTACAATGTATCTGGATAAAAGCATAGTTCTGGAGACAGACAGGTGGATATTGCTGACAGACATTTAAAACCAGACTAAATCTCATGCAAATAAACAGTAATGAGCTTCAAAGGCATGAAAAGAGCTTTCAGAGAAGTAACAAATACTCAAGTGTTTACCAGACAGATTTCTCATGGCAAAGCAGCATTTATCCCTAATGGGAGAAAATAGTTTAGGATGAAGAATATTGTCATATGAACTGCTAGACCACTGTATAGTTTACTGTACTAAGATATTTTATACACCAGGAAAGATTAAATGCATTCAGCACTCTTGCATTAAAATATTTTTCAGTAATTTTGGTTTACTCTAAGAGAGGATGTGGTCTTTAACCCAAGTCACCCAATGCCACCTTACTTTTAAGTGACGCTTTAAGGCTCATCTTGACAAAGATGCTGAAGACCATCAGCATTCTTGGCTGAAAAAGGTTCTGGGATGTATTTCAGTTGATTTTCACTTCACTAGGCAGATATTATGAAGAAATTTTAAAAATAGGTCTTTATTGATTTCATGCTCAAGACATCCATAAAACAATAATTTATTTATTCAAACAACTGTAAACTTGACTTATGAAAAAATATATGCATCACTATGCCACAGTTTTTGCATGAAAGTAAACTTAATAATTGGATGATTTGGCTTTAATAGCATGCTCTTATTTCCTTTGATCTTTTCAGAAGAGCACAGAATACATTAACTAGCAAAAAGGTGAACAATTAATAATTTATCAGTTTAACCAAATTACTAAATTTACTTTTTTGAGCTAGCTACCAACTTTAAAGAGAATATAAAAACTAGGAATACAAACATCATTGACATAATTCCAAAATACAAAATGAAGACCATACAGTAACTAAGAAGGCACTTCTGGTTTCTGATTCAAGTAAGTATTTCCAGTCTTGGCAAAACTCCTCAAAAATGGAAGCAATATTGAAACATACATTTGTTACTAGAACATATCCTTCTATCATTCCAACATCAAATTAGATGTTTTATATCAAAGCCTTGGCATCAGCTTTCTGTTGGTTCAAAACATCTGAATCAAACTTTTTTAAATTCAAAAATCAAGAAATTTTTATTTCTGCAAGCAGAAAAACTGCAATACCACTGTTTCAGCCCATTCTACCAGTTGCATTTGCAAGACAAAAATCTTTACCGTGTTGCTTTCATAAGGCATCATCCAATTACAGTTTGCCAATCTTTTACAAATATTTTCATTTTGATTTTTCCATTTGTTACATTTCCATACTATTTGTGTAACAATCTACAACTACTGATTTTTTTCTATTTATCCTTCTTATGCTAGACTGATAACTAAGTCAACTGACTTCCAGAGCAACCATCAGTCTTCACCATTAATGTTCATTAAGAGGAAATTAATATATTAGACTAGGAAAGACCCTTGTAAACAGGTATGAACTGTTCCATCACTGGACATAGCCATGATATGATGGTCTTTGTAATTTCCAAGGAAGTTATGGTTCCATGAGCAGTGAAAGAAATGATGGAGTCTCACAATTTATTTTATTTGTTCTTAATTTACAATCTGTTTCCTGGAATAAAACTTGATGGATCATGTATCTGACTCTCAGAACATCTGGCTCTTCTGTAGCCATAAAACATGACAGCCACACTAAGGGAAATCGAGATACAGTGACTAGTATGAGCTGTCAGGTTGGCTCACAGCATTTCTTTCTTCTTTAAAATCTTGTATATTGTCCACCCATCAGATAACCCAGCTTATACAATATAAAAATCTAGTGTAATTACAGTTCTGTTCTTAAAAATGTGTTACACCAGTTTTCAATCAAATCTCCACCCAAACCCATATCCTGATCTTTCATAACTGGCTGCATTAAAAATCACTTTCATCAGAAGTAAAGTTCCTTAGTGAGCATAGAGACCACGCAGGGAATCTGCTTCTTCTCACT